>NW_004567119.1:36447210-36500114 GCF_000260355.1 Condylura cristata | reverse complement strand
TTAACAGTAGCCAAATAGGTGGAACAGAAAGGAGTGAAATGCCTGTGTCCAAGAATGGGGGAGGGCTGCACCTTGCCAGGGTTCTGCCCATTGCTCCTAACAGTTTTGAGTTCAGAGAGGAGCCTGCAGTTCTTATTTCTGGTGGGAGGAGGGAGAACCCTGTGCACCTGACCCAGTGAGAGGCAGCAGCTCAGCCCCAGGAACTGAACAAGCCAAGAGGGAGCTCTCCAGCTTTTATGGAGCTCTGATGGGCTTTTCTGCGGCAAGCAGGAACCTGGTCTATCCTCCTGAGAGGGGAGAGAAGGTCGAGGCACAAAGCTGTTCTCCTTACAGTGCTTACAATCCTTTGAGATGATGGGACGCTTTTAGGTAATCTCCCAGGGCTCCAAAAGATTAGAACTCCTCAGGTCACACACCCAATTCTCGTAGCAACCCCCAGCCCCACCTTCTCCTCTGTAAGGAACCGTGTGAGAATCAGGGTTGGACAGATGGGAGGTTGTTTCTGTAGAAATAACAGGGACCTCCAAACTCCAGCAGCCCCCAGCCAGCTCTAACTTTCTATAAACTTCCTGTCTTGCCTGAGAAGGAAGAATCCTTGCAGTTTACTTCTTTACAGGAGGTAGCAAATCTTAGTTTATGGAGGAACTTATAATCTGAATTTTATAAGAAAAGGGACAAAGCCAACATCCAAGCAAAAGCCCTGCTCTGTTAGTTAGGTGACTAACTAACAAGTGGGTTTGGAACAGATGAAGAATGAAAGACCGGGATAGCGGGATGGCTGATGGAAATTCGGTACTTGGCTTCCCTGGTGACTTCACAAAGTTTTGGCTTTTTTTTTCCTGGCATTTTTTGTTAAACTTTCTCTTCATTCATTCTCCATTAATTCTTTTCATTAACGTTATCTCTTGCAAGAAAGAAGTGGTGTGCTTGTGTTCACTATTGCCTTTTCTGGGCAGAACCAAAATCCCACAAGAACCAAACCCAATTCCAAACAGTTTAGCCGAGAAAGCAGATGAGACTGGCCCCTAGATTGAGGGTCCTTGTTTACTTTTTTCCTTGGAGCTGCACGGGCTAACTGAGTGATGTTCTTCTGGAGACCCCAGCCATTTCTTCTCTTTCTCCTCAGGGTGGAGTGGGTTTAGCCACGGGTTGGTGTGAAGGCAATCTGCCCCTTTGTGAGAGGACCTGTTGTCTCTGAAAGTGCTGCTGCTCCCACCCCCTCCTAGGGGCGCTTTGGTTGTGCACGTGGGTCTGAAAAGCTCATTGATTTCCATCCAAAGGGGCTAATTACATTACTTACAGTAAATAGCAGCCCTGCTGTCCGGTAGGGCTGCCAAAGTGAGGGGGAGGTCTCCAGCTTAGTTCAGTTGATTGGCTTCATTTTTGTGTGAAATTGTGTTTTATGAGCTGTATTCTGGCACCCAGAGGATCATAACAGCGTCCAATCTGCAAATAACATTATTTTTGACCCTGAGAAAAAGCAAAGGGAAGCAGTGGAATTTGGGGTTTGGTGGAAAAGGTGACTCCAGCAGCTTCAGAGGATGATGCTGGGTGTAGGAAGTGGGGCGGCTCCATTGGGGTCCTCTCTCTCCCTCACTCCTTCTCTGCTCTTCGTCCTTTCCTCCTCCCTACCATCCCTCTGTCCCTTCATTCCTCCATCCCTTCCTCCAGTCCTTCCCTCTCTTCAGCCTTCCTTTTCTCCTTCCCTCTCATCTTCCTCCTGCCCCATCATCCCTATTCTATCTCTCCCTTCTCTTCCCTCTTCCTTCTTTCCTTTCTCCTTCTCTTTTTCTTCCTTCATCATTGCAGATTTGGCCACAGTTCCACATCATTTCCCCCTCACTGAGGGAAGTAAGTCTGGACCCAGGGATGCCAGTGAAGGATTCTGGCTGTATCAGGACATAAGCCCGCTGTGCTGGTAAAACCCATGGAGAGTGACAGGAAACAGAGGCAGGCCAGAGGGAGGAAAGAAGAAGAGAGCTACCTCCTCTCTCTGGTTCAAGCCGGATTGGTTCCCACCACTGTGCCATGCTTTGGGTCCCTGCAGGGCTTCTGATGATTTGAATGAATTGACAATATTAGGGTATTGAGGGTGCCTTTTAATAGGGCCAAGGAGGGGCTGCCACTAACAGGAACAGAGGCAGAGAACAATCCCACCTCTTGTGAGGTGCTGGACTGCCATTCTGCTTGTCAGCTCTCACCTTCCCCCTCCTCCATTGCATGGAGTCCCTTTCACATCCTCTGAAATGTGTGGTGTATCCTGTTTTACAGTCCTGCAAGGGCAGTATGAGGAGCACACGTACAGAGGGCAAGTGCCTATCTCTCCTTAGGGAGAGGGGTTTCCAAGCGCAACAGGAATCTCTGAGTTGCTGATCACATTGTCAAGTGTCAGCCCACAGGGCCAGAATCACCAGTTTTCCTGCCTCTCTGCACTGGGTAGAGAACACTTAACCCTAGCTCATGGTCCACTCTCATGCCTGAGCTTTCCGGTCCTTGCCCTGTTCCTTACACTAATTTTTTAAAGAAAATCTTTTAACAAAAAAGGAAACTCTAGAAACCTAGGCTCTGTGAGCCCACTTTCACTTTAGGGGATGCTGTAGCTCCCTGGTACATCATCAGGGAGGTAAGGGGACCCACTATTAATCAGTGAGTTGGGGAAGGAAGGATTGCAGAGAGTTGCTTTAAAAAGTGAGCTGAAGAGATGGCAGGGAGAAGAGGGGCAATTATCTACACTTCAGTGAAGTGCACATATTTTTTTGTCCGATATTGACGTATTTGTGGTGCTATTCTCACAGGGTGGGGATCAGAAATTCCACAAGGAGGAAACCCAAGTTGGAGCTGACATTTTGTATGTCATTAGTTGGGGTCTGGTCTTGAACTCAGACCAAATAGTTGAGCTCTCTGCCTCCTGTTCCAGGGCAAGTGGACAATAAGGGTTCCTTTCCCCCTTTAAAACACGACTGGGAACTCTTGAGTGAGTGAGAGAGTGTGAGAGAGAGAGAGAGAGAGAGAGAGAGAGAGAGAGAGAGAGAGAGAGAGAGAGAGAGAGAGTGTGTGTTTTTGGGGGGAAGTTAATGCCTCCTCTTGTCTCACTCCTTCTTCTCCCCCCCTTTTGTAATGTTTGTCCCCGCTTGCCCATCACCAGGGGGCTGAGAGGAGTATGACAGGTCTTTGTTGTCTGAATAAAAATCCGTGGCTGCTCCGGGGAGAGAACTCCTCCTACTAAATTATCAAAAATGGGCTGGCTTTAGTCTCTTAACAAATTGGACCCAGCTCCGGCAGGAGCAGTCCCCAACCCAACCTACAGGCACTGGGAACTTGCAAGCAGCCAGGGACCTCTGAAAATACCACTTCTTTTTCTTTCTTTGTGTTCAAAACTATTTTCTTTCTTCACCAGATTTTGTTTTTCTCCCCCCACCCCCGCAGTTGTTTCCCATTAGTAACTTGATCTCTCAGAGCAGTACGATTCGCCTTCTTCCTCTCCTTTCCCCTTCACCCGTGTTTGTTTTCTGCACATCTCCTTCACGGAGCCACTGGGGCTCCCCCCCCTTCTTTTTTCTTTTCCAAGTAGACCAAATTTCCAATCTGTCTGCTTCTTTCTTCTTCCCTCTCTCCCTCTTGCTTTCTGTCCGCGGCGTGTCGGCTCTGCCCCACCGCCTCGCCCTCTGCGGTCCCTTCTACTCCTTCATTCGGATGAGCTGAAAACCCCGGGCGTGTGTATATGGAAATAGTGGGGTGCCGAGCAGAAGACAACTCGTGTCCTTTCCGCCCCCCAGCCATGCTCTTCCACGGGATCTCCGGAGGCCACATTCAAGGCATCATGGAGGAGATGGAGCGCAGATCCAAGACCGAGGCCCGCTTGGCCAAAGGCGCCCAGCTCAACGGCCGCGACGCGGTAAGGAGGGCCTGCGGCGGCGGCGGTCCCCGCGCCCGCGCGCGCTCTGCGCTGCGAGCCTCTTCCCGGGCCGGCCGAGCGCACCACGGCGGCTCGTGAGCGCGTCTTCTCTTCACCCGCGGGTGGTTTTCTCCTGTCTGCTTGCTTGGGGGACTAAAAAAAGGCCTCCCTTCAGATTTGAAACGTCTACGCAGTAGAGACCCGGAGCTCGCTCCCCGTCGGAGAGCTGGGCGTGCCGTGCCTTGAGTGAGAGGATGAGGATGCCTTCGTCTGCAGACCTCAGACCCGCGCTCCTGTCCCCCTCGAGTCCCCGGCGCCTCCCGGGTGGGGAGCAGCGGCCAGAGGGCGAGCTGGACGCGGGCCTTGGTCGGACGGAGCTGCCCAGGAGCCCCAGACACGCAGGAGCTCTGGGGGCACTGCTCTGGGGTGCATGATGGCACCTTTGCCGTGGGCTGGAACGCGACCGGGCCACTTGCGAGGTTCCAGACGCTCGGATCTAGGGACCCCCAAACCGAGCGTTTTTCGTAGTCTCTGGTAGTCGGGTTGGACTTCTCTAGTGAGACAGGACTGCATTCAGCTCCCTGAGAGGGCGCATGCAACGTGTTGTGGGAAATAGAATTAAAAAAGAATCCAAAGGAGCGGGGACTAGTCCAAGAGCGAGGCAATTCTAACCTTTAACCGATATAAGCAACTACCACTGTCACTACTATTCATAATACAAGTCACTTCTGCTTAATAAAGAAAACCAATTAAGACTCCAGTGCTTCCCTTTCCACTTATCAGCTGAAGAGGGGACACTACAAAAGTCTCGGGAAATGATTTCAGCCAAACAGAACTGTGCATCCACTCTGTAGATTGCTCTGGGCTGGTCAGCGGTGTTTTGGGTTCCGCCACGTAGTTGAGCGGGTGGGAGCTTCTACATTTGCAATGTGATTTCAGTTTACGTGTGAGGGGACTAGTCAGAGTAAAAGGCGAAACTTTCCCTTTCCAGGCCCGCTAAAGTTTCGTGGAAGTACTGCAAGCATTTTTGCTAGTCTTGAGGGAAAAGTCCAGAGATTAATTCCCCCCCCCCACTCCCCTTTGTGGCTATCCTGTGTAAAAACAACAACAATAGCAACCCAAACCTGAGTTTCGCTAGGGGACTGAGTTCTCTAAGAGGAGGTTTTTCCACGCTTGGCCACATCAGTAGGACTCAGGCGGGAACTTAGGCACTAAGATTCTCAGGACAAAGATCTCCTGGGATATTGATGCCTGCGTAGGAAAGAGGGACCGTGCAGAAGAGACCGGACAGCGGACCCTCCCGGGGAACAAGCACTTTACATCCTTTCTAGGAAAGGACCCATAACCCTGAAAATTAGAGGAAAACAATATCCACCCCATACATCACGATCAAAACAATGTCAGACAAACTATGAGCACACATATCATCTCTCCCTTTTAATTACCACGCTACCGTAAGATTTTAGTGAAACAGAAATGTAACATTGTTTAAGAAAACAATCGGGGTTCCTTCAAGTCTCCTTCACAGTCCCTAGTACCAGTTTCCGTTGTCTTATTTTGTGCGCATTGAAACCCACCCTTTTTAGCTGGTAATTATTCGAGTTCAGGAACATACAAACTATAGTCAACGCGGACCCCTTAAAAAGAGGCTAGAGATAACTGGCCTTCGAGTAAATAGTCCGGGAGGACTCGAACGCTGGACTCAGGCAGACGCCACAGAAAGGCAGTAAGCAGCAAAGGAGGCAATTGCAGAGGTTCCCCGACGTTTGCCTTTGCACGTGGTCCAGGCCCTAGGTGTGCTCGGGAACCGCTTGGGCTCGCGCAGCGCGGGGGAGCTTGGCTTTGTGCTGTCCTATCCGGCACCTTCCTCAGCCGCGCGGTGTGTTTGCCTTGCAGGGCATGCCCCCTCTGAGCCCCGAGAAGCCCGCTCTGTGCGCAGGCTGTGGGGGCAAGATCTCGGACAGGTACTACCTGCTGGCCGTGGACAAACAGTGGCACCTGAGGTGCTTGAAGTGCTGTGAATGTAAGCTGGCCCTCGAGTCCGAGCTCACCTGCTTCGCCAAGGACGGTAGCATTTACTGCAAGGAGGATTATTACAGGTAGTGCACCTCTATCCCTTACGCACCAGTTACAACTGGAGGGCCAACCAGCCCGACGTTTTGCCCAGAGCCCAAGCGTCCGCTCTTTGTCCCGCTACCTTTTGCCCATTGGGGATTCAGTTATCAGTCTCCAGACCAAGGAAGGTTCCAGTGCCCCCAGATTGGCAATGAGGAAGGGTGGGAGGGACACCCTTGGTCTAGAGATTTATCAATGCAGATCACACATTGGTGGGGTTGGGGGACAGTTCTCTGTTAGTTTTAGGGAACTGGGGGATCCTCGAAAGATTGAAACAAACGCGTCTTCGTTCACCAAAAGTAGAGCTTTATTATTATTATTATTTTCCGTTTACTGCGAATTGAGCAAGGTCCACGCCTTGCATCTGAACTGGCGGCCCGGGAGGCAAGGTGTTGGGTTTTTCTCGAGCGTGGCGGGGAAACCATGTAAATGACCAGGGAAAGGTCAATTACAAACCCAAGCCACTCAATTCCGAGTTCCCTTTTCCGCCCCTTAGATCCGTGCCCGCCAGACTGGTGAGTAAACTCAGCGGCAGGCGTGTTTATTGACTCTGCCTGGCTATGTTTCTGGACTGGGAAACACACAACTTTGTGCAGATGCTTTAGCTCCCCTCTCAGCCCAGGACAGAGGTGGCTAAAAAAAGAATAAGTTTTTCGCTGCAAAACTGTCATTTCTCCGAGATTCTGTTTTAACGCTTGCACGCATACTCACACATCTAGAAATAACAATACCTCCCACACCCAGTTCTTAGACCACACCCAGTTCTTAGACCTTTTTGTAATCGACGAAATGTTTTCCCCTGACATCGCAATTTAATATTCGTTCGATAGCACTGTGAACTAGCGCGGGCTTCTTTTTAATCTCCACTTTACAGAGAAGGAAAGTGAGGCTCAGTTACCGATCCCTCTGTTTTTAATGTAGGGATTCTTTGTCCTGGTTCAACAGAACAATTCAATAAACAAATACAATAAATGTCTGAATGGGGCCGTGTCCTCTCCTCCTGGAGCTCCCCACCCCAAGTTCTCTGTCTTGCGGCACTGCTAACCAAGCTCCAGGAGTGGTAAATGCCTTTGCCTCAAACAGAGATCTGACTAATCTGTTTCCTTCTAGAAGGTTCTCTGTGCAGAGATGTGCCCGCTGCCACCTTGGCATCTCCGCCTCCGAGATGGTCATGCGCGCCCGAGACTCTGTCTACCACCTGAGTTGCTTCACCTGCTCCACCTGCAACAAGACCCTGACCACGGGCGACCATTTTGGCATGAAGGACAGCCTGGTGTACTGCCGCGCGCACTTCGAGACCCTCTTGCAAGGGGAGTATCCACCGCAGCTGAGTTACACCGAGCTGGCGGCCAAGAGTGGCGGCTTGGCCCTGCCTTACTTCAATGGTACCGGCACGGTCCAGAAGGGGCGGCCCCGGAAGCGGAAGAGCCCAGCGCTAGGAGTGGACATCGTCAATTACAACTCAGGTGGGCCCCTGTCATCAATCCCCTCTCCATCAGCCCCAGCTTCCCGCAGCTGGAGGGATTCCACAAAACGCAACCCAACCCCAACCCCACCCAAGACTCGGTTGCGAGTGGATGCTTTACTCTAACCAGCCTCTTTTCTCACTACAACTCCCTTTCACTCAGAAAGAAGAGAAAGAGACATAGGCAGAGACAGAGAGACAGAGAGGAGCTAGCCAGAGGGGGAGGGAGAAGGGCCTTTATTTAGGTTATAGCAAAAAGCACATTCATAAGCAGGGGACTGCGATGACTCCTCCAACAGGCAGAGCCAAATCCTTGTTGCCCATTAGTTAATGAGCCCATTAGTTTCTGGCTCCCAATTGGAGCAAAACAGCCCCAGGGCAATTCCTGTGTGGAAGCCAAATTATAGATACTGGAGGAGGTTTTCCTAAATACTGAATTTTTTTTTTCAGAGCCCAATTTCAGTCTGTTTAGAGGGGGCAGAGGCTGTGGTCACCAGCACAGAGTTAATCAGGAACACAGTTGGCAAGAATGTTGAAACAACCAAAAAAATCCCTGATCTTGGTAAAAAGCACAGCTGAGCTGGCCTGCCCTTCCACTGGTCAGGGTACTCATGCAGCCAGCTCCATCTCTGGGACATTCAGCACCACCCCCCTCTACCCCCAAAGAACATGGAGGGCATGTCCTTAGGTCACATCCAGAGAGCCATCCTGTTACCACTGGACCGGATAGCAGCTCTTTCTATGATTTCCAGTCCCTAAGAAAAAGAGTTCCAGAAAGTCCTAGGCTAATATTTTGGGGAGCCCGATGATTGATTTAGCTGCTCTGACTTCCCTGTCCTGGCCTGGCTGGGCATCTCAGCAGGTAGGAGATTCAGGTCAGGGGAGTCATTCTGTTGGAAGGGGCTGCATTGTCCAATATGATACCTAACCAAGAACACCCTGTTACCGGCCAAAGCATGGACATCTCAGAGCACAAATCTTGCTTGTCTATCTTTTGGAGTCACAGTGCCTGGTATGGTGCCTGATTGTTGCTCAATCACAAAGGACAGGTATCCAACTAGATAAGAGATTTGCCTGAGGTCACAAAGCCAGTGGGAACTAAGAGGCTTATTTTGAGCACAGATTTTTCAAGGAAAGTCACGAAAGAGCTGCAGACTCTCCTCACCCTGCTCCACATTTCCCTTTTGGGATTTCTCTGCCAATTTAACTGAAGAGGACAAATCTGTGCCAGGCAGGCACAAAGTCCCTAGGAGACTGGGGGCTGGCTGCACTTGTCCCCAAGGAGTGCATGCCAGGGTGACTAGACAAGGGAAAAGGGCCAGCTGGCTGCTCAAGACCCTACCAAGGTCGCACTGTGTTAGGGCAGCGGGACAGTCTCAGGTTTTACCGACCTCCGAGGGAGAGTCCTGGCCTTGTTCTTGTCCCAGCTGCACGTCAGCAAAGTCTTTGTTGAGGGGCCACTTTGGCCATTTCCTGTTCTTTGTCTCCTCTGCGGTGAGATCCCTGGGGCAGGACAGACTGGGCACTAGTTGTTCTTTGTTAATAGAAGATGACATTGGAATTTTGAGCCAGTCATCAAGCCAGAAAGAGAGAGATTCACACATCACTAGCCAGTCTTTTGGAGAGAAGAATCCCTCAGCCTGCAGAAGTCTTCAAGAACTGAGACTTCTCGTCAAAGGGCAGCAAGGCTGACTTTTGGCTTGCTTATTTGATTGAATTAGGCTAAGTTTGATTTTTCCTTGGATGTATTTTAGGTTAGAAAGAGCAGAGGAGCTTTAAGGAGAGTAGCATCAGACTTCTACTTGTCTGAGGAGAGCCAAAGAGTGCAAATATCTATGTTCAAAACAATGAACATCTTCCATTTAGGTATCTAGTTTACAAACTAGGGCCACTATAAGGTTGTTGAGAAAACTGCTCTCTTGCTCCTGAAGGAGTAAAACTTGCTGATGTCTCCTTGACCCTCAAGAGTGTGCACACCACAGCACAAATAGTTCTGAAATCACCCCAACCTTTCTGAACTTTTCCAGAGATACCAGTAAATAGTAGTTATTTCTTTATGATCTGATGAAAACAATCTAAATTTGGTTAATGATGCCTGGCCAGAAATGAATTCATTTATTAAAAAATGTTTATGAATCTAATGTTGTTTGTTATAAAACTAGCAGAACAAAAGTTTCAATAAATTAAAAACATGTTAAATACATCTGATCCACAATTTTAGCTCACTAATTTTTTTCCCCTTTGGATCTTATTTTGCCATCTCTTTTTAAATGTAACAGGCCTCAGAAGAGTAATACTGATACAAAATAAATATAATTCATAGGTTGATTACCTTTCAAAAACATGCACAGAAAATATGTTTATGATTTAAAGGCTCCCAGAGAAGAAGTCAATCTTGGCAGTGATCAGTTAGTGCTTGATCCAAGGCAAATAAATGTCTTTTTATGAGATAGTCCTAATTTATACCTCCTCCTGCAGATATCAGGAAGGTATTTTAAAGAGAGATGTGGAAAGTTTATTTGGAATGCTGAATTGTAGTAAAGCCCTCCAGGTGTGAAAAGAAAATTTAGTCTAGTATAGGAAGGGCAGGTAATTTAGTGTTAATAGAGAAACTAAATTTTAGACATTTCTGGAAATCTCCCTTCTGTAAATAAATTCTTCCCATTCCAACTTCAAAAGCGCTGGGTAGTTGTTAAATTAGCCTGGCACTGACCCCTAGTGGTCTCTCAGGGAGGCTACACACTTTCAGAACAGAAAATCATGTTACCGTTTCCTAAGTGGCAGGAAAAGAAACTATTTCAATCTTCTAACTTTCTAATGCCAGATGTATAGCTGTAGATGAGTATTTAAGACAATTTTGAGAGGGTCATCATTTCTTCTCATAACTCAGGGAGAGAAAACCTTATAGCTTTAGATGTAGACTGTGGGGGAAACAGTCACAAGTCTACATAATGCATTTATAGTTTAACGTAAGTAACTTAGCATAATGTGCTGAGTTACTCTGTAAAAGAAATATATTGCTCTATTAAGTTGCATAATATAAGTGATAACACAGTCATAGGAAAGCCATATAATCTATCTCCTTTTATACTGAATTGTATTCTGTGTGGAGACAAGTCCCATAAATGTTAATGTGTTAACAATCTCTCCTGAGTTTTTAATCAGCAATATGGACATAGAAATCATATTAGTACAAGTGATTTTATCAAAGCTTTCTATAATTTTCATTTTAACATGAACAATTATATAGTTAGGCTAGGGGTCCTAGTCATTTCTAAGAAATACAGCTGGAGAGCATGGCTAAGAGCATTATTTAAACACAAGTTGAGTTTTCTATCCCAAGTGCAATATTCAGTTTGACATGCTGTTCAAGGAAGTTACTCACAAATGAAATCTTATTTGAAGAAGCCTCCAGGGACTAAGGTGTAACTCTGCCCATTTTCTTGTAGCTATTATCATCTAGCTGGTTACATTTCTGGCTGTGAAATATAGCTCAGTTTACTGGAGAAAAGTACAATTTTATGGTGGGTCATAGATGCTGTTTTATCCGTTTGAGGATATGAAGTGCAATTCTGTAGAATATTTGAACCTGGGATATCCCCTCTGGACTTTTAGGATATCAGGATAGCCTATATAAGATAAAATGTAAAGAATATTCTCTCTGTTGTCTGACAGTATTTGGTATGCTTTTTGTTGGCATCGAATACCCTTTGGTGACTTGCATTCTATTTGATTTTGTATCAGTAGTAACTCATACTTTTATTGATGAACAAATATTCAAAATCTTGATTGAATACTTGTTGAGCTTTTGGCCCTGTGTTTAACTGAGGGAACACATAGGTGAATAAACTGTGGTCTTTTCCTCAACAAACTAACCTGCTCTTTTGCCAAATGTACCCCCTTATGTATAATCTTATGGAAACCTGTATATACCAGCTGTTGTCATTATCAGGGAGAATTTCTTCTTAAGTGGGTTTTGTGGTGCTGCTGAGCTCTTGGTTGATGACTTTCAAGACTACAATGTTCTGTATATATACTTGTATGTACAAATATTGAAAATATTTTTTAAGTTATTCTAACCAGAGTATAACAAATAAATCATATGTTATCAAGCAAAACTGAAGAGATAATATTATGAGATATTTCACTTTCTTCAAGATTTTGACTTTCTTCCCACCGCCACTGATATGATCAGATGATTTTAGGTATTTTACTATAACAGAGGATAGTCAGATCTGAATATAGATCATATAAAATATAGACACATATAAAATAAATACATCAGATAAAAATAAGGTTTAAGCAAAAATTTTCATGCCCATAAGGTTATGAAGATGACTGAGTCAGTAAATATTTAGTAAACTGTTTTCATTTTGTAATCATATTTCCTATGCAGAGTCAGTAGGTTACTGGAAATGACCTTTTAAATGTTTAGCTTTACATCCTGGGATAATGACATCCAGGCTGATTTCAAAGGCTGAGTTATTTGGCCCTTATTGCTGAGGAAGGCTTTGCAAGGAGAGAAAAGATGCCACCCTCACACTGACACGCCAACCATGAGCAAAGCTCAAATCCCATTCACACACACCCAGAGCAAAAGGGCCAAGCCCTGAGCCAGAAGTAAGCACCTTGTGTTTCTGAACTGTGAGCCGAGGGCAGTGGTTCAGGCATGAACCAGTGAAGAGAAGTGTAGATTCATTTGCTTTCAGAAATATCTATTAAAATATCTCCAAGGGAAAACTCTTTTCTTCTGGCTATAGCCCTGTGCTAACCAGGTAACACTAAATGTCCTAAAAAATCATTGTTAAGATTATTTACATACCATAGAATTTTTAATTTTGTGACTTCTCTTTATCTAGCCCTCTTTTAGTTTTTTTTTTTTTTTTTTCTAATCGAGAGTACTAAGAGTATCAGAAAGTGCTAAATACTGGGATGTACACGATGCTTCTTTAGTGGTGAGTTCTCAAAAACTTGCATATTTGAAAGAACTGAAATGACTAGTTCACTGTATCTCCTCTGACAAAAAGCAATACCTTAAGATATATTTGGGGACTAAGAATGCTTTCTTGCTCTTATTCTGTGTTTGCATGTGTGTAGTAGCAGTGTGCTGATGTCCACGAATATATCGGCAAAGAATTTTTATGTTTTCACTCTTGAAGTTTCTCTCACTCCCACAATTTACAGTTTATTCATCTTTCTAAGTTTTCCCAGCAACCATTAAGCAAAGGACAGATTTATCTAATGTTTTTCTATTACATAACTCCAGTCGTGTCCACATTAACAGACTAGTTCAGCTGACTTTGGCAATTAACCTCTTTCTTTTGTCTAGACATTGCTATAATTGGGTCGCCAGTTTCCACTGTGGTTTTTTTATCACAGCGTTATCATACAGCTGCCATCCCATCAGCTCATGCAAGAGCTTCCATTGAGCACTTATCTGTTCACTGTTACTGCAACAGGTTGTAACGAGAATGAGGCTGACCACTTGGACCGGGATCAGCAACCTTACCCACCCTCGCAGAAGACCAAGCGCATGCGCACCTCCTTCAAGCACCACCAGCTCCGGACCATGAAATCCTACTTTGCCATCAACCACAACCCAGATGCCAAGGATCTCAAGCAGCTTGCTCAGAAAACAGGTCTGACCAAAAGAGTTTTGCAGGTAAGAAACTCCCCCTTGTCAGTAAAAATAGTTTTCTTCCCTGTTTAGAGTGATACAGATATTTCCTGTACTGCGTCTTATTAGTTTACCTTAGTCATCTCCCTAGAGGGTATTGAGATTTTGCAGGGGCTTGCTGGAGGTGCCCCCTCAAAAGACCCAGGGTCTTTAAAAATGCAGCCACATTCTTCCCACCATAGAACGATGGGTCCACCGGTGGCAGGATAGCTTGCCTCACTGTTCTGCAAAAGCAGGTGATGTTATTTTGCGCAAGCTGTGGCTGTAATGTCCATTATGTCAGGTTCAGAGCATGGACTTTTGCTGTCTCACTTTATTCAGCAAACTCAGGGCAACGTCATTCACATGTTATGACTTTCTCAATTTAGGTAGACCTTTTTTTTCAGTTTCTAAAATGTACAAGTATTTTTCAGTAACCAATTGACAAACCATACTTAGAAACTAAAGTACTTGGAGTAGCTCTGCTATACAACCATGTCCCTAAACTCATCATGAGGAAATACATTTCATGAAATTATAGCAGGTTCCTGTGGGTCATAGGCGATCCTCTACTACTTCTGGCAACAAATAGGCACTTTAAATTCCACCTTTCACTTTCTGGCTGCTTAGGGTCTGTGGCACTGAAGTTCTGATAGGGTAAAAATTCTTACCATGTGTCAGATGTTCATTTCATGTGAGTGATTCTTACTTTGCAAACTTTCAATGACCCTGCCTCTGTTCCTTCTCAAAAGACAAGGGAGGAATGAGGTTGTATTTCTCTCCCTTTATCTCTGTGCCTTCATTTTACAGTATCTCCACTTAAGCATCCATTGTCCCAAATGACACTTTTTAACGCTGGGGGGAATATGCACAGTCAAGAGACTAATACTAATTGAATGACAATGTTTTAAAAGAAAGAAAAAAGGGAGCCCTTTCTCCCAAACCCCCCCCCAAAAAATGTATGTGTGTGTATATATATATATATATATGTATATATGTGTGTGTGTGTATATATATGTGTATATATATATGTATATATATAAAGCAACATATATAAAAAAAATGGAAGGAAAGAAAAGAAGTATAAAAACAAACATCGGTAAAGAAATCAATTGGGATTGGTTTGCAGGTTTGGTTCCAAAACGCCCGAGCCAAATTCAGAAGGAACCTTTTGCGGCAGGAGAATGGGGGTGTTGATAAAGCTGATGGCACGTCGCTTCCGGCCCCGCCCTCAGCAGACAGCGGCGCTCTCACTCCACCCGGCACTGCGACCACTTTAACAGACCTGACCAATCCCACTATCACTGTAGTGACCTCCGTGACCTCTAACATGGACAGCCACGAATCCGGAAGCCCCTCACAAACTACCTTAACGAACCTTTTCTAACATTGGTTTTCTTTTTTGAATTCTTCCTCTTCTTTTTATTATTATTCTAATTATTATTATTTTATTATTTACAAGATTTTTTTTTCCTAACCCACAAGATATTTGGGAAATAAAACAACAGCTTGGTGTGTAGCATCTGCAGCCACTTGGCAAATGAGTTTACAGTATTGTGTCCTTTACAAAGTGTATTTTTCTTTTTTTTTCTTTTTGTCTACAAAGTGTATTTGGATTTAAAAAAATTAATTAGATCTTTTAGTTGGTAAGGGGAGCTTTTGAATCATTCTAATAAGTGCCTCTTAAAATTGTATGTTACTTATTTCCAGAATCTTGAAGGAAAAAATAAAGAGTGGTATAATGATTGACAAATAATATTTCCAGTTAAATGATTAGGCTAATAAAGAATCCGATAATTAAAATTTATTTTTTAAAAACTTTTGCAATTGTATGTGTGCTTATGGAACTTTCAAAACTTCGTAGTTTTTTATTTTGAAACATATTTCTTAATATTACAAATGAGAAATATGATTAAACAAAAGCATCCACAATAAAAAAAGCATTAATAACCCCAAATATTATAGATTATGTGGAAAAATTTTCAAGAAATATCTTTTTAGGCATGTACAACTCAAGAAAAAATTTTAGTTAATTGTTAACTTATAATCAGTGTCTGAAAAATACTGAAATTCCTGTGTATCCATGAATCTTTCAAATAGAATTTGAAATCCTATAAAGCTAAATATGAAATTGTGAAAACCATTCTTTCTAAATTATTTTTCCCAGGGAAAATGGAAATAAGCAAAATATAATTTTTTAAGAAGTCAAAAATCAGTATAATTGAATTGATAACTCTACTAGCTTCAGCTGTACCATGATATTGTATCTGACATTCTTTATGAAAAAGAACTTAAAAGACTAGTAACAACAATGAAATTCTTTGATTTTGAGTTGCCTTTTTTTTTTTTTTTTTACTTTGGCACAGGTTGAAAACATCTGTCAGAAAAAAGTGTGTCTGATATTAGAGATTTGAAATGATTAGTCTTAAAGTAGATAAACTCAGAAGCCTCGTGGATGCTGATCTAAATATATTTCCTAGTTTACAGTAGCTTTTTTTTCCCCCCTTTTAACTTAAGCTAAAATCTTAATGGTCTGGGCAGTGGTGAATGTTCATCTATATGCTTCTGTTGTAGTTAAATACCAATTAGATTGTGGATATCCTAAAAAAAAAATAAAATAAAATAAAAAAAAGAAGTCAAGATATATGTCTTGCTTTAGTGGATTGTTAAGAATAACTTTGCACATATTCTCCACTTTTTGGACCCCTTAAATCTCTTCTGGCGGTCAAAGTGGCTATTTAATAGAATTTAAGGTGTCCTTCTGGCTGTATAAATGTGTGGTTACATATTGACAGTTCACTGCCCACATTAAAGTGCATTATTGTAACTTTTGCTCAGGGTCTTTAGAAAATTAGCACAGAAAGTAGCTTATTTTTTAAAAAAAAAAGATGATGGAAGATAAGTTAACACTGTAACAGAAGAAAGGTGTGATTGCCATTATATATTTAGCAAGTGTGGTTATCATCTTATATGGAGCTTAAATCTTGACTTTTCATATTTCTATTACATTTTGGGCATTTACCACTAACCAGACCAAACAACCTTGGTAAGGCTGAGATCTTATTAATACACTTTTACAGGTAAAATATTGATACTTATAAATTTTGTTCTTTGACAGAACAATATATGGTACTATAGATCTACTTTATTAAGTAGACTACTTATAACTCAGTTCTCCTATGTGCCTTATGATATAACTTGGAAGTAAGTTTGTGAAAATCAGGATATATGTGTTGTTTGTTAAATTAACTGTTTTAAGCCCTTTTGACACCTCACTAGTTTTGTACTGTTTTACCTCTTATTTCTGAAACTCTTTTTATGGTGTATCCTGTTAGAGGGGACAAACATGTCATAGAAAGCAGTTGTGCACTCTTTCAAATATAGTTGATAAATTCAATAATCTTATATATTGAGCTTCGTGTTTATAGTACAGTAAGTGGTCTAGAAAAATCGTCCATGTTTCTTTGTTTATTGATAAATGCATTGTATAGAAACTATCTCCCCTAAATATTTATGGACCAAACAATTGTGATATATCCTATTAAATTTGTGTGAATAAACCACTTTGAATCTAAGGAGTTTTATTTCCAATCAGTTTTATTTAAGGTTTGACTGCACTAATGTATTTCCAATATTTATGTAAAAGTGATTAAAATGGTAATACAGAATTAAAAAAATATTCAAACATACAAATGGCTCTTAGATTTCCAAACTTCTGATTCATTTTAAATGTCCACACCATAGCATACGAATGTAATTCAACTTAGAATTACCTTTAAATATATTGCTCATAATAAAAGTAATGCCCCACTGATTTGACTCAATCCAGTTCCTAGAATTAAAAAGATAATTAGCCAATAAAGTACTTGCATGAAAAGAAATCTTAAATATGATTAAGATTTAATATTAGGTCTATTGAGCACAAATGGATATTTGTAAATCTAAATAGAAATTGCAGACCCCTAAAAGCCAAGTTGCTCTGTAGTTAATAAATTGTCACTATGATTTTTTTCAGGGAGAACAAATCTTGGGGCATTACAGCCAAACATCCCGACGTTTGAAAATTCCCTAAAGTATAAAAGGAAGGGGAAAAGTTTGATCGGAAATCCACTGCAGTGAAGACAAAGACAATATTAGGTTATGATAATCATACATTTAAAAATCTATTGAGCCAAAAAGAGAGAGAGAGAGAGAGAGAGAGAGAGAGAGACTTAAATGTCATTTACTGAATGTCAACCAAACGTCTGTTCTTTATGGTGTCTAATGCAAATGAAGGCTTAAAATTATGTGCTTTAAAACGAAATTAGATGAACCGTGTATAAACCAGAGCAACCCGGCAGTAAAATGCCCACCCCATATTTGAAGAAAATTATTACTGAAAAAAAAATTCCACACATTTGTCAAGCACAGTAGTTGTAAAATAAAAGTCCAAAAACATTCATTTCACCTGCTTGCTAATGTGTATTAGTCCTATCTGTTAATGGCATTTTCCAATTGTAAATTCAAAGAAAAGCTATCACTCATTTAAGAGTATAGGGAACAAACCCAGTAATTTTCGTATTATTGTTTATTACTTCCTTTTTAAAAAGAAATCTCTGCATGCACTTTTACATCTGTCACTTCTAGTGTGCACCTCTGTATGATGAATTCTCTTTGCTGTTTCTTGTATAATAAATAGCTTTCATTAATAAACATTTTATTTGATGCAAATATAGTTAACTTTATGTTAAACACACACAATTGAAATTGCTTTTAAACACTGTCTTAAGAGGCAGCACGATACATTTCCAACATGTTTTACTTAGGAAAAACTCCAGACAACATAATGAGATTAAATATTGATAGTCTAGGATAAAATTGCTTACTTTGGTTTTAACTTTTTATGAAGTTTTGTTTGTTGTATTCAATTGACACATATATTAAAAATGAGAAGACAAATGAAATTACATAAAATTACATAAAAATAAACCTCAAAATACACTATCATGAAATATCTTAGCAACTTTTCTAGATTAGGGTCAAATTTATAGGTCCTCTGTAAGTTTACATGTTTGCTATGCAATGAGCAAATTTCTGAAGTATACACATATTTTCTGTACTATGAAAAGAGATAGTCTTTGCATAGTCCAAGTTGCAGATGATATTACAAAAAAAGGAGCAAGTGGAAAATAAAGCTATATTTAGGAATGAGTTTTTTAATTGATAAAAGGGATATTTGAAGAATTTTTTAAACTATTCCTATTTAGCTATATTTCCAAAGCATATTAAACAAATTAACATATAACTTTCCAGAAAACTTTTCATTATGATGAAATTTTTATTATATACAAATGAACCCTATGTAAATGATGTAACTTTTTTGAATGACAGACATTAAATATTTCACTTACATGTATTCTCAGAATTTTGAATGTTTTCTTAAATGCTTTCACTTCCTGAATGCTAAAAAAGAAAAAGAATAAAGAGAGCAACTTACTAATAAAAAATAAGCAATGCACCATGACAAGTAGACCATTTTGAGTGATCATGAAACATGATGGTTTTGTCAGTAACCTGGATGTTTATGCCTCATTGAAACCTCATCCATGGCTAGAACGATTTAAATAGATTTTCCAATACATTTCCAGCCAGTTTATTCAAATCCGTGTCCTACAGTTTTTCCTTCTTTCCCTGTCTGTCACCTATGGCAGTTTCATTTAAAAATATTTTGGAACCTCGCCTGGTTTTACAGACCTTTAAATATTTGTCTGGTATGTGAAATGCGGGAAGCAACCAAGGAGGGAAAGAACATAAGTGAAATTAGACATCTGAAAAAAATAATACAAATTTGAAACAGGCACATTTTTTAAAAGTAAAAGAAAGGAGTGCTAATTATGTGAGTAGGAAGAGAAAAAACCCTGTGATGGAGAGCGGGAAGGTCTGTAATGCTTTCCTGTGATTTACTGCAGCCTTTGCTTCTGGGCAATGGCACACTATTAGTTTGGCGTGGAGTAGAAGGTTGTGGACTGCTTCGTTGGGAGCAGAGCACTACATTTTCATAGGTTTTACCTCCCAGATGGCTGGGTTAGTCTAACTTCTGGCAAACTGATCTTGGGGGTGGGGGGGAACTTTACTGAAAGTTAGCATCTGTCTGCATTGGTTGGATAGTCACCTTAATGCTAACTTACAGACTAGATAGGGTTATTTTATACCTTAAAAAAGGTTAAAACTCCATGGCAGAGACCCATTTTTAAAACCTTGGTGATTTTATCACCTAAAAAGCAGAAAGCTTTATTTAACAAAAATCCAGGAGAAGCTACTATAACTCTTTTACAATAGCATTTCATTGGAGTCAAAGCATTTTGTGATATTGAAGGATTATCTCACTTTTTTATTGCAGTGTTGCCTGTAGGGGTATCATGGTGGAAAGGGAATTTCTTGAATGGAATTTGGAGTTACTCATTCTAGGCTCAAGAATACTAGTGATAACACCATTGTTATACAAATAAATATAACATCTAAATTTTGTATGGGCTTTTGCTATTAAATTTCACTGTGTTACAAACAAAAGTAGCTTCACTTGCAGAGTGAAGTGTTCTTGACATGATTTTGTCTTTTACATTGATGGCTTCTAGTTATCAACTTAATTCAAATTGGAGAAATGCCATTTTATTTTTTTCTGAAACTATACAGATAGACCGACCTCTGGATTGTCAGTTTTAGGTCTACTCTTTTGTTTTGGTCACTGGAAACTGACTAATTATTCAAACAAAGAAAAACTTCTGGTGTAAAGTCACAGACCTTTGCTTTACAACCACTATTAAAAATAGGAAGCTGTTTTCTTCATGGTATGCTGTTGGTTTGGAAATGTTGCACTAATAGCTAGATCTTACAATTTTTTTTCAGAATAATATCTCAATTTATATTACTTTCAAAATAAATTCTAATTCTAAGCTAAGATGTTACTTGGAATGCCTGCTGGAAGGATTTCCTTATCATTCTACCTGTTTCCATAACAAAAGTTCAGAAGTGTGCATGGAATCTAAGGAAAAGTTTATGAATGTGATGTGAATGGTAATATAATTGCCACAACTAAATTTCTTTTTAAAAAGATATTTTTTACCTAACTGACTCCCACTGCCAACATTTCTTTGTGAATATTAATATAGTAACTCCTCCCTTATCATGCATCATGTCAACAAGTTTTTCTTCCTTTGGATTATTAATATCTGCTTCTTTGCACTACATTTTTCTCATGCTGAAATGACATAAAGCAGGTAGGAAGAAAAATCCAGTTTTAGCCATATGTAGAAAGTTCCTGGTATGCATTTCTGTGTAATTTTCCTTCACGTATAAGAATTGTCAGGAACAATTTTTTCCCTTTGGAACTTTATGTTTACACCTTGCATGATCTTATAAATTAATCTGAGCAGTAACTGGATACCTTTTATGGTTATTTGGAAATAAAATTTGCTACAAATAAGATCCTCTAGTCTCTGTTGCCTCATATTATCCACGAATATATTAATTTTCTGTTCTTTCCCATTGAACCAGAAAATATTAACCTCAAAGGATAGCTAAATTGTTATTTATGACAAATATACAAAGACGAAGAAATTCAAAGGTGAGATTGCCTTCACTTCATCATTTGCATTCTGCTGCTTTTCCTTTTCCAAAGCAGCAAAAATCGTGAAGGGCTCCTGGATTTAACTTTGACATTCAAGGGTTCTGACAGCTTGCCTCACTTAAAGTTATATTTATTATTCAGTAAACTTTAATTCTATAGGATAAATGCCCTTTATGAAATGTGATGTTTGAAAAGCACAATGGAATTACACCATTGCCAGCAGCTCAAGCTGCTGGCATTCTACAGTTTTGTTTTTTTCCCTAGAAGAAAAATACAGTGGAAAATTATTTTAAATATATAAATTTGTAGAATTTTACAAGATTGACCTAGATGCTCAACAGGAATTTGAAAGACCTATAAAAACATCTCTAAAATGTTACAACTTAGATAATTAAATTACAGTAGTTTTCTGTGATATAAATGGAGACATTTTTCTGTGATATAAATGCAGTTAGATAGTTATTTTATTATTTTCAGTTCATATCTGAGATTATTCCTAGATATTTAAATGTTTATCTCTTCAGTGTTCTAATACAATTCCTTATTCAGTTTTCTTAACATCATAAGCCATCACATGTATTTGCGTGTGTGTTATATTTGCTTCAGACATTCATGAAAAATATTTTTAAGAAAAAAAGGTTCATCTCTTTTAACCTATTAACTAAAAGAGAAAGAAGGCAAAAGAGTGGCCATCTTCGTTCAGCTGGAAATACTGTCACGGGCCCGTTGTTCATTTTCCTCACAGGAAACCGACCTCCTTTCTATCACCAACCAGTTTTCTTTCTGGGTTCTTTTAAGGCTACTGTCTTCACTGCACATGGCCATAACTTTGCTTTTTATTGGAGTTATGTTGCTGCTTTGAATGTTTCCTCTTAACAAAGTTTGACTAATAACATTTCAACATAAACAACCATGACCACAAGAAGAAAAGGACAAATTTTGTGGAATGAATAGATTGTTTCATCTGTTCAGAGAGGAACATTAGAAACAAAAATTCTTTCACAATTCAGAGAGGATGCTTTGGCTTCACTGAGCTTTAATAGTCAGTTAAGGTGTAAATATAACCCCTACGTGTAGACATGGTATACACCTAATAGGCTTACCACATCACAGACAGAGCTAGATTTCCTGCTTACCATGCCATCACAGAGGCAGCTGGAGTAGACTGAGTATTTAACAATTAAAGTGATGGGTTGTGATGCATTTAATATCAAGTCTGGTGTTTCTCTTTTTCCTAACTACCTTGCATTAGGACTTACCACCAATAAGAACCATCACTACGGCTTTGGTTTTGTTTTAGTTTTGACTCTGATGTGTATGACTCTCATGGAATCGCTGTGTGCTGAAAGAGCCCTGATAGATTAGTTCAAAACTCAAATCCCTACTTTTTTTCTTACAGTTGAAACACAAAGCATTTAGACAGATGTGTACTGTTTTTATTCAGGGACCACTGTAGTATCGCTCAGAAAAATATGGATATCAAGAGTCAGTTTATTTTTTAACCATTGCTAAAACAATGTCATTACAGCAATATATGTCCACTACTAATCTCTTATTTATTGAGGCTATATTGTTAGAGCAATTTATACCATTTAGAAATCTTACAATTATTACAAAGCACTGGTGGTTATTACTTCGCAGAAATTCAAGAAATACTAACAGCTGCTATTAGCACATCAGTTACTCATCCCCATTCCTTCAAAATTCTCTTTCATCTTCCTTCTATTCTTATTATGCTATTGAAACCATTTTTTCTGCAAGTTAGCAATCATCTTTTCCTTACCAAAATCCTGGCATTTTCCCTGTCTTTATTCACATTTGCTTTTGTGCCAGATTCTACACCCCTTATTACTTGCTTCTCTTTCAAATGATTTTCCCGGTTGGCATTTGCCACAGGCAATGCACCTGCTGCTTCTCTTTCTGGTTCAGCTGACTCAGAGCAAGCACATCACAGTCCACTTCCAGGATCTTCCTTTGTGGAAGCAGCCTTCTATCTAGATGTTCAACTTTTTAATGATGATTCCAAATGTATTTCTTGGGATAAAATACCAACTGGTTATTCTGTTAGTTGAAGTACAGTATAAATGAAATAGAGTTCATTTTTCTCCTTCAGCAAATTTTACCTCTGGACTTCATTTCGGCTAATGACTCTTCTTCCAGTTGCGGAGACTGGGACAATCAAATTGTCTTTGATTTCTCCATTACTTCTCCTTAAAAATTTCATTTTGTATCATTCTGTTACCAAATCCCATTGATGGTTTCTTTAAATTTTTTTTCTTCGATTAACCTTGTTGAATGAGGTCTTTTTTTTTTAGTCACGGGTCTGTGACTAAAACAGTAACAGACTGCATAACCTTTCAGTTATGCACCAAGTTTCACTGGTGGTCTTCAATTCCTATTCCTAGTGATGTGGTAGTCGTGGAAACCTCATAACATTTTACACCTGCAGCAGCCTCATACATCTTTTATTTACTAAACCTCTTAATAGTATCGTTTAATCTCGCAATGTTTTGCTCATCATGACCCCTAAGTTTGCCTGGTCCACTGTAATGTTGTGTTCACATAAGAACAAAATCTCCTAAGGACACATTTCTCTGAAGGTATCCCTGTTGCTAAGTGATGCATGACTGTATTCACTAGAACTTGGTTTTCTTAACTTGTGGAAAGATACTCTGTAGGAAATCATAAGTTGTTTCAGATAATGTTTTATTCTCTCTAACCCTGCACCCTTATCCCCTGTAAGAGTTGAACCAATGGTCAGAAATTTTCCAAATATTATACTTAAATTAATGCTACAAAATTACATTCTCACTAATGTAGAATCATAGGCTCTCTGTGGGAATTCAAAAAAAGCCTGATTGTCATTTATTTGGAACAGTGTAAGGAGAGCTTTCTCAGCCCATATATAGCTAGAACATAACATACTTTACATATTTTACTTGATAAGCAGTTAAATATTAATTTCATATTAAAACAAAGAGGATGCACAATAGAAAAATGAAACTGTTTCTTGAATGAGAAGATACATCTATTTCAAAGAAAACTAGGTTTGTGGTTGGATTCCCTTTGGTTGTTCCCCAGGTCTTTAGGGTGCTTTAGTGGCTTGTGAAATAGGCATTCTCCAAAGTTCTGTATGGTTCCCCCACATGTGACAGATGAAGAATCATGGGATTTGGACAGACAGAACTAAGTTCACATTCTACCTCTCCCACTGTGAGAGTGAGACTATGAAGTCCAAGGCCTTGCTCATTTACATTCCCCACACTGCAGCCCAACTTTATTGTCTCTACGTCCAACCTCTCTCCACTCAGAAGCCTTCCCCCATGCTATAAGACTGTTTTTTTTTTTCTAAATATTAACTTTCTTTTTTTCTACACTTTCTTTCTTGGGATTTCAATGAATTCCCACTGTAGATATGATTAAATAAAAACTCCTCTCTGAGACAGTCAAAAGCTCATAATGTGATTCTTTCTTTACAGTTTATTTTTCATTCCTTTCTGTAACTAGTCCTTCAATACCCATAGCACACTTCATAGTCTCACTGTCATATTTTTACACACAGTATCTTCTCTTAATAAAACATTTTAATTACTTCTAATCTGCTTAAATCCTACAAATTCTTTTGTCATTATGTGTTGCATATTAATACTAAAAAAAATCAGCGAAAATAAAAGTACCTGCAATCCTTAAATCACCATGTAGCATCTACATAAATGTTTATAAGCTCTTTTTCAATCCTAATATTTTTTACAAAACTACAAACTTTTTTTAAATTCATAGTGTGGTACATGAGACACAATAAACATTCAGTTAATAGCAATTAATTTGATTTGTGAAACTATCATTCCTTTAAATTATTCTAGTGCTGTCTTCATAAAAATGTCTTCATTAACACTTGCCAGAATCAATGTCTTTCTTCCTGATCTACCATAAATTTTACTATATACTTCTTATACTTGGCATGTGGAACATTAAGCCTTTCTTGTATACCTATCTTGATTCTAATTTTGTCCCATATCTCTTTCACATATAGCTTATGTATCTTCTACTCCCACTGTCTTTCTAAAGATAATAGGAAAACAGTTGCTATTCACTAAACATGTAAAAATATTGAATTGTGAATGGAACAAATATCATTTTCTCATAGATTAGTAAAGAGCATAGACTGAAGAAGACATTTTGATCTGAACTCTGGGTGACCAAACTTTCATTATGATGAATTACTGTGGTCACTTACAATTCTTCAAGAGGCATACCAGGGAAAAGGCTACAGATATATACCTAGCAGGCTTGTTCAAGTCTTACTTTCCTTCCTGCAACCAATAAGTGCTTCTTGGCATTAACCTTTAGATTGGCACAAATAACATAGAACACCTGTTGACATCAATATCTGATATGGAAGGCACTGAAGGCCCAGTACTGTGTCTTAAGAAGGGCAGGATCGCCACATGCAAGATCTTTTGGTTGTTATTGTAGGAGTTCTTTGCATTGCTATGATCACTGACCACATCTAGTTTATGGAGGCACTCTTGAAATGAATTAAAACAAACAAACAAACAAAAAATTCCAAGGTGCACTAAACAAGTCACTAATGATGAAAAAACAATGGTACTACTGAGACACAGCTGGTACTGGCATTTATCTGCTGCATTGCTCACTGTTGGTCTTGGTTTCAGTAGGATTGTGCCCTGCCCTGACCAGACTTCCTTTGATATTTGCAAGGCTAACTTCACATTTAAATAAGCTTAAGTATTTCGTTGGTGCTAGATTAGTGTTAAGCTACATTTTCTCCTCCTGCTGACACCAAGTGTATTTAACTACACAAACGTCTAACCAACTGTACTACTCTATCAGTATGTAAACCTGGGGCAAAAATAAATTTTACACTTCGATCAAAATTTGGCATCAAACCTGTTTGCGGTGTTCACAGCATAGCTGTGAAGGGTTCACAGCACTCACATGGGCTGCTTCATTTTGGTTGAGAATCACTGTGTTAGAGAAAGTAGCATGCTGTTTTCTCCCTGAGAGGCCACTGGCTCACTGTTGTTTATATATCCTATTATTTTCCAAGGATGGTTGTCAATTTTGCTATTCTTTACTTTAGAAAAAACACATTGGTGTCTTCCACCAAATCTATGTTAACAGTTATTTGTAAACATGAAATTTTTGAGATAAATAGTGACCAGTAATTGACTTTCTCTACATTAATGAAATAAATACATATTTGAAGTAATATGTATTTGAAATGCTACTAGCAGTGAGGGTAATGAACACTGAATGGAAATTGAAGTAAGAGGTGCCAATGCACTGCTTCATCGTCATCTTTTTTTTTTTTTTTGAGACAGATGAATTTTCAAGGTAAGATAGGTTTTGCAAGTATTTTAGATTAATTGCTCACAAATTCTTCTTTCAGGCATCAAAATCTTCCAGGCTAAGAAAAGGAAAAATACTGGATGGTTTTACTCATAGCAGGAGTATAATGGACCAGGAGAAAATAATAATAATAATGAACAACTATGTACCAGAGACATTTTATGGGGGTGGAGTGGGGAATGAGATCAAAAAGAGTGGGGGGAAGGAAATGCACTGGACTATGGTGATGGCACACAAGTGATTTGGTGATGGGAAGCCCACTGGGATTACAACTGAGATGAAAAAATGCACAAAATGATGTAAAAATAAACTATTATATTATTTAAAAAATCATCTGGCTGAACTTTCTCACAGATCTAATTTATTTTTAGGACAGATGAAGATAAGATGGTTCTGATGAGGAGAGAGGCTAGAGGAGCCTTGATTTCACCAAACTCTCTCCCCAGCAGACACAGCTGCCCTGAGTCTTGCCTTGGTGTTGGGGGTTTCTAGAGCTTCACTTTGGAAACCACAACTTTAGATCATCCATCTTGAGATATTATTAAAGATTTTAACAGAACTGTAGAGAGAAACAAAAGTGATATTCTAGCAGTAGTTAAGGAGATGAAGGGAAATATAATCATGACAAAATAAAGCAGCGACCTGAAAAGACTTGAATAGTGTTAGTCTTATTTCCATAATCTGTAAAGAGAGGTTGCCCTAAATCACTGTTCTGAAACTTCACCTGATTCAACAACAACAAAAAATCTGGCCCCAGAACCAGGGAGGGTGTATATTGAAAGACTGTATTTGGGGCAAGCAAGTATGGCATTTCACAATATCCTTTTGGATGAAATGTGTGCTGCTCAATAAAAAACCCACTGTTGCATCTCTTCAGGTCTTGTCAATCTAGGGGTACAGAGGTGCTACATAAATTCAGACACCCACATTTCACTGTTTCCTCACTTTACCATCACTTACACCACTCCCGTAAATGACTGGGAATCCCTGGAGGGATTAGGGTAATATTCACTTATCAGTCTGTCATGTACAATAAGGAGGTGCTCTCACACTCGCCACATCTGCTCTGGCTCCCCTGGACATTATATGCTTTGAAAGCTGTACCGTGCACCTAGCTGGGACCTACACAGCACTGTCTTGTCCTAGAGTCCTTCTTCCACCTTCTGTCCCGACTGCTCCTCCCCAAAGATGTCAAGGAGGATGGACAACGAGGGGAAAAGATACCATTTTCCCATTATCTCACTTCATACTGGCATCTGTCTCCAATCCCCCTTCCTCTGTGAACCCCCAAACAAAAGTCCTCAATTAACTTCCTTTTGCAAGTCTCCTCTTCTTCGGCCTGTCCATTTTGGCAGACATGAGTATTCAAAACACTCAGTTTGGTGTCAAGGTGAGTTATTCTATAAATCTCTGTAGATTGATAAATGATCTAAAAAACCAGCCCTAGAGAGAACAATTTAATAAACTAATACACCCTATTGGAGGCATCAGGGATTTATTCAAAGACTCTGCTCTTTGCAACATTTTAATCACTGAAGTAGATTGAGGACAGAACTGTGAAGTTAATCATATTTGCAGATGGCATAAAGCAGGAGGCACAGAAAATAGAGTGGATGGTCAAATAAGAGTAAAAAAGATACTAAGGGATTAGTATGTCTGTCTCAATCTAAGAGGTAAAATTGGGTAGGAAGAAAATGTAAAGCTCTATGTACATCCTGAAATTCATCTGCACAAGTACAATGCATGGCAGAGATTTTTCAGTCCCTCTCACCATGGAATTCTTTCATCAAACAAAATCTTGCAGGTATTCTCTGACGTGCGAGTCTGTTCTGGCTGAAGTGGGAGTGGAGGAATTTGGGACCTCCTTTTTATTCCTCTTCACCTTTCCCAATAGCCTCCAAGGAGGATCTGAAAAAAGTTTGAGAACTCCTAGGCGTTGAGGTAGTGCAGGGAATGAGTGTGTAAAAAAAGATATGGGGGCCTCCCTGGTGGCACAGAGGGTTAAAGCACAGCACTAAGAAGCTTAAGCCACTTCCACATGAGTTCCATTCCCGCCTGCCCCGAGGAGATCCAGATGGCGCGGCAGACCTCTCCTGACCCGCCCACTGCTCCCCTCAGCAATGTACTTCATCCTATGTATCTCTGGCCTGTACCCCAGTTCTATATGAATAAATAAATAAATCTTTAAAAAAAAAGATATGGGGGACGGAGCATGGTTAAACAGAAGCATATGTGAAAACATTTGATCAAGTTTTGGTTTAAGGTAGACTCCAAGTATATGACTTCAGTAGTGTAATGTGGTTGTGCCCTTGAATATCATGTCCTCACTCTTAAATTAGGTTAATAGACTCAGAGAACTAAGTCTGGGAATGTCTCTGCTGAACACACTATACAAGGGAATTATGTTTTCACACCATTACATTCAGATAAAAGTTAAAATTTCACATCCTGCTCTTTCATAACCATTTTGTCATTATATCATAATTGCTTCCTACATTGGTTTTAAGAGAGAATTATTATTTGCCATGGCTACATCCTGTGCCACAATTTGGCTCTAGAGTAATTTATATAACCTAGATGTTCTCCCCATCTTGGAAGCTTGGGCTGCCTGGCCTGCTATATATGCCTCACAGGCTGTGCACTGTACAAGTCTAAGACACTAGCTTTAGAGTCTACAACGACATGAAAATGCCATTTCTCTTACTTTTTCCTTGTTTTTCTCTTATATTTCCTACCTTTCAAAACTCTAAGATGAGTGCTTTAAAAGGCTTACATGATATAGGTTTCATGCGTATAGCACTGTAAATCAACATCTCATATACACTGCATTATGGTCATACCAAAGGTCTTGTTTACAACCTTCAACCCCTTTACCCATCCATCCTCCCACCTTTCCTTCTGGTAGTCACTGCTTTGTTCTTACCGGCTGGAGTCTGTTCATTAGCTTTGTTTCTTTATAATCCACATATGAGTAAGATAACTTGGTGTTTTTCTATGACTAATTCCACATACAATGCATGTTGTAAATGGCAGGATTCCTTGACATGGTTTTAAGGTCACACATACACTAATGGTTGAGAAATGATGTGAATAAAAAAGGTGTTTGTCTTTAGAATTTAAGGAAGTCTAGTAACTCAGGGGTATATTGTTTCTCACTGGGGCAAGAGTAACTGAGACAATAAAATACTTCACAGAATTACAGTGCCCAGAATTCTTTCCACAATCCACAAGGAAACAACTGGTGAGTCTGGTTCCCTCAGTTAATATTTCATGAACATTAAGTTTCAATTAAGTTTCAATCTTTCTCACAACTCTGTTTCCTCATTTAAAAAACAAGTGATCCAACTGGGATGATCTCAATATCTCTTTTATCTTTAATGCTTGAAGATACCATAATAGCTTCAAGTCAGTGAAAAAATATGCTTTTCAGAGATAGAGATAATAATACATAGCACCTTATATGACAATTGAAACCATCCATTCCTCATTAGAGTCATACAAGCTCCTTATGCAGAGTCTAAAGCAAAGGTTCTCAAAGTATGGTGCTGGCACCACTGGAGATTCCCAAGTCACTTTCAGAGCTTCCATAAGGCCATATGTATATGGCCTCGGATATTGTCTTTCATTTTCACTCTTATGGGCCATGTGTATATCAAGTGTGAGAAGTTTATGTTTATGTTCCCAGATTCCATATTGCCAATATTAAGTTTTGGTGTAGTGGTGTAGTCAAAGAGTCTATTTAACATGATGTTAAAGGCTATTGAACCCTTCCTCTCATTTCCAATTATATATCCTAATGAGACAGGTTTTTCATATACTGCAACCAAAACAACACCCTGTAACAGATTGAAAGCATAAGCAAATATGAGAATCAGTTCTCATTACTGATCTGATAATTACCAATGTAATAACTTCCAAAACCTTAAAGATCTTTGGGTTCCTCAGTAAATATTAAGAATGTAAGCACGAGAACAAATAGTTTGATGACAGGTGTTCTAAAAGGTCATCAAAACAGCAAAATTTCCTTCTCAAGTTAGTCAGTTGCTGTTGATACTCTTGTGCTCTCCTACATTTTTTGGTCTTCACTTGTTTACATGTAGGTCCCTCAGGAACCTGACAAGTTATCATCTGCAATACCTTTCGAACTCTCTAAATCCTTATATTTTGAGACTATGACATAATTCTCCTTCATAAACATTTTTTGCCCCAAGTTTTGTTTCAATTAATAGTACTCTTTAAGAAATCCATATAAGAACAAAATGGTAGATAAGAGCTAGACCTCAAGGAAGTAGAAGGAAAATGTAGGGACTGGAGAAGAGGGCTGGAGGCTGAGATGAGAATGGTAGGTCCAAAATTCAAGAAAACAGGTCATGACTCTTGTATGTCCCAGATGAAGATGTAGGAAGGGCCAAAGTCAAAATCACTGTGGCTGAAGCCTCACAGGAAGGAAATGAAATTTCTTTCTGGATAATTTTATCTTGTGCTATTTTCACTCCTGAGAAGAGCCAAAGTGTGCCCCTGACCAGCCTAAGCTCTGCTTTGGTGGGACTCAGTGGTCTGCTCAAATAAAGGCCAGCTGTTAATAACTGTAGTGGAGTTGGAAAGCTGTAAGGTAAAAGCTGAGCGCCCCCTGACTGTACATTTTCTTGGGAACGCCTCATTGGTTGGAGCATTCTCTCCCTCTTGAAAATAAGTCTTCACTTGATATTAATGAAGGAATCAGAAGTGGAGAGAATGAGTATACAAAGAAGTTACACTTTTGTATTTCCTTGTAACTTCTTAATGCATTTTTGGATAGAAAACTGGCTTCATAAATGCTCCATGCTTCTTCTTCCCACTTATGATTTTAAACTTCCCAGGGCCATGTATCTGTTTTTCCTCTCAGAATTAAGACGTGTACTACATAGGTGAAGAAGTTAAGAGGCTGTTTTCCACCCCTGCTAGAATACAGGCAGCATCTGAAGGGACACACTGGCTTTCATCAACACCACAGGCAGAATTCAAGTCCTTTCATCCCCAATCAGGTCACCAGTAATGAGAATCTGGAACCTACCCCAGGGTCAATCCCTGATGTTAAAGTCAAGCTTACTCCAATCTGGGCTCATCAGATAGAACATATCAGTAAGGGACATGACAGCCCAAACCCATGCAAATCTGCATTAGTTCACTGAGGGCTGCCTTCAAGCAAGGGTAACAGAAGTAGTGTAAGGTTATTATGCTTTACAGTACTATATAATATGGTCTGGATATTATAATTTCATGCATGAATTTTCAAGAAAGTAAAGTTTAAAATATTTCTGAAATACAGTTCTTTCATCACTCATCATTTGTCAAAAAATTATTGCTAAGCCCCCAAATTTCTCACTTTATCTTTACATTACTTTTGATGGACAAAAAAAAAAAAAATCAAATCTGGATGAGTCTGGCTTTTTCTTTTCTTTCTTTTTCTTTTTTTTTTTTTTTTCATGAGTAAGAGTTGAGCCCTGATGGAGAACTCTTCACAATAGATCAGACCAATATGGCAACAAACTCACAATACTAATCTCAGTAATTCCTGACAGTCCAAGTATTCCTATGATTAAATTAATCACAGCTTCCCCAACAATTCTTCAGATCCGTTTCACTCTTATCAAAACTTTAATATCACCTCATAACACTACTCAGTGGCTTATTGCACTCTATAAGCAGATGGATTAACTTATTTACCAGAAAGTAAAATGCATTAGCTAGGAACTTGATCAACTCCTGATAAAGGATACCAATCTAGCCACATCAAGATTCAACCACTCCTCACGTGTGACACAATACAGGAGGTTACCTCTCCTTTATAAAATCTTTCTATCTGTGGACCCATGTTTTCTAGTGTTTCTGGAGCTATACATAACAATTCATCATCTCTTCTCTTGTCATCAGTTGATCTGGCGCTTTTCATTGCCGTGAATGGCAGCCTTATGCATTATGCAAGCCAGAACCTTGCAGTCACCCTTGACACTCAGTTGTTGTTTTTTTCCATCTCCACTACCCACTCCATCTTCATATTCTGTCAGTTTTTACCTTCTGCATATTTTTCAAATTCCCCTTCCTTATCTGTCATTTTGTGTTTCGAGTTTGCATTTACAATCTAAGCCTGTATCTCCTGATCTGGGGACTATTGCCAGCGCCACTCTCTGGTTCTGCCATAGCCACTACCATGCAATTAATTTTCCATGCTACGTGGTCTGTTCAAAACATGACTGATCATATCACCATCCCAATTTTATCCCACCTTTCCTTAGATGCCCCCTGACTTTCTGGGCTCTGGCCACACTTGCCATGTCTTTCCCCAAGATGGGCCTTTGCACAGTCTCCTCAGCCTGGAATGTACTTTAGTCTCTCCACACCTGTGAAACACACTTGCCCTGCATTTGCATCTTAGGTGACTTGTTCCTAGAGACACACCTTTCCCCACTGAAAAGTTTCATAGGATCAGGTACCCTTCCATACAACTTCTGACAGCTGCCATTTCCTATTTGCTTGTGAGATTACTAATTAACTGCAATGTCTCCCTCACTAGCCTTCTAACTCATGAGGGCAGCACCATTTCTGTTCTTATGTTGTTTCCCTAGCATAATGCCTGGCATACAGTAGGTGCTCCACAAATATTTATTGAATGAGTGTGGACTGAATAAATTACAGTATGTAATTATTTAGATGCTTTATGGTACTAGCTCTTAAACCTTAGCATCAGAATTTCCTGAAGGCTTATTAAAACAATGATCATTGGGCTTTAACTCCAGCTTTTTTGATTCAGTGGGTCTGAACAGAAACATTTACATTTCTAACAACTTTTAAAAGTAGGCTGATGTTGCTAGCTCAGGAATTACAATGCATGGACTCTTGCTTTAGGGAGTTAAATATATAATTATGACATAGGTACTGATGTCAAGGTATTTACAGTTTTGTTTAGGTACAAATAGTAATAAAAGAAATATGAGTTAAAAAAAGCCCAGCATTTAAAAGTTATAAATGCCAGGTACAAGGAAGACACACCATGGATAATTTTTTTTGGTCAATAATTATTACTGGTGCTTGTGAAAAAAAAGATTGTTTCAGAATGAGAAGATTATAGCAATGGTTCACAGGCTTTGAAATGAACCTTAAAGGAAATTTAAGAAAGTTTGATAATCCCTTACCATGTAGTAGAAAGAGAAATATACAAAGGTGGGAATGTTAGAACAACAGTACAGGGAACGGAAGCAAACCATGTGCTTAGAGATACAGAGAATAAGTCAACTTAGGGGGACACCAAGATTCACACCAGGGAAGAATGTAAAACTGAGCAGGGAATGGAGAGAGGCATGGAACCTTTGAGCAAACCAATATAGGAAAGGGAGGCTAGTAACATCATTTTGTGGGGGCTCAAATTATATCCAGATTGACTTTATGCTCACTCTTCACTATTTGTCTCATTTGTATGCGAACAATGAACCTGGGATAAACCAAACCTCCCTCCTGCAAGGCAGCTGAAATTATAGATTTTTCCATTTCTATCATTACAATCTCTATAATGATAGAACCAAAATCAGAGAGAGTGTTAAAAAAAATTTTGTAATACTTAGTTTGGGGGTGATAAACGCAGGATCTGGTACAAGTTATCAGTTCCCATTAAGATTTTTCAATGGTGTTAAGATACCATTTTTTTTTCTGGGTAATTTTATGAGTATTGCTGCACCAAGTCATTTTCAGAGATAAATTGCAAATATTCTGGGCCCCTGTAGAATGGACACTGCTTTGGATATAAGGACTTAAATAGTACAAAAGTACTGGGCTTTGAAAAATGACAAACTTTCATTTGTGTTATTACACTAGGTAATAGAGTGTCAAACAGCACATACCTCACTTGTCACCAGAATCTTTTAACCACCAGAAAACATACAGAATAACTTGGGCTTATATGCAGGGTAACTTTTTTTTTTTTTAAATAAACCACTTCATAAACACAATCATTTCTTAATGTAGTGAAGTAGCATTAACTTTGGGTCTCACACTTGTTGTAAAGATGCTCACAATAAAAAACTGAATTCTATAGAACTGAATGAAACAAGTCCTGGGTTCTTTTATTGGAACTAGGTAATTTTAGGAATATTTTATGTAAGATGTTCAAACAGGTTACATAGTAAACATGTTATAAAATTTGCTAAATGCTTTGTATTCATCCCTGTAAGTGAGTTAGGAAAGTTGTGTTTTGCCCTGAGAGATAACAAAAATTCTATTATCCATTCAGAAGTATGAAAGCATATTTGAAGAAAAAATTTCCCCTTCCACCCATTTACTCTGCAGGATTAAAAAACCAGTATTTTCATACATATTAGTGCCACCAAGAGTATTCATTTAGTTCAAATTACATGGAAAATTCTGACATTCTATAGCGCATGTTTTCTGTCACATCTTATTTATCATTTCACTCAATCATGTATTAGTTTTACTGCTGTGCTCTGTGCCTCATCTCTTTTCTAGGATCACAAGTTTCTTGTACCCAGGGGCAGTATTACGTGTTTCTTTTGTGGTCTTTGGGTACAGTGTAGATGCCTGAACATAGCAGGTGCTGGCAGATGGATTCATGGAGTAAGAAGAGCTATTTGTTTTTTATGAAGAAATCAGATCATGAGTAGACCTTTAAGATTCCATTATAAAAAGTGCTTTTATTTTGTTTTTGTGAATGCAATATTATGATTTGAGTATTTTGTAGATCTGTAATAATCATACCAGGAAGGAAAACTGAGTTCCACATACATCGTGATTCATGAAGGAAAAGAGAAGTTCATTCACTCTGAAGCAAGATAATTCAGCAGGACCTAGTTATTGACTGGATGCATCTTAACCAAATTTATACCTTGAAATCCTAAATTGCAGTGGGGTACTATTTGTAGATGTAACATCTAAGGGAGTAATTAAAGTTAATTGAGATCTTCAGGTACATCCCTAATCTGATATGATTGGTGTCCTTATAAGAAGAGATAGAGAGCCCTCTCTCCCTCTTTCCACCCTCAACACAAGGGAGGACCAGAACTGGGGGGCCTCCTCAACGGCCTAGGGGTTAAGTCTCAGCACTAACATTGCTACATCCTGAGATCAATACCTGACTAGGGAGTTAACACACCTGATTAGGGAGTTAACACACATGGTGCAGCTCTCCTGTCTCACCCAATGCTCCCCTCAGCTGTCTATTTCAGTAAATCTGCCTGCTATGCTTCCCTCTCATTCTATCCTCCTCCCGCCCCCACCTCTTGCCTACACCACAGTTCTTCTATGAAGAGAGAAAAACTGAATTCTATAGAACTGAATGACCAGACTGAGAAACAAATTTTTGTTGTTTAAGCCACCCACTTGATGGTATTTTGTCAAGGTAGCCTGAGCCGATTAATAAAGACTGTATGTGATCTACACTAGCTTTCTTTTCTTTGCTCCTAATTTCAGCGATCCCACTGGCTCAAAGTCAGTGCCTATTAACAGTTTTTGGTTAAAGGTGATGAAAAGGCATTACCTAAAGACTTGTATATTCTGCAAGCTAGGGGAAAAAGTGGTTACAGCTATCACTTAAGACTTTATTCATCAGCAGTTTTTGAGGACTTACTTTTGTTTCAGGCACTGTTCCCAGGGTTGGGGATAAAGAGCAAGCAGACAAAACCCCTGCCTTCATGAGGATTTCATTCTAGTTTATAGTGTAGTCTGGTAAAAGACACACGGTGACAGGTACAAAATAAAAATAGTGTTGAGCAGTGATAGTACTGGGGAGATTCCAGCTAAGGAGTGTAGGCAGGTGCTGGTAGAGTCAGACTGTCAAGTGCAGAGCTTGCTGAGACTGGAGATCTGAAAGTGGGAGTCAGCCTTGTGCTAACTGGGGACAGCGTTACTTGACCTGAGATGGCCTGAGTGTGCTTAAAGAACAGAAAGGAGACCAGTGTAACAGGACAGGGAAAGCCAAAAGAGCTAATCTTTGAGACTTGCTGTGTGGTGGGAAACCAGCCATGTAGAGAGTTGTAGGTAAGTCACTGGACTCTAATTTTAAGCTTATGTTAGATGGGATGCCACTGGAAGGTTGCAGTGGAGGTGTGACAATGCTTACAATGTCCAGTGTTTTAATGCCATCACATGTCATGTTGAAAATTACTTAAAGAGAGCCGAGGCTTGTTAGAAGACTACTATGATTATTGAGTTGAGAAATGATGGTGGATTTAAGTAGCCTACAGGGCAGGAGGTGGTGAGAAGTCATCAGAGTAGGATATATTTTGAAGTCCAGATTAAAAGTATTTGTTGATAGATTAGTTTGGGGAAACTAAAGAAAGGAATTAAGAATTATTTAAAAATTTAAGTAATGATAAATAGAAGGAGGTAGGGGAAGCCTGCAAGGAGACACCTGCGGTTTGGGAGCAGGGAGTACAGATTTAAACAAGTTAATTTGATATCAAGTGCTGATCTTGTAAAAAGGGAGATAGTTAAGATGGAATAAATGGCAGGATGTGTGGTTGGTAGGAATGCTATTCCAGAAATGGAGAACTGATAGTGGCGTGAGAGAGGGGAAGGTCAATGGGATAAGTACTGCGAAAGGTGAAATCTAGAGAAGAGGTGAAATCTAGTGCCCAAAGAATGTAGTTAATTTGTAGTAACAAGAAAAAGGCTATTTGCAGCACAGATGGGGTGGAGAAAGAAAGGTGAATGGTGGCGGGAGCTGGTGAAGAGTTTTTGCTGAAGACAAGCTTCCACCACATTCCTATGACATCCTTCATAAGCAAAAATAGCATCAATCAATAAAGCAATTACTATTAATTTATATGCCAAAAGTTCTTAGCCTTCCGAGTCAGGACTCAAAAATACCCTACCAAAACAAACCCAAACTTAACACATTAAACCTTAACTCACACTAAAATGGGTAAGAACAGGAGTGATATGCTAAATACCTGTACTTGTCACAACCGTCCGTATAAAGCGGGAGGCTGGTGAGCGGCTCTGGCTGCTTCCGTTCTGGCTGCTGCCAAACAAACCCCACAGCTTGTCACTTTTCGCCTTTTTGTCGTAAAAGCTTAAAAGCGGAAGTCCGCTTCAGTTTTCTTTCCGTACTCGGACACAGGTCATAGCGAAGTTCTTTCGTAAAGGCCCAGTGGCTTTAACTCAGTCTTTCAAAGACCCGGGCTCCCTGTGCTGTAACTTCCCAGTGAGAAAGAAATCGCGGTCCTGGGCAGAGACAACAGGTGAGGAGAAGCCGGAGGTTTGGCTGAAAAGGCCATGAACTCGGGCCCAGGCCGGCGCTGGCTGCCCAGGGCGCCTTTAAGGGCGCGGTGGCGAATTTCAGCAGAGACGCTGTGTCCCCAGGCAGGAGCTGGGCCGGTCCCCGGGCGGGCAGGTTAAGCCTGGGGCTGAAGTTTGGCCAAGGAGGGAAGGCAGAGTGAGCCGGGGGCCAGAAGGGAAGGCTGCGGCCGCGGGAGCAGTTACCACGACGGACTTGGAAAACTGAGCTGCTCTAGGGGAAGAGTGATGACGCCAGGGGCTGACAGAACTTGAAAAGGTAGCAGGGTCAACAGATCGAGGTTACCGGGACTAGAAGAGGGTTGGAGTCCCTCAGCTGAGGAAAGCGAGCTGGCGGCAGGGGAGGTGGAGGCCAGAGAGCGAGCTTCGGATGAGATTGTCTCTGTTAGGCTCCCAGCCCTAAAATACAATTTATAGACAGGCCTTTGACGATCAGGTAAAATCCATAAATTAATGTGAGTTTTAAAATCTAAACGTGCCCCATGGCGGTCACTTCTGTTGTAACTCTTTCGACAAATGGGCTAATAAAAATGTGAATGGAAGGCCCTCCCTGGTGGCACAGCGGGTTGGAGCGTTGCAGTGCTGAAGCTAAACTAAGCCAACCCAAGCGGAGCAGTGGCGGCTTCAGTGCCAGTTCGATCCCCGCCCCAGAGGTGATCCACCTGGCGCGGCAAACCTCTCTTGTTCGCGCGTTGCTCCCCTCAACAGTATACCTTATCGATTTGCCTGTTCTGCCACCCACTCTGTTTGAAAAAAGGGGAAAAAAATATGAATGTATTCCTAGAAACTATTACTAAAACCTGATGCCTGGAAGTGAACTTCAAGAGATCTAGTACAGATACACCCTGCCCCCCACCATGGAGAAGAAAAGGCCACCACCTGACCATCTTTCATTTTCTCTAGAATGTTCTATATGCTCTAGTTTTATTTATTTATTTAATTTATTTATTATTTTTTTATTTTATTAATGCATATAAGGTTTGGGGTACAGGCCAGTGTGCAGGGTGGGGGGGTGGTAAGAGGATTCACCAGAGATAGAGTGGGAAGCAGAACAGGCAGGTGTACTGAAATACACTGCTGAGAGGAGCAGTGGGTGAGACAGGAGAGGTCTGCTGCACCATATAGATCAGCTCCTTGGCTGGGATTGGAACTCATGTTGCAGTGACTGGAGATAGCTTGACAATACAGTGTTTTTAATTCCTGTGCCACCAGGAAGGAACCTTCCTTTCTGCTATAGTTTTTGAAAAACATTTTTATTGAATTTAAAGTTTGTGTAAGTTTTTTTTTGTTGTTCTTTTAGAGAGGGAAGCATGTAATTTGTTTAATCTGTTTAAAACACCTCTAGAAAACACCAGGAGGACATTTTCACTTAAGGTTTCATGTATACAAAATATAACAAAAAGTTTTTGCTGGCAGAAGATAGAGAGGCCTCTCCCTCATGCAATAAAACCCATGTGAAAATTCATCACAGGCTCCCAGGTGGCCTAAAGGTCAAGTTTCAGCACTATCACCACTAAGGCCTGACTTCTATCCCCAGGAGGGGAGCTGACCCACTTATGGTACAGCAGACTTCTCCTGTCCTGTCCTGTGATGTCTGTAGCAGTATATTTCTGTAGATCTGCCTGTTCTACTCCCTACTCCTCCTTTAGTGAATCCTCTCACACCTCTGTCCTCTGGTCTATGCCCCAGTTCAAGATATTTTCAACAAAAGAAAATATCTCTCCCATTTGTATTAAAAAAAAAAAAAAAAGACCTTTAGTCACTTCATGTATATTTATGCCAATAGTGTGTAATCTCACTCGAAACTCAAGAGCTCCACATCTAACAAATAAAAAGGGAATTTTCAAATTTCTAAAAATCTGTATTTATGTATACGTATATGTGTATATATGCTATATATATATATACACCACACTGTATCAGAGGTTGAAACTGTCTCTTTGCTAATTTTTGGCATCAGATTGAATTGTACTTGGAATTCTCTGGTTCCGGCTATAGCACATAAGTCTGTTTTCTGGTTTTTTAGGGGTTTTTAGTATGAGAGCTTGTTAGGTGACTTGTTACCTAGTAAACCAGCTGACTCAGGTGCTCTTGAGGGAAAGTTTGTTCTGAAGAGAAACTCTATTATTATAAAGCCTTACTAGGGTTTTGAGCCTTGGGCTTTTTGGCAGGTCACTGGGCTAAATCATTAAAAATACAGAGAGTTAGATAGAAAGTCTCTTCTTTTTTTTCTTTTTTAAAGGCTGGTAGCTAGTGTACCAGACAGACTGAATAGCAATCAAAGTGAAGGGAAACAATTACTCTTTAAGGCTGTTGCTGCTGCCAGGATTGCAGTAATCTGTGGGGTCTGTGTTTCTGGTTCTGATGAAAGGTAAGTAGATTATAAAAGAAATACTTTGTAATAAAGGAACCGAAAAGCTCCAGATTCAAAAAAGAAGCAAGAACAAAGATGGGTTATTACAAACTTGCCTCATTTACTATAGCAGTAGACACCTACAAAAACACTTTCAAAGAATTCTTTTTAAAAAAGATTTATTTATTTATGCATATAGAACTGGGGTACAGGTCAGAGATTCAGGGGTGATGAGAGGATTCACCAAAGACAGAGTGGGGAACAGAATAGGCATATCGATGAAGTACACTGCTGAGGGGAGCAGCAGGTGAGACAGGCGAGGCCTTCTGTGCCATGTGTTTCACCTCCCCGGCCAGGCATCAAACTCGCACTGAAGCAGCTGTGGCTAGCTTTGGAGTGCAGCACTTTAAGCTGTTGTGCCACCAAGAAGCCTCCACTTTCAAAGAATTCTAACTAAAAATATGGGAAAGAAGCATTAGGAACAAAGTAGTAAGCTATTTCAAGGTAGTGTGCTTCATAGGTGAGAAGAAGGGAGAGAATGATTAGATATGTTAAAGGGGAAGGTGGGGTAAGAACTATAATTGACTAAGTTGTGGAATTCATGCAAACTAACTAAAGGGAAAATGGAACCAGAAAAAAGAAATGCCCCTGAATCTAAGGGACTACAAATAGGACATGGAATGACATTGGAAACAGGGTGGTTTCTCTCTCTCCTGCTTCCTAGTCCCGTATCCTTCAGTCTTTTGCCTTTTCCCCTCTCCTCTTCTACCTTCCCTTCATCTTCCCCTCTCCAGTTGGGTTTTGGTTGCCCTGCAATTCTTCTGTAATCAACATGGCAACACCACATCTCCTGTGTGTGCCTCTGCTGGGGTCAGGGACAGTGCCTGACCAATTTACTCTCTCAAAATCCTGAATATCTGGACTGAGATTCTGATAGGCCCCATTGTATCAGTGTCACATGGGTGAGTCTGGTCACAAGGTGAACACCAGAAGACCAAATATCCTCCCTGAAGGGGGATGGATAACAGAAGTTCCCTGAGAAAGCTGTAGGCTGGGGTACCTCTCCAGGAGGGCTGAATATTGGAGACTTTATATCACTAGTCCTATTTAAATGGGACTCAGGCAGATGTATAGTTTGCATAGTGGTCCAGTTCTGTGAACAACTGTGTTCCTGTTGACATGTTGAGCAATCACTCCCCTGAGACTTGATAGGAGTTGGGAATATCATGTATCATCACTAATTGCTAGTTCAGTCTGGCTCTTCTTGCCAGTGAATCACTGTTCTTCCACTTTCACAAGCCTTTTGAGTGATATGGTGTGAATGCATAGAGCTCATCCTAGTGAGCAGGGTCTAGTTGCCTTCTGGAACCTCTGTCTCCTTAATGCAGTAAATTGGAATCATAGGTTATGGGAAGGTAGAGTTCATTTTTCTTTGACCTCTGAATTTATTAACATCAATTTAGAAAACATGTATTTAAATGTATTGGTTTCATTGTTTTTAAAAAACTTAAGCTATAACACAAAAGATTGTCAATAAATTTGATTTTAGCTCCAATGACTAGAATATTTTTATTTTAGCAACATGATACACACACACACACAAATTTGCATTTCTAAGGAAGATTTCTGAATTTCCTAAGGATCCTAGAAACTCTTTGCTGAACAGTGGCTATGTATTTCTGCATCTATTTGGACTCATATAGTAACAAATGTGTGAAACCATGTAGTTTGTTGTGAGTCAAATATTGCTCTCTGGGGGCTGCAATATTTCACACATCCTCCTTTTTGAGAGTAAAGTGGGGAGGGGAGTGTCTCTCTTTTTGCTTAATAGAATACATATTTTCATTTAGTAGATTTTTTGAAATATAATTTAGGGTTTGTTTTTCTTCTTCAAGCTCTATATACCTTTTGATTGATATGTTTCCTCTTGCCAAGAAGCTTTTAAAAACCAAAGGGTTGATATTTTGAGACACCATCCTTAACCAAGAAGTAAACTGTGAAATTCTCTGTAATTCCTTAATATTCTTGGAAGACTTTTAGTTTATGCTTGGCAGTATTAATCTGACTGTATTTAAGAACTGAATACTAGATTTCACTTTCATTTAAACAGCTTCCATTCATCTTGTGTGAGTGATCAGAAGAATTGTGTTGAAAACCAGAGAGGAAAGGTAAGGACAGCCCTTCTTATATTAATCAAGTTTTATGAAATATGTAGATTGGTATATGAATTTCACTGTACCTATATAAATATCATTAATCTTTCTTAATATTATCTTGTTAGCAATAGTAGATACTATTTAATAAGAGAAATGATAGATGGCTATAAATATGACAGTAGATTTGAGATAACATCATGGAGGGTGGAATTGAGAATGTTCCTTATGGCTCTGGCACCACTTAATGTAAGGACTTAAGCAAGATATTTTACTTTGAGGTTCTCCTTATTCTATGTGTGAGAGAAAATGACATCTAACGATTGATATTTGTGTGGGTGGAAGTCACTTATTGAGTGAGTCATTCTCCCCATACTCTAATGGTTGATGCTAAAGAGTCATTGTCAGAGAAGAAATTGGTGGAGGCAGATGGGCTGGCAAGTTAGAAGGATTCACAGGGAAGCCATCATTTGGTGGGGTCATCTTACCCTCCGAGTTGGTCCTCTGTTTGAAGGCAAAACATCTTAATATTTGTAGTATCTTCAGACCATATCAGGTATCTTCAAGCCTGACTTTAACTAAATTAACAATAACAAAAAGTGCAACATTTCAATAAGTGCAACATTTTATTCATTTCCAGAGATTACGCTATCCGGGTATCCAGGTATTTCTGCCCTCTAGAGCTTCTAGGAATTAAATTACTAGGAAAGATATATGAATAAGCAGAATATAGCTTGGCGATTGTGGTAACTGGATACATTTGAATGGTATTTAATGGTGAATCCTAATGAATTTTCTCTGCTCCTTAATATTTCTCCTGTGAGTAATCTTCTATATTCAGTGCCTCTTTTTTTCTCTTTTCTGATTCAAAGTTGAATAAACATTATGAAAAGTCTGAATCTTCTATTTCTATGCAGATTGCAGCCCTTCTGTTAGCACATTCTTGTAGTAAGCCTTTGCTTTCTTTTCCAGTCAGTCATATTTTTCTGTAGCCAAATGTTCAATAAGATTTATTGAATTTGGAGCTTCTAAGAATCTCAGCCATTCACTTTTTAAAAAAAGATTTATTTATGAAAACAGAACTGGGGTACTGGCCAGAGGAGCAGGGTAGGTGAGAGGATTCACCAGAGACAGAGTAGGGAGCAGAACTGGCAGATTGACGAAATACACTGCTGAGGGGGGTAGCATGCGAGACAGGAGAGATCTGCTGTGCCATGTGAATCACCTCAGCCTCTGGGAGTAGAACTTGTGCTAAAGTAGCTGTGGCTAGCTTCATGGTCTTGTACTTTAACCCATTGCACCACCAGGGAGGGCCGTCAGCCATTCACTTTTAAGCCACATTTCAAGGCAGGCTTCTTTCATAGTAAGAACCACTGCCAATTTTCTAAACCTATCATATACCACCCATCTTCTGTTACATGCCTTAGTTTTCAGGCTGTGGGTTAGGGTATCTCTCTTACAGGCAAGGAGACTGAAACTGATTGACATTAAATGACTTTCCTAAGGTCACACAACTTGATTCTGACTGAATTAGGACTCGAAATGTGTTCTGTCTGACTCAAAGTTTGTTCCTTGTAATACTGATTCTTCCTGCTTTTACTTTCAGGGAATATAAAATATGTAAGTTTATAAAAAACCTCACTCTGCCCTTACATTCATTGGCATGCTTTATTTTTGTACTAAAAATATAAGATGCTGTCTTTACATCAGTATTTCAGAATTTTATATAGCTGACATTTATTTAGCATGTAGTATGTGTCAAATATTCTTGAACTTGTCTGACATGTATAATTGCCTTTATTTCCAAGGATAGATCTTTGAAGTTGGAACTGTTATCAACAATGTGTAAAAAAGGAGATTGGGTCATAGAGAAATTAAATAAGTGCTCAGAGTCACAAAGCTTGTCACTGAAATCTATAGTCTGACTGGAACTAAGTTTTTACCCATTATCCTGTGCTAACTCTTTGGTTACTAGAAATCTTAAACTCAGAGTTCAAAGACCATATTACTAGAGTTGTTTTCACATAGATGTTTCATTTAAAAAATATCTCATCTTTTCTATGCCAGACTCTGTGTCAGGGTGTTATAATAAAGATGTTCTTTCTTTTAAAAATTTTGTTGTCATGTAAGCAGTATACCTATAATACAAAGTGATAAGTAAAGAAGGCTATTGAATCAAGAGGATACAGAAGAGAAAATTAATTCTGCCTGAGAGAGGGGCATGAGAAGGCTCTGTTTGAGGTAGTAAGATGTGATGTGGTCACCTGCAGTGAATGTTGCATTCAGGTAGAGTCAAGGAAAGGAAAGGAAAAACAGCCTATGAGACAGTGGCAAGTGGCCTTGTTACACAATAGTGAATGGAGAGATGCTGGAACAAACCAGAAGAGGGTGCTGGTGAATGACTGGAAAGTAAGACCAAAAGTTTATTTTGGGACCAGATTTTGAAGTCTTTCATACACAGAATTTTGGATGTTGTAGACAGTAGAGGTTCATGGGACTTTTATTTAAAGATTTATTTTATTTTTATTGTTTTATGTATACAAGAACTGGGCTATAGACCAGAGTTATGGGTTGGGGGTGGGAGAAGGCAGTGAGATTTATCAGAGAGAGAGTGGGAAGCAGAACAGGCAGATTGACTGAAGTATGTTGCTGAGGGCAGTAATGGGTAAGACAGGATTGGCTGTGCTTTGTGGGTTAGTTCCGTGTCTGGGAATTGAACTCATGTTGCAGTGGCTGCCACCAGGGAAGCCCCGGTCATGGGAATTTTAGATCATCATGGTAACATGAGCTTTCTATGGAGAATGGGAGTTCAAGCAGAGTAAATACTGTCGTTTACAAGAATAGTTTTATAACAATTAAAGCAATAGTAAAATGTTTATTGTAGAAAAGTAGCAAAGGAAATGGCAATTGCTAATGAAGGAGCTACAGGCTTGAGAATCTATGGTCAAGGATGACCATAGAATTTTCACTTGTAATGCATGGCCAATACTGACAATTTTAGATGAGAAAACTTTGGTAATGGTAATTTTATCGTTTGCTTTTTGACATAATTGTAATTTTTAAGTATCTCTAGAAAATTTCTAGGTTGTTAATGTAAAGTATTGGCTTATGATTTTTTTTCTCTCTTTAAATAATATTTTGTTTTTAACCAAAATATTAATACTTCTAGAAACTGATAATTCAATGAATCAGACTTTTATTGATTATCTACTCTGTGTCAGGAAATTGGTAGATAATTGGACTGCAATAAGCAGTCCAAGGTGAAGTAATGGCGGTTGTCACAGTTGAGGAGCCTCAGTGATTTTCTGGCTAGCTTGTAATTCTGAAGGACTATGACATGGCTCGTTTCCAGAAGGACAAAGTTTCTCCTCTGCCTTTTGAACCCACTACTGAAATTCCTCATAACAACTTGCCAACTACTTGACAATGCCTAGTTAATCCTTCTTTAGACTAATTATTTTGTGCCCAGAGGGTTATCTTTTCAACCTTATATAAGAATTTATTTTTCACACAGTTGTTGGGTTAGTCCTGGCTCTTCAAAGAGGATTAAAATATAATAAAAATTGGTCTTCGGAAACTTAGAGGAAAAATCCTGATAATAAGAAAAAGTTATTTCTTTTAGTTCTCTGTTTTTCTAATTTTTGAACTGTTGATAGTTGGCATGATTTAGGGTAATTTTTTTTCTTTTTTCAAACTTGTAATAGGTCTTATTGATTCAGAAGATACTGCATTTTGTCTGACATCTTAATTGAAATATATCATTATAGTGTTTTAAAGTGACTCCAGGCTGGAAAAGTCTGTTTGATATGATTTAGGCTCGTTGCTTATTTATTTAAAATAAAGATCCTTTGTACTTGATTCAGCAGTACATATGCTAAAAAGACAAGATTAGCAATGCTCTTATGCAAGGATGATGTAGATTCCTGAAAGTGTGCTACATTTGCATGTTTACACAAAAGGTTTACATACAGAATTCTTACAAAGTATGTTTAATTTTCTAAAATCTTTTGCATTAAAATTTTCTTTTGGAATGATCCATTGTAATTTTGTGACAGTATGGCTGATATACATCCCTTTATACTGACAAGATAAAAATGGTGATATTTTATAAAGTAAAAAATAAAAAAAAATCTTTTCATATTCTATGAATGGAAGAAAGTTAAAGCATAATCTCCTGACTGCTCTGGGTGGCTGTTGGTGTTTGCTGTGAAAGTAGTCAAAAAATGGGCAGAAGAACTTAAAAGACACTTACCTAAAGAGTAATTGCATATGTCCAACAGGCATATGAAAAAATGTTCAACATCCCTCATAATCAGGCAAATCAAAATCACAAGGAGATACCATCTCACACCAGTGAGAATGGCACATATATTAAAAAAAAACAAACAACAACAAAAAACTAACAACAAATGTTGGCGAGGGATGTGGTGAAAAAGGAATTCTCCTACATTGCTGTAGGAGAATGCAACTGTACAGCCACTATGGGAAACTATCTGGAGATTCCTCAAACTACTAAAAATGGAGCTATCATACGACTCAGCAATTCCGCTCCTATGGATCTACCCAGAGGACACAAAAACATTAAATCAAAAGGATACATGCACCCCTATGTTTACTGCAGTACTACTTATGGTAGGTAAATCCTGGAAGCAACCCAAATGCCCAAAACTAGATGATTGGATCAAGAAGATGTGGGGTATATATATACATATATAAACACACACACAATAGAATACTAAGCAATCAAAAAGATAAATTCATGCCATTTGCAGTAACATGGATGGAGCTGAGCGGGATTATGCTCAGTGAAATAAGTCAGAAGGAAAAATAAAAATATCGAATGGGTTTACTTATAAGAGGAATTTAAGAGAACCAAATAAGACGGAGAAAAAAAGTGTATTGTTATTACAATACAAAACACAACATAACACAACAAAACAGAAACAAACATAATTATAAATCAGAGAGACCTTGTAGGGGAGGGAGACAGAGAGGTATCAGAAGAAGGAAGGAATGTGAGGGGCTATAGTGATGATGGGTGGGGGAGGGAGGAAGTTAATATTGTTGTAAAATGAACAGTAATGTAAATGGATATATAAATAAAAATAAATAATCAGAAGGGAAAAAAGACTTTTTTTTTTGACAGTTACCATTTCTTGCTCTGCTACCTTGTGCAGAGTATTGGCTTTGGTGCTGCATTGTGGTGGGTGTGACAAGGTGATTAGCAAAAATGCAAGAGTATCTTGCAGGCTTTATTTTAGATCTTTGATTAAAATAAGTCCACAGTAGTCAATGTACTTTGAATCTTTTACCATAAAGGTCAGTTTTGGTCCTCATACACACAGATTGCAACTTATTTTATATCAGCAATCCTTAACTAGAGCTTAACTTAATTAATTAAATGTAGCATATTATTTTAAACATTAATTTGATTTCTCCCTTTTGGAGGAATTAAATGCTAAGAAATAAGATTTTGTCTGGGAGAATTAAACTCTTGGAGACTGGAAGCCAGTGTAATACCAGCATATTTTTCTTACCCCCATCCAAGAACAGACTTTTGTCCTTGTGAGGCAGTTGGGAACACATAGTTTAGAGTATTTAACACACTGCCATGTAACTTCTGAATAGATGTCTTGACTTAGAAAGAGATCATCAAGTTATGGATTGATTTCAGGGACTTACCTTTGCATTTGAATTTGTGACATTGTCCCAAAATGACCCCTCTGTCAAGCTTCTCCATGAATTCATCTGTTATTCTTTCATTCTATTAATCAATACACACCTTCCTTCAGTAAGCATCAGATGGCTGCACTTTGCAGGTAGTAGGGGTATTAAGATGAATAAGGTACTTCAGTATATTGGGGAAGACACACACACCAGCCAGTATCGATAATAAAATATAATCTTCTAATGTTGTGATAATGGTTATTATGGGAGTATTGAAGCAGGCCAATGAGTAGCAGGTAGAATGGGAAGAGTTGTTAAGTAAGGTGTCCTGGAGGATTTTACACTGTGAACAACATTCACACTGGTAAAAGGTGGCACCTCATTGCAGTTGATGGTACATGGGTGAACTGGTGGTGGGAATTTCATGGGGAAATCATACATTTTACAATAATGAAGGATGATGTAATAAATCTATTAAAAAAAAAGAATCCTCTGTAGTTAAAAAAATCTTAAAAAATTAAAAACCTTAAATTGCCTTTTTCTTCTCATTATAAAAATATATAGGTGTATAAATGGTGAGTAGATTGACTATGTGTATATCATGTATATCATGAGTATATTGATTATGTGTATATCATGTACTGATCATACATTAGATTTCAGATTTAACAATATTTTAATCATATATGCATAGAGATAATAAGAGTGACATCATATGATAGAAGTATTCAAGAATTTGTAATTTTTAGTAGGGGATGTATCTTGAACAAGTTAATTTATACAGAGATATTTTTAAATGCTTATGGGCATTCCCTTTTACATTAGTGAATTTCTTATCAATGCATTATCAATTAGCAATCAACCATTAGTGTATGGACATCTTTGTTGTTAATAATCTGTTTCTCTCTTTATTATTCATTAGCTGTACCTAATGAATAATAAAATATCTTTGGATACTAATGACAGAATTTGAATGGGAGGTTTCTTTCTTAATTCATGCAATGTTTGTTTTTATAATCCCCACGCCTCACTGAAAATAAGTCCACTAAAATTTTCATTAAATAATTTTCTTTAAATTATATGTTTGCCTTGTGTTGATTGAAATTTAGAGATCTAAATTGAATATATGTTATAAATCAAACACATACAAAAAAACACTCTTAAGACATTTAAAAATAACTGACTAGGTATAATTAATAAATACTATTTCATTTTCAACAGTCATGATGAGATTTATCAACCTATAATAGTCAAATCCTGCCATAGATTATAATTAAGGGTCAACCTAAACTTCCCTTAGGTGAGAGGTGTTTGACCCTCTCTGGCAATGTACAGCGCTGCCATCCAGGCAAAGGCAGAGTGGGGTTTCTCTGTTAGCAGTGAGAAAGCAGTATCAGAGTAACACGGCAGCCTGGTGCTGGAGCAGTGCACCCTGTTGGCAGTCAATAAATTCTTGCTGATAGAAATTTTAAAAATGTGTGGGAAAATAGGGGCAAGAAAATGTAGTGCTGAGGCAAATGCTACTAGAAGGGTCCATTTCTGATAAAAACTTGAATCTACTACCTGTGAGTGAGGGCTTACTGAGCACTAGTCATCTCTGCCCATGCAAGGCCTGGAATCACTAAGTTGTCAAGGAAGACTCAGTGGAGTTTGTTATTTATAAATTCCACACTTGTTCAGTGATTTCTTAGAATCATTCAACCAATATGACATGACATCAAGTCAAGACATGACCGAGAATCCTTGTGAGGTTGAAATTGCTGTTCAGGTCCTGGGAGGTCACCTTCAGTGTTACAGGGAGTGAATTGTAGCAAAAACATTATTTTAAAATACATTGGTTTAGCATAATGTGCTGTGCCTTTCCCTATGAGAATGGTTTTTAACACCAGTGTACTTGTAGATTTTGTTAGTTTACATACAAAAAAGCATTTAGCTAAAATGTGTTATATTTGCTTGAGATTAATGTAAAATGTTACTTGCATAATTAAAATCAAAAGATGTGTGTTTGAGGCATCCCTCTATAATTTTACGATAGGTAGAGTGAAAGGCTTATAAACTGGTGGCATTTTCAGAAAAACATGGATGTGACAATAGTCAAAACTCTTTGACTAATGATTTTCTTAATTATGATGACTGTGAAAGAGGAAAACTAGTGAAAACATTTACTCTCTCCTGGTTAAAAAAAAAAAAAAAACTAACTTCCCCCCTCCCACTGTAAAAGTAGAGACACTTTAGATTTTAGGGCCCTCTTGGCTCCTAAAACCTAAGTGCTGCTTGAAAAATGGCCCTTTCAGCTTTTAGCCGGCAGCACAGTTTAAATCCACAAGAGAGACGCCTAACAACTCTGCTTTAAATGGCAGTCTGCCATTTAGGAAAATTGTAGCTTTTTGAAAGGAAAAAAAATAAAAAAACTAGTAAACCATTTAACTCAACCCCTTGGAACTAGATGTAAGTTTAAAAAAGTAAGTGGGGTGAGCAAAAAAAGACTCTTAATTCCTATTTTAAAACTCTTTAAAAATTTGGTAAGAGTGGGGTATATGGTCATAGCATCCAGAGTAGCAGCTCAAATAGACTAATTTTAAAGATCTCACTGTTAAAGTGAAGAAACATGGACACTGACCTTCGATTACTATCTGGATAAATTGAGTCCAGCAGATACCTAAGAAATAGCAACCTCAATCTGTATAATTTATAAAAATATTTAACACAGCTTTTTTAAAAAAAAAGTTTATTTTTACATCATTCTGTGCCCTTTTCCATCTCAGTTGTAGTCCTCATGGGCTTCCCAGCAGCAAATCACCTGTGTGCCATCACCATAGTCCAGTGCATTTCCCTCCGCTCCCTGTTTTTGAGTCTTTGATCCCATTCCCCACTCCACCCTTGTTACACTGCTTTTTAAAGCAGATTTCTGCTGCACATAAAACTAATCTTTTGTATAGATATGTTTTATATATGTAGTCAGCCAAAGCCTCCTCTAGGTGAGAACAAGCTAATGACCAGGTCAGTGTTCATGAGAAAGCGTAAGGCCATTGAAGACTTGAGTCTGTAATTGCCAGCATCACATAATAAAATGTCATCAGAGGCCATGTTGATGAAAGATATTCCAAATATTAATAACATTAAGAAGCTCAAAATTGATTTTACAAGTATATTTTACTTCTTAGAATATAAACATTCAACATTGGTTTTTTGAGCACTTACACTGTACCAGGTCATCATGTACTTAGGCACTTGTGATGCAAGAAAACTAAAAAGTCAATTTGCAGGTGTAAGCCCATTAACAAATCTAGGTTGTTAAATTGTACACCCTCTTAAAGGAGTCAGGGCTCCATTGACATGTGGCTGATTCTGTGATTGAGATAGGGAAAAATACAGGGGGATTTGAAAATGTCATTGTTTCTGAAAGTAAAAGGTATATGGTAAAAGGATATGAGAAGTGACTTGAAGATCCAAGTCAAACAAAGGAAAATTTAAATATATATACTGACACATATGGACACTTATTTAAAAAAAAAGATTTATTTATTTATGAACATAGGAACTGGGGTACAGGTTAGAGGTGTGGATGAGAGGATCCACCAGAGACAGAGTGGGGAGCAGAACAGGCAGATCGATGAAGTACACTGCTGAGGGGAGCAGCGGGCGGGTCAGGAGTGGTCTGCCACACCATGTGGGTCACTTCCCTGGAGAGTGATCGAACTGGTGATGTGCTGCAGTGGCTGTGAATAGCTTTACAGTGCTGTTTTAACCCCTTGCACCACCAGGGAGGGCCCCACTTTTATACATATAAACACCATGAACAAAAGGAAAATGTAAGTGCATCGTGATATTAAAAAAGAGAGGGAGTGGGAAGAGCTCTTCAAAGCAAAAGAATACTAGCTTAAATATAAAAGAAATAATAGAATTAAAGAAATCATTACTCAGCAACTACCTGTAGTCAATTCAGGTGTGAATTAGCAAGAGATATGTAAACATTTACAAGGGAACAGGATAGTCACACAGTCTTAAAGTACTACCTCTAGATTATTTATTAAATAAACACAGGATAAAGGTGTCTTTACAATGGATAAATCTGGCTGATACGTAAAGGATCAAATTTGTGGTCACCAATATCGAGTTAAGGTCACATTATGTGTTTGAACTTGATGCAGTGGAAGGTGCTTGCTATCATCCAGTAATATTTTTTAGAGAATGATTAACAGCATGGAGATAATCATAAGGTAAGTACTTGAAAAACCTAGATGATGAGAAAAACCTAGCTGAATTGCAGAAGGCAAAAGAAGTGGGGTACCCATCCTAAGTCAAAAGGGGATTTAAAAGGAACACAACACACACACAAAACTATAAAGCACATTTTGATGACAATTGGGGATATCTCACTAGCTTTGGACTTACATTTGAAAATGTTATTTTAAATTATTAGGTGTACTAGTGTGATAATCATATGGTGATGTAAATGAAAATGTCTTTCTTCCTGAGAGATATAGACTGAGGACTTTATAGTGAATTATCATGTTTTCAATTTATTTTCAAATGGTTGAGGGAAATCACTGGGTAAAAATGAACATAAAAGGAAGAGAGTCATAAAACAAAAATAACAAAATGTTGAAAACTGATAAATCTAGGTAAAGGATGTAGAAGTATTCATGATACTGTTCTAACACCTCTAACATGAAATTTTTCAAAATGAAACACTGGGGAAGTAAATATGTTTGAGTTTAATGAAACTGCAGTAAAAGCATAACTACTTCCTTGTAAATGGACACATAAACAGATCTGGGTCTGAGATGAGTGAGATTGAGTCTCAAGTCCACTTACACCTCACCCTATTAGAGTTCTGACTTTTCTGAACATTGGCCCCGCCTCCCGCCTTTGCTCTACTCTCTTACTCTCTGGTAATCTCAATTCTGAAGTCAGAAAACAAGGATTTGTCCTTGTTTTGTTTGTTTCTTTGCTTTGTTTCTTTATATCCCATATATGTTTCCATATTTAAGTAAAATCATTTGTTTTTCTCCTTCTGACTCATTATCTTTTTTAAAGATTTATTTATTTATACATACAGAATGGGGGTACAGGCCAAAGGTGTGTTGGGTGAGAGGACTCACCAGAGACAGAGTGGGGAGCAGAACAGGCAGATTGACGATGTACACTACTGAGGGAAGCAGCGGAGGGGGACGAGAGAGGTCTGCTGCGCCATGCAGGTCAGCTCCCTGGCTGGGGATCCAACTTGTGCCACAGTGGCTGCAGTAGCTTCATAGTGTTGCACTTTAGCACATTGTGCCACAAGGGAGAGCCCCCTGTTCATTCTCTTAACATTATTCCTTCAAGTTCTATCCAC
>NW_004567119.1:36418411-36446670 GCF_000260355.1 Condylura cristata | reverse complement strand
AAAAAAAAAATGTGTCAAGCACCATGACATGTACATTTGAAATAGCCAAACAAATAATTCCTAGGAATTTCTTGGAAGAAATTACATATTGATGAGATGAGGGGAAAAAGAAGATAAATATGGAGCCAACGTAAGTGTTATTCATTCTATAATAGAAGTACATTAAGGATATTGGTTGAAAGTAATTGCAATACCAAAATATCAGGTAAAGAAAGGAGAAAATTATCAGGAGAAGTGGTGTACAAAGAGGCATAAGACCCTGTATCACAGAGGATCTTAGAGAACATACTGTGTCTCTGGACATTGGATGATGGTAGTGACTGAGAATTCTATTATTTAAGCATAGAAACATCAGCTAGAGTTGCATTTTGCTGCTCTGAGGAATATCACCACAGATGAGAATAAAGGTAAGAGAGATTGAGAATGTAGAATCTAGAGGATTTAGGAGTAGATCTACTGTCAGGGAAGAGAATGCACTTACACTTGCGGTTTAGGTGTCTGAGAGTTAGTGATATTGTCATTCAGGGAAAACAGATTTAAATACAATCACCCTTTTGTCATATTGAATTTTAGGTGCCACTGGGACTATCTGGAGATGGTTGGAGACACAGTCTTAAGGACTGCAGAGTAATTTCACATTAAAGAGTTATGGATTCCTGGGACATCAAAAATGACTGTTAAGAACTGAAGCGTAAGTGTTGATGATGAACCAATGTGGGTGTAGAGTCTGAGATAAAGATGTGCCTGACTTTAAAGAGTAAATGAAGGACCAGAATTTATCAGAGAAGCCCCAAAACACCAGATCATCAAAGCCACCCCTCCCTACCACAAGTGAACAATATTGAGACATTTGAACTGTTAGACGGTTCCTGGCTCCAGTGTGGACTAAATTCAGTGGACCAACCCAGGCTGCTTACAGAGTAATATTTTGTTCAGACAATTGAGATATTAGAAAACCTGCTGGAATTAGCAAGCCTCGGATTGAGTTCTAGTTCTTGCATTTGTTGTATAACCTTGGGCATGTCACTTAACTTCCAAGTTTCAGTTTTTCATATATAAAATGGGGGATGGGGGAATATGTGATACTTAGTTTTCTTATTCTATAGATTTGTTGACAGTCAGGTAACACATTTGATGATAATATGTAAACTCAAAGTATACTGAAATGAAGGATTCTACTGTCTATCACCATGAGAGTTTTAGAGTAAACTTTGCCTATATTCTTGGACGGAATGTAAGTGGAAAAGGGAAAATTTGGGTGCAGGGATTTGCTTAATCTTCAATCTTTCTTTCTTTTTTTAAAAAAGATTTATTTATTTGTGCATATAGAACTGGGGTACAGGCCAGAGGTGCAGGGGCGGTGAGAGGATTCACCAGAGACAGAGTATGGAGCAGAACAGGCAGATCGCTGAAGTATACTGCTGAGGGGAGCAGTGGACGGGTCCTGAGAGGTCTGCTGCACCATGTGGGTCGTCCCCGGAGCTGGGCATTGAACTGATGCTGAAGTGGCTTTAGCTTCTTAGTGCCGTGCTTTAACTCGCTGCACCACCATGGACAGCCCAGTCTTTTTTTTTTTAAGTGAGGGTATTCTTGAAGGATGGCAAAGCATGTAGGAAAAAAAAGTATGCCAGTTTATTTAGGTGACTGAACAAACCATCTCATATATTTGCAAATAGTTTGCTATAGGTGGTTGTGCTGATGGGTGCAATGCAAGATGAGACAGTAGTTAACACTGTCATTGCTCCTCTCAGATTCCCTTAGGTCCTTTGTCCCTTTGTTATTGACTTTTCACCCTCCCCCCACCACAAGCCCCCAACTCTACTGCTTTCTTCCCAGTTTTGAGGGCTTTGACATTTTACAACCCACTAACTACTCTCTCTGGGGACTCTGCCTTTGGCCTATGGAGCTACTTTGTCCACTTGTTATAGTGGGAAGGGCCCACAGTTACATTCCCATCCTTCCCACTCCCATTCTGAAGCTTGTAGTGCAAGACTAAGTCCAAACTTCCGGCTCCCTTGTCTTGGCAAACATGAACCCAAGCCTAGTCCACAACTTGTACACTGAGCTGCCTTTTGCATGAGGTGAAGGATGATACTTCACCTTAAATGGCCCTTTGCTTGACTTCCCTTTCCTATCCTGCTTCCCTGCTCCCTTACAGGTTGTCTCCTGGAAGCACTCCCACAAATAAATCCCGTATATATGCTTCTGCATGTCTGGGTAGGAATGCTTTCCAGGCACCAGCCTGCGACAGTGACTCTTAAGTTGATGGACTGAAGCCATTTCTTTCTGCAGGATTCCTTCTGATACCAAGCCACTTTGATTGAAAGTTCAGTGTATTTAATAGTTTGTATTTTATTTTATGCTATTTTTACATGAAAGTAATGTAACTAGAAAGAAAACCATGTATAAACTGATGGAGCTGGCCTAGAACCTCATAAGATTATTTTCTTAGAGTTATCTTGAAATTTTAACCTGATTTAGTATACTTATGCAATGCTTTGATTTAATATATAGTATTAATTTCTTTTGTTAATACATGGCATATGCCAGACACCGTGATCACTGCTTAGCATATATAATCTTATTTATTATTGTTAGCAAATATACAAGGTCGATTTTATTACCACAAATTTATAGATAAAGAAATCAAGGCTTTGGAAGTTGAGTAACTTGTCCCAGATTGCACAGTACAGAGTTGAAGACTGAGCTTTTTTAAAATAATATTTAATTTTTTTTTACATTGTTGTTAGTATTTCAAAAGTATTTGATCTCCCCTTTCTGGTGTAGTCACTATAGTGCACCCACCACCGGACCCATGGTCCTCCACCATCGTCCTCTGTGAGGAGGAGTCCCTCCTCACTCTTCTCCCTTCCCCTTCTGGATCCTCAGTTCTATGGTCAGCTTTCAAGGGTTGTTTTTCAAGATTGTCACTGTAGAGGGTGAGTTTGAACACAGGATACCTAAGTGCACATACTTGTCATCAAATATCATGACTTCAAAATGGACAAATAGCAAGAAACATTTTGATACGTTTTCTTTCATGTTAGAGTCAAACAAAATTGTGTTCTTTTGAAGCGTTCTTGATTTAGAGTGATTCATAAGGTTACGAAAACTTTTATACAATACAAAGGACTGGAAGCTTTGCATAAAGAATCTTTTTTTTTGAATAGTGGTTTGGAAAGGAGTGCTGTCTAATAGTAAGGGTTCATGAGAGAACCTTTCATGAAAAGACTCCTGAACAGTGCCTAAATGAAGAAACAGTTCTTTGAAAAATGATCACTTTGGTAATTTAGGCCATTTAGAAATATTACATCAGCTCCCTTCAGACACTTGACTGATGAGATGGCGGGAAACCATACATCAAGAAAGATAAGTCATTTGAGCAGCTAGATTCTTTGTGTTTCCAGCTATCTGCATAATGGAATAAAAAGTGCTTTTCTTTTGAAGGTGTTTTAAGAATTGCTAAGCACACTGTTTTCATACTTTCTAATCAGTCTCCATATCATTCCTTGGCCCCAGGAAGTCTATTGATAGAATTCAATCAGGCAGAGACAGGGTCACCATACTTGCTCGGGGAGTTGTTTGAAAATTCTCAAAGGACACGTGGTCAGCTCCACTTTCATGTGATGACAGATGGACCATATATTTCTCTTAAAAGTTAGCCATTGGCTGTAGATATGAAGTTATAGCAATGAAAACTGTAGAAGTTTATAAAGAGGAATGGTGTGTAACCTTACAGAATACATTGCAACTCAGTAAAACAGTGTCTCAGGAAATTCTGAAAAAAGAAACATCCATGTGGTGATGGAGGATACGACTAAAGTAAAGCAAAGCAAGTTCAGAAACAGCCTGGCCCTGAAAGTCTGTTTAGCTTCTTGCCTGGGAGTTGGGTACATAAATGAAAGAGGCATGCTCTTCAATGTGCTGAGAGCAAGGGAATTAAGAACATCTGAGTTTCTGTGCGAGAAGAAATGGCCTTCCCGAGCCCACTCATTTCTATGGGAAGTACTTGCACAAATGTTTTACCATTCAATAAAAGTTCCCAAGCATGTGCTTATTTCTGTTGTTTTTAATGTGCTGGTTGAATATAGTACCTGAAATAGCTTTTGTAGACTGGTATCTGATATGTGTGTGCTTTAAATGGAAGCAATCATGAGCGCAGCCCTTGTGCTGTGGGTGTTTGTGAAAATAGGGATGTGAACGTTGATTTTTCATTTACAAAATCATGTATGCAGGCTGGTCAGAGAAACAAGAGGGTGGTGAAAGGCAATGGAGGAACCTGAAAATAACAAAGGATGGAGGGCTAAACAGAAGGAGAAAGGAACTGGAGAAATATATTCAAACATGTAATCATACTTCTGAAGAAAACCTCCAATTTCAAATGTTATCTTTTTCATTTGAAATCAATTCTCATGAACTTTGCAGACCTCTTTGTATTTCTGTATTGTCTGTTTTTGACCCTTTGGTTTGTACTAAACTTTTCGCTTTCCACCCTCAAAATATTATTTAAAATCGCTCAAGGTAGATCTTGCTCAGAGAGAAGCATATCCAAATTCATATGACAGATTTGAAATTATATGTATTTAAATAGACAGTCTATTTCCATGAGACTTCTCTGGACACTGGGGGGAAAAAAGAGTCCAAGTAGCAATCCTCATTAAAATATCTCTTCCTGTGTGTGCTAAGAATGTCAAATGGCCACTGCATTCTCCTCCAGGGAGTTTATAATCAAGCCCAGGACCCAGTCAGATGAAAAAAAAAAAAAAAGCCTTTTTTTAGTTTTAACAAAGTCATATTCTTTCTTCCACCAATCCTTGCCCTCTGTAAAAAATAGAATAAAAATTTTAAACCTGTTTATAAAAAAATGTTTCCACCTATTAGGCCATAATAAGGAACAGGAGTTTTATTTAGCATGGAGGCTGAATATAGTCATATTTTCACTCTGTCCTACACACATGCATAAGAAACTCTAAGAAGCACAGACTTCTTTTTCTGATAATAATTTTTTCTCAAATATTAAGTGTTTGCCAAATCCATACAATGCTCAATGCCTAGCACTGTTTCAGATGCTAGAATGCTTACTGTAGATCTGAAATATATTGGACCTCAGTTTACAGTATAATAGAAAGGTGTACAAACTTGAGGGTAAATAAGGAAGCTTTATTTTTTGCATAAAATTCAGAGATGCAAATTTAGATGCCTGTAGGGGTCAAAGAGGTAGTAGAAGGGATGAATATTAGCCCATGTAAGGCATCTGGGATTGGTTGATGCTCCTGGTGAAACTCAAGGCATTTACATAAAAAATATCTTAAAGTACTGACCATAGAACATCACATTTGGCAGATAAGGTTTGTGACTGAAGTTTGCTGCCTGCTCAGATAAATGGGATAAATAAATACTCCATGAGATTATATGAATGTACTAAGGAGAATAAGGAAAGGTATTTAAAATAGTGTTAGCAGCTTAGAGATTAAATGGTGTGTACCAGGGAAGGTTTTCTAGAAAGAAAATTAATAGCTGTGGTCTAAAACAGCATGCATTTAAAGACTGGGAAACTGTAAGAGACCTACATGCTTAATGGCTTATTCAAACTGGTATTTCTCTTCTAAATATTCCTCTTTTAACCATCACATTAAAAAAAAATCTTTCTAAATGTATTGGCACCTGGATACCAAGGAGAGGGGAAAAGAGATGGTGTAGCTGAGATCTTCCCAGCCGAGGAGACAGAGTCTGGTGGTGGCATAGAACAAGACTTTTTTTTTCAGTTCTAATACACTTTATTAACTTTCTATGTAACACTATCCTTACATTCTTATTTATTCATAGTTGAACATAAGTTTTCTTAAATAGACTTGATGAGTGCACTGGACTATGGTGATGGCACATGGGTGACTTGGTGATGGGAAACCCATGAGGATTACAATTTAGATGAAAAAATATGTACAAAACGATGTAAAAATAAACTATTATATATATATGTGTGTGTATATATATGAAATAACTGTTTCTCATGGTAATTTTTTCCTTATCCACCTACTTCCATGGAAGATTTCAATTGTAAAGAGATTAAAAGGAAAAAAAAATCAAATTATATTTATCTGCTTTTAGATTCTCACTTTTTTCATAATAGCCACTGTACATTTAAATATTTAAAATTCAGAGTAGTTTTCTCACATTTCCAGATGCTGCTCCTGTAGTTCTAGCAGGCTTTTTGGAATGCAATATGAAGGCTTTTACCCAAAGCGCTCTTTGGATGATAGAGTTCACAGCTCCTCTGAGAGAATAAGTGAGTGTGATTGCTCTGCTCTTTCATTCTCTTCTCACCCTTCCCATCCTGCCCCAATCATGAATTATGAAGCCAGATTCAGGTCTGGGTTCAGGTTGGTACTTCACGACTTTATTTTCCCCAAATTCACTGCTTCTCTAACTAAAGGTTTCTTTTATTCATAATTTGATTACCAAGTACACACCTTGAGTCCTTGTCTATAACACTCCATATTTAGAATCTTGCCCACTGGGATTATCAAAATCAGCCCCACATGCAGTGCAAGTAAATTAAGCAGTGGAACGCTCATTTCTGAGTGACAGTTATCTGAACACAAATAACATATATTTATTTCATGTCAGAGAAAATTTTCTGAGCAACTTTTGTGAAGCTTTGGTTGTCACTTATTTAAAAGGGAAGAACTTTCCAGTATTTATCTCTCTGAGGCATATTATCCTCCAGAACATTAGATTGATGTTGGGTAAAAGGTATCTTACTGAGGAAAAATATTCATTTTCTGGTGCACTTATCTTCAGTGATGAATAAAAAGCTCTTCACCAAGTGCTCTTCAGTGACAAGTTCCAATGAAGCATTTAAAAACATATCTTGAAACAATATTCTAAAGGAGAGATTAAAAATGGTTCTGTTAAAGATTTTAACTTTCCTTTAAAATAATTTTAAGTGTTGATGGATGTATGAATGAATGCCTGAGACCTAAAATATATTAGCAAAATTGCCTAGAGAATCAAAGGGTAAAATATGCCATGTCAAAACTCCTGGGCATAGATGTGAGGCTGTTCTCTGTGGTTAGATGGTAATTCTTTCCTAAATTCTGTAATGGAGTGGATATGCGTAGTGTGTATCCCTCAATATCATTCTCTTGGAGTAGGAGTTTGGGGAAAAAATCAAGTTAATAATAGATCTGATTCCTGGGCTTATAAATCAACAATCATGAGAAGGGGCCCAGCACACTGCTAAGGGTTACTTCATGAAAGAGCATGTGGTGATGACTGGCATATAAACTCTCAGGTGAGGTTAATCTGGGAAGGCTTCCTGACAAAGGTGATGTGTAGCCAGGCATTGGAGGGCTGTGAGGTACATTGTTATAAAAAGCTTTAGGTGAGAAATAAGATGCTAAGAGTCAATTACAAAGAAGTTGGCTTATTTACTACCTACTGAAGGCCCAGCCTAGTAGATAAAAATCAAAGCAGACTCAGATAAGGCCAAAATACATTTTACTATTTGATAGCACAATTTTGTGTGTCTACAGATTTTTGAGGATTTTTCAAGTAATTTTAAATGTAATTGGCATTCTTATTCTGAGCATACATGGATTTTTATCTTACAATTAAACAAATTTCCTCAAGTTACTTAGTCATTTAATAAGCAAAAAGTATTTTGGATGAAATTCTCAAAATAATTTCTTTGTTATAAAATTAAAAACACTTTTTAACCCTTCATGAATCATTAATCTTCATTGAACATTTTCTTCAACTTGCCATCAGTGTTTCCCCTTTGGGCTAAAACCAAGCATGGAAAATTTCACCTTACGAGACAGACCTTTTTAGAAACTATAGCAGTGGTAAAGGGGGCTTAGATTTATATTTAACTTCAAAACTTTTTGCCACAAATGATATAATGTGGGGTACTGAGCAATCATTTTTTGGTATAATTGAGCTAGCTTGTTGGTCTGTTCAATTATTTATGAGCCACTTATAAATTTATTTAGTTGTTCACCATACTCTGACCTCCATCTCCTAGAAATGAACATCTACAGATTTTTTAAAACCTTTTTGGGGTACATAAATAAGAGTGTTTCAAACTAGTAAAAAAAATTTTCATGGTGCGAAACAATGTGTTATCTAAGGTTATTAGAAACTCAAAACCATAAAAAAGGTATAAGTAAATGACAAGTCTCAAGTAAGTTCTATGTTGATATGAATTGGGACTGAATTAAGAGAGGGGTGAGGACATTATTATGAAAGTAAACCTTTTATTTATTTTTTTAACATAACAGGAAAGTAAGACTTTCATATCTTTTAAATTTCCTCATTTAAGGTTTTATGGTTTTAAAATGGATAAAATAGGGCTTTGAGAAGCTGAAAATATTAAAAAGGACTTGTACTCAACAGAAATGCCACAAATTCAACATTTAGGCTGGCATCCTGATTACTTATTTATTCATTTAATTGTGCTTATACTTTGTTTATTGATCACTTAGCATTGTATTGGACGAAGATTTGTATAATGAAGTAAAATATTTTGGAATAGAAGGGGGCAAATGTTAGGACGTTAGATGTAGAAAAAATTAAGAAGTGATAAAAGAAACTTGGTGAAAGTCTGGAATACTTATTATTGGATACAGGAGGCAGTGGGCAGTAATAACTTTGATTGGGACTGCCTTTTTGTTATAGGTGTCCTGGAATTCTTTGGGAAGGTGTAGACAGAGGGAGGTCATGGAAGTCATAAGTATTTGGAATGAAATGGGGAACAATGCTAGTGGAGCAATTGCCACTTATAAGCGCTGGAAGGTGTGCCCTGAATCTGTCAGCAAGATTTCTGTCTGAGTTGAGTTGGATAAACAGCAGGGTAAGGAGATCAAACCTAACTTATTTTTACTCTGGGTCTTCATCAGCCCCCAGAGAAAGTGACAATCTCACTTACATTATTTTTTATTATGACTTTTTGGCCTTAATTCTGTTTAACTTACTCAATGTGGGTCCTAATATTGGGGTTTCCAGGCTTTATATGGGATTAACACCTTTTTATGCCCTATAGTTTTCCCTGAGCTGCCTACAGCTATCACAGCATCAATTATAATTTGTTAATTTTGCATCACATCATTTATGGGTTTCACTTCCTAGGTTATAGAATAATCCTGATGATTTTAGATGAAATATTCATTCAGCACAATTTTGTGAGTGCTGATTCCCTCTATACCTCTCTTCTTTCCTGTACTCTGCCACGTGTAAGCTCTCCTTAAGGAAACTTTAGAATAAAAAAGAACATAAAATCAGCCCATCAATTGCCAAAATAATAGTGTACATCCAATATGACCTTTGAACATTAACAGAATTAGTTAGTAAATCAAACTTGAGGAAGAAAATAGCTACAACAGAAACAATAAAGATTATAACATGGCAGAATTTAGGCAGAGAAGTTTTTTTTTTCCCATAATTTAATACAGGGATTTAGTATACTTATGCACATTATGAATCATGAAGGAACACTGTGTTTCACATTCCCTGAACTTATTTATGATTAAAATGTTTTTTTTTTGGCAGAACAGCTAATAAAGAGATTACCTAGCATCACATACTTTGAGGAACATTGACCTATATTAATTGATTATAGTTTTTCTTCTCTAGAGAAGAGCCATGTTCTTTAATGTAAGAAAATTCAGTATAAACTTTAGTTATAAAATAAATAAATCTGGGCCATCATGTACAGCATGGTGTCTATAGGTGATAATAATGCTGTATGGCATATTTGTAATTACTAAGATAATAGATCTTAAAAGATATGGCAAAAAACTTGTAACTATTAATAAATGCAGTAACAGATGCTAATGACTGGTGATCATTTCACAGCACTGTTAACTTTCAGTAAGAAAACAGCAAGGCTGTGGAGCACGCTAAAGTGCATTTATTTGGGAACAACAGAGAATTGCAATTCAGAATGCACAGATTTAGGCAGAAGCCTATGTCTAGGAGGGACCCAGGTCGCGGGGTTCTTAAGGGATAAATAAGATTGAAGTAATAGAGGTTGAGGTCATGGATGAAGTCATAGCCAGGAGTAGAGGACCGGAAGTCCAAGTAGGTGAAAACTTTCTTGATCAAGCTTTCAGGCTACTGTCATTCTTGTAGGCTTCTTGGAATGTAGGTGGTCTCTCCCAGTCCGAGGGTCAGATCCAATTAAAAGAGGACAGTAAAGTGTTTTTTTTCTGCAGCACCTTTTTCTAGCCCTATTTTAATAGGGTGCTAGTGATGTCACTTTTTGCAGTATGTACAAATAAATAATCATTAAGTTGTATAACTGAAACTAGTATGATATATGAAGTTACACCTCTGTCTCTATATAGGTATGGATGTAAATCTTTCAATCTATACTGTTCTATCTATAAAAGAAAATGCAATGCAGGAAGCTAGTTATACCCACACAAGCGGTTTGTAGCTATGAATGACTGGTTCTTTATTTCCTGTTCTAAGGCCTACAAAGGCCAAGGGCTGTTGTGAGAAATTTTAGTGACTCTAGCTCTGGAGATGTATTTTATGTCACCTGTGGGACTCTCCTGAATGTCTCTTTCAAACCTGGAAGCAATGTAATTTGTCTCATTACATTTCAAAAGCCAAATTTTCAAAACTTATTTCATGTAAGAATCAATTTACTCAAGGGCTAATTTTCTAAATTTGCCAAATTCTAAATATCTGTTTTTAATAATTATAAGAAACAGTCATGTAGAAGGAAATGCTTTATTATAGTTTTGCTTTTTTTTTTTTAAATTCAAAAAAGTTCTAATTGATAGGTTTTTACCACTGCCTTTATTCAGTCTTTCTCAGTGTTAGCCCCCAGTGTTAGCCCCCAGCTCTTCCATTGGTGGTTCAGGGACTTTGTGACAGGGGTGGAGACCTGACACAGCACAGCTTGAGATGCCAGTTCCTAGGGACAAGGGGGACGGAAAGGCACAATCAGGGACTCTGATCCTTTTAAGAGGGGGAGACTGAGGAACCAGAGAGTGGGAAATGAAATTCTAAGAAAGGGGGAGGTGAAGGTCACAGAGAAGAGAATGAAGAGTAAAGAGGAGTTAGAGAAAAAAGGAGAGTTTTGAAGTCTCCAGAGTTTAGACTTTCCATGTATTTTTTTAGACTCTGCCAAGTTGGTCAATACAAGTTTCTATGAACTCCAAAATGTTTACTTTAAAGTGGATTGATATATTTGATGATTAAGCCATGCATGACTATTTTTGTCAATTGGCTTTTGGTGACTTTACCTAGATTCTGAAGCTCATGAGTCCTATTATTAATAGCTAAATGTCAATATATTGCTCACGGTATATTCCCAGTGCCTTGCACAGGGTTATACACACAGAGGAAAAGCAACAAATACTTGGAGTCATGACATATCTATTGTTTTCATGTAGGTGTAGTTGTTTCAGTAATTGTTATTGTCATGACTCTTATTAATATGGTGCAATTATGCTGTTAGAATTAGGATTAATCTGTCATCTTGTTCTGATCTTACCCAAAATTCAATTCAGAATCAGTTTTCACCATGTTTCTACTGTGCTGTATAATTGAATATCCATGCAACAGTTGGAAACATATTTATCTACAAGGAGAACTATTTATACCAGTGATTCTGGGGCAAGTTTTTCAGATTTTAATTATACTCAAGGGAAATAGTTGTTCTCAGCAATATAGCAAACTTTTGATGCCTCTGGGGTTCATTACAATACAATAGCTACATTCTTTGTCACACCTTACTCCTTAATTTTTGCTTTTCAAAGCTTCTTCCTGGCTGCATTTCTTGCTAGTAACAGAAAACACAAAGGGGCTGCCTTAATTGTAAACCTAGCTCCTTGTGTAGGTGGAATACTGAAAAGTATGTGTGGGGAATATTTCATGTTTTTTTTTTTAACTCAAAATATGTTTGTATTTTTAGTCTAGATTTTACTCATGAAAAACAGACTTAAAAATACAGCCTGCAGCTACATATATCTCAGTAATTAACCTCCCTCCCACCCTTTTTACCCTCCCAAGCTTTCTCTACTAGGCAAGCAATAAATGTTGACTCTAGAATAACTAGAAAATACAGGTAAGCACAAAGAAAAAAAATCACTAAAGATAACAATGGTCAGACATTTCTTCTAGTGGTATTTTATAGTATGACATAAACCACATACATCTTTATATTAATTTTACAGCACTCTCCAAGTTGTTATTCATAAGCTCTAAATTTGTATATTTAGATTTATTTTGTACAGCATTTACTTTTCATACTAATTTGAAAAGCTTTTTATTTATAAGGAGTTAATTTTTAAGTGTAATATATTTATCCTTCATTGCTGCATATTATTTGCCATTAAACTAACATAGTACATACATTTCTACTGTCTCTAAATTTTGATCGTTTAAACAATAGTACAAGAAGTATACATATATACAATTTTTTTTTTAAAGACTTATTTATTTGTACATACAGAACTGGGATACAGGCCAGAGGCTCAGGGGTGGTGAGAGGCTTCACCAGAGACAGAGTGGGGAACAGAACAGGCAGATCTATGAAGTACACTGCTGAGGGGAGCAGCCGGAGGGTCAGGAGAGGTCTGCCACGCCATGTGGTCACTTTCGGGGCAGGCGGGAATCGAACTCATGGGGAAGTGGCTTTAGCTTCTCAGTGCTGTGCTTTAACCCGCTGCGCCACCAGGGAGGGCCTATATACACTTTTACAGTTAAATTTTATGATAAATTACTATTTGAGAATTGTCTGAAATTGGCAATTTTAAAGGTATTTGAATCACCACGGAGAACTTGCACCCATAAAAGTTCTATGTTTGTAAGGGATTGTTTCCCTGAAAATTCATCAAGTTTGGGTAGGACTTTGTTGTTTCAATGTACACTTGGTGAATCAATGGAGAGAATATTTTTTGTATAGTTATTGCTATTGCATTTTTCTACAGTGTGTTGCTGATCTGTATCTTTAGGCTTTTCTGCACCAGTTATCATTTTTTTTTTCTAATTTGAAAAGCTTTTTAAAAAGCTATAAGGAGGTAATTTTTAAATATAATATATTGTATAAATTCATGCATTAGCTTTGTGGGTTTTATTGTTATTATAAATTTGGAAATTTTACGACATGATAGATGCAACAGTTATTTCTTCTATATATTTAAGCCTCTTTCTGAATTTTGATTTTTTGCATCTCTCACCCTTTAAACATATTTTATCAGCTGGTAGGTAAAGTTTGCTCCTGCTTACTGTCTTTTTTGTTGTTGTTATTTTGCTTTTTACTTAGCAAGCTAATTTTTTCTAAATTTTTTTTTCAGATAAAATTTAAAATCTTTTCCTTGATTGGATCTGGAATTGAAACTAAAATAGTTTATTAGCGAGTTTTAAGTATATAAGTTGTATTTATTTCCTTAGTTAATTTTTAGTAAACCCTTACTTAGTGCCAGGCTCTCTTCTGGGGGCTGACGGTTCAATAGGGAACAGTATAGGCAGACTTAGTTTTGGTGTAAAAAGACAAGAAACGTATGAACAAACTAGTAAATTTAAAAAGCCCAGAGTGGAGTAGTAAGAAGGCAATAAAACAGGTTTTTGTGACAGAGTGCAGCTGAGAGTGTGGAGCTGGATTGACAGGTGGTCAGGCAAAGATGATCAGCAGAGAGTTCAAATCTGATAATGATAGAGTTATCTGGAGGAAGAATTCAGGGGAGGGGCAAGCAAATGTAAACGTATAAATTTTGTTTGCTTTTGTTGAGTTTGAGTCAGCACTCAAGGTAGGCGTGATGGGGCAGACTGAGAGAGGGGAACACCTAGGAGCAGGTAAGTTCCAAGGTGAGTAGTATCCAGATCATGTTGGAACTTGTAATTATTACTGATTTCCTAGGGTCTTTGACTTCCACCAATTAAGCATCTACAAATGTTGAGGTTTTAGGCAAGAAATGTTTATCACAGATCACATAATAGAAGAGAGGAAGGAAATATCCTGAGCTGGCTCTTAACCTGAGAGTATTGGGAGTCTACGTTTTATGGATTGATTACCAGGGTGGGGAGTGGTGATGACATGTTTTGGGCCAGACACAGAACAGTTTCTTCATATTGCATTAGCATCTTGACTCTCTACACAGAGCTATGAATTTTAGCAGGCTATTAAGATCTAGGTCCCTTCTAGATCAGTATTCTGTTTATGTCTTAGAGGCCATCAATTTTCAACTGGTTCTGGAACCATTGCCTGAAGACTGGTTTCTGATTGCTAATTGGCTGAATTCCTGATACCCTGAATCCTTAGTAACAGGAAGCTTAGGTTCAGGGTCCTTGTGACATAATCTGGGAAATGGAGTTTGACTTTTGTATTGGGAAGTCACTGAAGAGCTAGAAATGGGAAGATTATGCTTAATTTTGGGTTATTAAAAGATCAGTATCCTGCAATGTGGAAAGTGGACTACTGAGTGGCAAGGAATGATGTGAAGATGCTTGTAAGTAGGCTGCTGCAGTGCCATGCGTGAAGAGAAATGACAAAGTTGAAAGCAGCAACAATGCCTAAGAACAGGTCACTTAGGTAACATGCGTACTTAATGCATGAGAGGAAAATTCCAAGTAGTCCTTGATGTTTTATAGGACAAGAGATGGGAAGAATGAACCCAGGAGGCAAGGACATAGGAATTTTTGTAAGGTAATAGCAAAACCAACCAAGGATACCAGGTAGCTTCTATGAGAGTATTTAGTATGTTTTGAGGTACTTAATTATTTTTGAAACTTGTTATGAATTTTTGAACATTTCCTATCTATTGATGGCAAATGATATAATTTATAGTTTCATTTTGATGAAGATAGTGGCTAATATATCTAAGTTCCAACAACTACACATATCAGAAGAATAAACAAAACAACTGGAAATCAGTGGTACAAAGGATACAAGAGTAGCAGCCAATGACAAGTAGTACTGTGGCACACTGCCTTAAATGGGGATTGAACACAGCCCATGTACTACTGTATACTTCATTATAAAGGATGAGAAAGTGGTGTATATATATATATACATATATATACACATGTATATGTATGTACACACACATATATAATTGCATTTCTTAGCATTTTATGATTAACAAGTTTAATCATAAACTTTAATGCAAATTTATTTAATCTTCTGTTATGACTTAAATTTAGATATTATTGTTTTTTTATTGTCACAGATAAGAGAAAATTTAGTGGCAGGAAGGGTATGAATTTCCCACAAGACGTCACTCAGTTAGTTGATAAGTCACACTCAAATCCTGGTCTTCTCCTTCCCAAATCAAATGTTTCCACTAGTCTACTGTCTAAATATGTTGATACATCTTTATTTTATATGGGAAAATAGCTCATTAATCTGCATGATTTTTGTATAAAACTAGTTTTCATAATGTAGTAATGAGAATGCTGAGGTGACACAGTAGGTTTTGATATATTAATAAAAGGTATTTTTCCATAAAAAGGGAGGAACATGAAGGCACAGTTACCTGGCACCATTTCACTGCCTCCACTTGAAGTATCTGCCTTAGACAACTGGAAAACCTGCTGTGTTCTCTGGCCTTGCTGGGTAGATTGGGATGGGTCTAGCATTGGGTTGAACTTTGGTTTCTTTCAGTGAGCTCCCTAAACACTGAGTCTAGTTTTTCTTCTCTGAGAATAAGAAGAAAAAAATTCCTGAGATTTTAGGAATTCTTTTGTTATCTGAGTAGACTTCAAACATTTATTCTTAGTGGAAATCTTCTCCTTAAAACATTACAATTTGTCTGTCCTTGTCATTACTGTTGATTGTCAAAAAGAGTAAGGTCCATTGGAAAAACGATGGCCATAGGGCCTGATATAATCTTATTCTCTAAACCACTGATGTCTTCCTAAAAATTTCTTCTCATACTGGTATTCTTTAGACAATTTTTGCCCTCAAATTTTGATTTTCCTCTACTGTACCTGTATCATGAAAGTCTAGTTCTGAAAGACAATTCCTTTCCAAACTCCTTGTTGGGGGCTTTGTAATCTTGAGGGGTCTGAAACACAGATACTTGATACATCTTAGACCAACTTTTTACTAGAGTCTTATGGATTTATCTCAGTTTAACCTTAGGTCCACTCCCCATGTGGACTAGCATTTTATATCTTACATATGTTTAAAAACAAAATTCATACAAATAAATTTAGAGCTCTCTATTAAACAATAAATCTGGCAGCATCCCATCTACTGAGTAAAAAAGAGCTCTGTGGCCCTCCCTGGTGGCGCAGCGGGTTAAAGCACTGCACTGAGAAGCTAAAGCCACTTCTGCATGAGTTCGATGCCCACCTGCCCTGGAGGTGACCAAATGGCGTGGCAGACCTCTCCTGACCCGCCCGCTGCTCCCCTCAGCAGTGTACTTTATTGATCTGCCTGTTCTGTTCCCCGTTCTGTCTCTGGTGAAGCCTCTCACCACCCCTGAGCCTCTGGCCTGTACCCCAGTTCTGTATGTACAAATAAATAAATCTTTTTTTTTTTTTTTTTAAAAAGGGCTCTGCAAGGAATTGTACAGAATGGACAGCTTTTCTAGTCAGAAAGAGGGTGGGACAAAATTATAAGCAGAAAGAAAGGTTCTTTCAAGCAAAGCCACCTCCCTTTAGTGGAAGAAATCTCTTACACAGATTACCTCATATTGCTGACCAGAAAACTCCAGAGTGGTTTAAATTCCCACTTGGGGGAAGACTGAAACCACAGCTAGGTCAGGTATTAAGACTTGGTGGGGCCCATCATTGACTCCACGTTGGGCCTGTTAACTCTTTTAGCACCATAAAGTTAAAATGTTTCAGAATAGAGAAAATATTTTATAGAGGTTAAGCCCTGTACTTATTATTGCTGGGAGTCATCATGAGAAACATTCCAGAGTCTGGGTGGGATATAGTGCAGTTCTCAGGGAAATTTAGAACAGTTATAGGAATCCACAAATTAGGATTCTCAAATCTACACCTATTAGTTCTTATGTTCACAGGAATCTCAGATGTCAGAAATTGTATGGAAAAGTTAGACTGGCCAACCCATAGGTGCCTTAAGAGCCTGAATTGTATAAACAATCAGAGGGGCTTCAGAGCTGTAGATGTTGGACAAGGTCTTGTAGAGGTGCAACAGGGTGGTCTCCAGGAAAGAGGTTCCAAATTCTCAACCCCACCCAAGTTTCTGCCATCCACCACATCAAGACAAAACATACATTAGTGTATAGTACCTTCAATGGAAATGTACTTCAGTGCAATCAGGGTGCGATTCAGAAAGGGGAAAGAATGGAGGCAAAAGGGGAAGAAAGTAGTTTCCGAAGCAAACACCCAAAGTTACCCATCCTCTCATGCGTAAATATTCAACCAAACATCGTTGGCCCAAAGCAGGGCCACTGAGGCCTCAAAGCCTGCCAGAATTCTAAATCACCTTCTGGTGAACACCCATAGAAATGGGTTAAAAACAGACGGAGAAGTCTGGGTGGAAAAGAGCAAAATCAAAATCAAGATAAATGTTGCCATTATTTAACCTCCCCATGAGACTCTTACCTATATCTGTTTCAGCCAGTCTAAAGCCAGAAGTAAGTGCTGCTTCTTCACATGTCTCTCTGTTCCACATTCCTCCTTCAGGTCACCTCTGTCTTTCCATCTTTCTTCCTTCCTTTTTCAGTCTCCTCTCCAGCTTCTCCTCCTCACTGCGTAGCCTCTCTTTTTCTTGGGTGGGGCAGGGAACCTGGAAACTCATAAGAAATAGATGAAATTGAACACAAACAACTGCATGTTCCTATGCCAGTCATCTAACTCTGCAGGATAGATATTTTTAGACATATCAGAAAGAAATAGGGGAAAATTATCTTGCACTAGCATAGAATCTAAAGAAAATAATGAAGCAAGTGATTAAGAAAGGTGCCAATACCATGATCTTGGACTTCTACCTTCCAGAATTGTGAGATAATAAGCCTCAGTTGCTTTTGTTACTTTAAATAGCACTAGTAAATTAAGCCAACTGGAAATCTGATATGTGTTTATGACACTTAAAATAACAGAGATCTAGAATGAGCACACACTGAGGTATTTATGGTCTGTTCTTCAGCCTTAGCTGAAGATACTGGAAATCTAGTGTTGAAAACACCTATCCCTACAAGGTTTAGGAGCTATATTAAGGGAATTTAATGTTTCATTGTCTTCGTTATTATGTTGTTGCTATTTCAGGCAAGACTTAGCCAGGAAAGTGAAATTTGGAAATGGTTTTAATGTTCATTCCAGAAAGTTCATCAAAATGCCATCACCTCTGGCAGGGAACCATACAAAAGGGTTCTGAAGCAGGTGCCGGAAAGTTGGGGTAAAAGGAAATACCACATCAAGAAATGAGCTGCCATTGTCAGCCTCCCCACAGGTCTCTCACCCCTGTGTTCCTTCCCAGTGTCTGGTGCTCCTCCATGTTTCCCCTTCCCAACACTACCAATGTTCAAGTCAGTGTGTAGAAGCAAGAGATCTTTAATTTGCTCACCTGTGTCTATAGCTTCATCTGGCTGCTTGGCTCTGGCTCTAGTTAGGTGGGGGCGGGGAACATGGTATCTCCCCTAATAGCACTATTGACCAGAATCCACATTTCACAAGACCTCCAGGGTAATTCATACAAACATTAAAATTTGAAAAGTACTGGAGCCCAGTAGATATAGAATGAGGCTGAGGAACGTAACGCATATCCTCAGGACAATTTGGGCATTTTGTGTTATAATTTTCTGTGTGAAAGTTTCCAAGAAATGTGGATAAGTTTAGATCAGCTTGAAAATTGAAGCAGGATAATCAGCACATTGTTGGTGGGATCTATCATGGCCAGGAAAAGGAGTTCGCAGGAAAAAGTGGCGCAAGATTTAGAGTTCAATTCTGTTCTTGCTGTTTATTATCTGGTGGCATCAAGTTATTCCTTAGTTAAATTTTGAGCTTCAGCTTCATCTCAATACTAAAGGAATAATATCTCCTCAAGGAAGTTTTCATAAGAGTTAAATGCACATCTGGGCAAAATGCTTTGTAAGCAATAAATTCTTACAGTGAAATCATGTTATTTGGTAAGTAATTTACCTTGGAAATAACTGACATTATGTTCCTGATAATGGTCTATTTAAAAATTCATCTGTGATCTTAAAGTGAGAAAATTACAATGTGATTTACAGTGTCTAAAAATCAATTGTTTGTTTCTACAGACTTTGTTATAGGAATAAGACTCCACTGATTGATATTCTTTCTTCCCTCCCTCCCTTCTTTACCCTCTCTTGCTTACTTCAATTTACTGTTTCTTTACTGAGTGTCAGGCACTGTTCTTTACAATGGTAAATAGGGTTGACAAGGATTTCTTCTCATGGAGCTTGTATTCCTTTTTTTTTTTTTTTAAGATTTATTTATTTATGCATACAGACTGGGGTACAGGCCAGAGGCTCAGGGGCAGTGAGAGGCTTCACCAGAGACAGAGTGGGGAGCAGAACAGGCAGATCGACGAAGTACACTGCTGAGGGGAGCAGCGGGCGGGTCAGGAGAGGTCTGCCACGCCATGTGGTCACCTCTGGGGCAGGCGGGGATCGAACTCATGCGGAAGTGGCTTTAGCTTCTCAGTGCTGTGCTTTAACCCGCTGTGCCACCAGGGAGGGCCTGGAGCTTGTATTCTAATGGGGGAAAACATTATTAGAAACCATGAGAATATAATTTCATCAGGATAAAACTTCTGTGAATAAACTAAAGTATAACTGAAGCACTGAAAGTGATGTATGTATGTATGTAAGGGAATGACATACTATTTCAGACAAGTTGGTCAAGGGAGGCCTCTCTGAGAGTGATTTGCCATCAGAAACTTAAATAAAATAAGTGAGTTATAGTAAGATCTAACTGAAAGAATTTTAGTTAGAAGGAAGAGATATTGTAATAGTCTTCTTAATCTGTGAAGGACAGGCCTCCCCAAGAGTTTCACAATAGTCCCTTCCCAAATTGGTAAGAACAAGCCTCCCAAGTTGTACCAGTTTGACATTGGATTGTTTTAAGCTGAGGCCAATCAGAACTCTGTAGATTCATGAAAATCTTCTACCATTCACTTACTTAGAAGAATGAAAATTTGGGTATTACCCAGAATTAAGGTTATTATCAAAACAACCTTTCTGTCAGAGAAACCCATCAACATGTATCTGGTCTTTATCATGTGACCCACCCTCTCCTCATGTGTGCTCCCCTTCTCTTTCCTTGAAACCTCAGCCCCTCTCCCATTGTCTTTAGAGTTTACATGTCTATGGAGCTACCTCAAATGCATATAATTATTTTTTTCTATGTTAAATTGATTATTTGATCAGCCCAAGAACCCAGTAGAGTAGAGGGAAATTCCTCCTTGTCCCCAATACCATTCTGTCTGGAACAAAGCAAGCAGAAGGATAGTGGAAGGGGGTGAATTTAGAGAAGAGAGCAGAAAGGACAGATCATGGAGGGTTTGTAGCAGATATAAAGAGCCTGAGATTTTTCCTAACTGCAAAATGGGACAGGAGTTTCTCTTCATAAATAATTATACTGCGCTTTTGTGTACTTATCCATAGTGAATAGTCCCATAATGGCTAGACAACCTAAAAAGCTGGAGCCCAGACCCTAAACTTGTTGGAACTGACAATGATGTGGCTCAGCCCTATCACCTTTTGTGCAGCAGCCAGGTAGATGTCCTCTTTGATTTTTCTTTATTCATCAGAATTCTTTTCATTTGAATAGCTGGAGATGGAAAACTTGTCCTAGCAAAGCTAAATGGAGTAAAAGATTTGCCAATTCATGGCACTGAAGTGTCCATGAGTAGCTTGGTTTGTGATGTCACTTAACATAATGCAGTGAGTGCCTCATGTGCTCTCCTGCTCTGTTCCCTGGCTCACAAACTTGCTCCCTGGAAGCTGGAGTCCTTTTTTCATGACTGCAGTACTTCTAAGTTTCAGATTCTCACCCCTTACAGTATCAACAAAATCAGAATCCGATTCCTCTATAGATGGCTTGAGGAATGGAGAGAAATGTTTTTCTCCAAAGTCCTAGCAAATATTTCCCAAGTCTCAAGTTTGATTAAATTTTGTATTGGGTTCACTCCTGAATCAACTCTATGACCAGTAAGGTGGAATTTTCTTATTGTCTGTAACCAACCATTCCTGGAGCTAAGGGTAGTATCAATTTTACTCAAGCTGAATAGTGTAGAAAGGGAGTGGGGGTGGAGAGAGCTTCCACAGAAAAATCTGGGTTTGTTGGCAGAAATAGGCAAGGGAATCTATACTTGATTAGCATCAAATAATAAACACTAGGCCAAGACTGATCAAACTACAGTCTGTGGGTCAAACACCACCCAGGGCCTTTAGTATAACCCTTGAAGTAATGACCTTTCATCTTTAAATGATTGAAAAGGAAATCAAAAGAAAATTCTCAGCATCCAAGTTTTGTTGAACACAGCTGTGCCTATTTGCTTATCTGTGGTCTAGCGCTGCTTAAATGTTGCAAAGACAGCAGTTGCAGTAGACTATATGGTATGCAAAACCAAGTCTATCAGCTGTCTGGAACCTTAGAGGAAACGTTTGTCAGCCCCCAGTACTAGACCATGTAAATGAACTTAAACAAAACACACAAAAGAAAATGAGGAGTTAATGACTAACATAACCAGAATTTGCGGGGTGACTATATTTTCAGGCCTGGCTAGACTAGGTCAAATGGGGCCACCAAGATTTCTTTCTGTTTCATTCTTTTTCTGGTTCTTACTCTTGTTCTTGCTCCCCTTACACCACCCCTCAACACTGCTTTTATCTACTTTGGTTTTGTTATCAGGAAAGCTTTTCCAAGGTGGTAGTAAATATACCACTAGCAGTTCTAGGTTTTTACTGTTCATAGAGTTAATAAACCCAGAAAGCATATATTGATAATTCCTAAGAGCTTCATCAAAAAGCCTAGAGGAAAATCCTTAGTTTAGTATACTAAACTAAATGTCCTGGGTGGTATTTGGCCCACAGACTGTATTTTGATCAGTCTTGGTCTAGTGTTAATTTTTTGATGCTAATCGAGTATGGATTCCCCTGCCTATTTCTGCCAACAAACTCAGGTTTTTCTGAGTAATTCTGGGAACTATGGCTCAGTGGTGGAATAAATCACTGGAGCTAATGAGTGAAGGATTCTGATTAGCCAACTTGGGTGACATATCCCCTACCCTTGTATCTGGGATCCTCAGGCCAGAGGATAGATAGACACTACTCACCAGTAGGTAACGGATAATTCAACAAAAGGATGCTGCAAGACAAAAGAAAAACTTTGCTGAAATTCCACACTTTAGAATTTTTTTAATATATATATTTTTTTGTTTTAACCATTGATTTTTTTTTAAAGATTTATTTATTTATTTGTGCATACAGAACTGGGGTACAGGCCAGAGGCTCAGGGGCGGTGAGAGGCTTCACCAGAGACAGAGTGGGGAGCAGAACAGGCAGATTGGCAAAGTACACTGCTGAGGGAAGCAGCGGGCGGGTCAGGAGAGGTCTGGCTCGCCATGTGGTCTCCTCCCGGGCAGGCGGCAGGCGGGAATCGAACTCATGCGGAAGTGGCTTCAGATTCTCAGTGCTGTGCTTTAACCCGCTGCGCCACCAGGGAGGGCCTAACCATTGATTTTTACATCAATGAACTTGTTCTTAAGAATATTTCTTTCAACTTATTTCCCTCCTCGCCCCCCCCATAGAATGTCTCTGGTTTATAGTTGTTTGTTGATTTTAGTTTTTACTTTATTACAATTACTTTCCCCCCCCCCCCCACTCCTCCTTAAACTCCTGCTATGAGTGAAATTATCCAGTAGGAAGAGCACACGTCACATGTGTGAAGTGGTGGTAAGAAGCCCATGGGGATTACAACCGAGATGAAAACAATGTACAAAATAAAGAATGATGTAAGAAAATATACATATTTTTAAAAAGAACAACAACAAATCAACTCACCGAGAACATAAAAACATAAAAATAATATTTCTTTCAGGTGATTTGTATGGAGAAATGTTTTGAGTAATCCCCATTTCCAATTTTGGAAAATTGTCTAGGAACTATTCTGTGATAAGTAGTTGGTATTGCAGAGAAGAATTTTTCCCTAAAGCAAGTTCAAGGGAATCTCTTTTGTCTGTTTATCCTGTTGAAGCATGAACAAAAGGGAATGTTTTCATAGCACACAGCTTTTCAGAGAGAACAGTTGCTTGGGCAGTTTTTAGGAGCAATGGGATTTAGATGTGGTGGAAAATACATAAGGCTCAAATACCTGATGAAACTTGTCAACACTTTTAATTCTACATCTGTTGTTGATCACACTATGGGACTTGTTAATATGTTTATGATCATGTTGCCACAATGGAAAACACCAAGTTAAATTGTCATGTCTAGTCAGGTAGGGCAGCAGGTCCTTCATGTATATTTGATGACAAACAATTCCACTAAAACATGGCTGGGTTATTTCATTAATGTAACTCTTAGAAAGCCTCATGTTTGGTTTTGTTATTCTTTGTGCCCCAGGCATAAGCAAGTGGAAGAATTCAAGACATTTCAGCCAAGAAAGTGGCATAGTAATTAGCTCCCCCATTAACAAAAATCGGTTCTGTGTGAAGTGCTAGTTAGGTTTTCAGGGTTGTCATCTCTCATCTGGTTAGTAAGTGAACAGAAAAGCTGACTTCTTGATATGGAATGTGCTAGAGTTCAGGCACTTGCTAAGCACTTCTAGTTGTTAGGGCTTGCTTGTACTATCACATTGTAAATAACATTTCTTATTAACAATACAGCAAAGCTTTTATTAACAATAAATTATATTACATTTCATCCCTAATCATAGTATGGCTATACCCCCAAACCCCAGCAATTTGCCCTTGAATGATTTATGAGTGCTTGCATCATTACCACCCAATAAAGTATACCAGCCTTGAACTCATATCACAGGAAATCTTCGATGATATCTCACCTAAATACTTCATGCTTTACCAAAATAGCTAAAAGATCGATTTAATCAGAGAAAATGAAATGTACAGAGTTGCAAAGTAGCATGCCATCTGTAAGCTTTATGTAACTGAACACCCAGATGCTTCAGCAATCCCAGATCTCCAAAGAACTGTATGAACCACCTTTGAATGCCCAGCGCCTAGCAGAGTGGCTGGCACATAATCAAGTACCACATAAATGAATCTATAAAACAGTATCTCTCCATGCATATATAAACTCCACTTTCTTATAGTTTTATGTATCTTAGAACTTACACTGAAAGCCAGGTCCCTTGAAAGCAGAATCTATTATGAACCACTGTATAGTATCTGTAATGCTTTGTATGCATGAAATAATCTATTTTGGAGTAAAAATATGACATTTACTACATTTAGAATATTTTATCCACAGGAAGTTCAAAATGTGTGTGTGTGGTGGTACTGTGATTTCCTCTTAATAATGGCTTATTTTCTCATGAAAACTATTTTTTATTGTCTTCATTAATGATCAGTACAAGGTAGAGGAATTCAAGCAGGTGGTACCCATAACTGGTCTTTTATTTTCAAACATTTAAGCTAAAATGAAGGGCAGAATAAGGTTGTATGACAGGAAGGCTTATACCATCCTAAGTTGAAATGCTCCCTGGTGTTTTCCAGCAGTTTTATTTGGGAATGATCTTTACCCTAATGTCTATTGGTTGGAAGATCAAGAGAGTAATTACTCTCTCAGAATAAGACCTAGGAGAAAAAGAGTATCCTGATGAGACAAGTACGAAGAATGTATTTTGGAGTCTTGACCAAGGAGAGGAAATAGGAAAAGATTTGCAGTGAGGAAAAAGGATATGGTTGGAGAACCATAAAAACAATTTGGAGGAGTTAACATTATAACCCTGAGTGAAAAATACAAAACAAAAATTTCACAGGATTTTATAGCACAGTGCAACAGAGTAGCCTCATGCCATTTGGGATTATATAGCAAAGAATTGTGATTGTACACTCAGTGAGACTGGGGTAGTGCTTGTTTTTGCTTAGCTTATTATACTTACTACCTACTGCAGCACATGGTAGGTACTTAATAAATACTTGATGAATGAATAAATTATTTATAGGGCCAAAGGTTGAGAACCAAACTCCACTTGGCCTTGATATTCAGTTATGAAAGATATGAAGGCACTGAAGCACCTAGAAAAACTAAACTTTGGGAGAAAACTTGCCACTTTTTGTGTTCCTGTCTTATTCAGTATTTTTCTCATCAGAAATCTTTTCCACTTTCTCATTTTCTCATTCCTTGCAAAAGCACTGGGCATGGAGAACAACTCTCCTTTCAAGATTCATATAGTCTTCTGGTAGTAGGAACATACACTCTGAATAATTAAAATTTTGTTTTTAGAGTTGTGTAACACTTTTCCGCTAGAGAATATTGTTGTGGTTTGAGAATTTCCACATTTTCTGTAAACAGAAAAGAAAAATGATTCTCCTTTGCGGCAAGGACTTGAAAAAAGAATTATTCCCAAAAAGGTCTCATTAAGACAACAAAATCCGTTGATGTCCCAAAGCTTCTCTCCCTGCCCCATCTTGCAGCAATTCCATCTGTTTTTGACTGTTGCTGAAGCAGGTAAAGTAATCTTTGAAGTTAATACATAGCAACAAGCTAATTTACTAGACATGTTAAAAAATATGTTTTTGTGAAAGTTTGCCTGTCAAATTTGATGGTATTTGATTAAGAAAAATGGCCAAAGAAATCTTGTGGCTAAAACTACTGTTTACCTTTATAATTAATATCTTTAACAGTGAAGAGTCAGGCTATCATAAACAGATGATTTAAAATGAGCTCCCAAATGCTTATTTCATGTGAAATGGTCCAGAACTTAAATTTACTGTTATGAAACCATAAGAGTAGGCTCAGTGACGCTCCTGGTACTATGCTATGTTCAAAGAATGATGTCTTGACCCTCCTCCTCTTTCTTGCCCTCTGCCCATAAAGCATAAGTGTTTCTGAGCACCAAGAAAATCTACCACCATTTTTCAAGCTGTCTGAGCACTTAATATAAACAAACCTTGCAATTCTTTGCCTGCCTATAGAGTAAAACCTTGAGAGAGTATTTTATATTGACAAATGTTTGACTATGATAATTTTTTTCAGCCTTCAGAATGATCTAAGTGAGTGCTATAAATTTAAGATATGCTAATATGTAGCAAACAGGTACTACCTGCAAAGTAAAGTGGAGTATGACAAGCAGAATGAGATGCACTATTTAATTCTTACTTAAATACCTTTGAATAACAAGAAGGTATACGACTGAATCTTTGGTTACCTCATTTGAAGATGGTAAAAATAATGTCCACTTTGCCTACTTTTAAAGATGTAAGGATCAAATGGCATATTTATGTGTTAAAGTATGTGTACCAGGTACTAAACAGATGCAGGACACTGACATAGTATTTGAAAGGGCTAAATATTTTTGAAGCTTTTTTTATGAGATTATTTTAACTCTTCAAATCCAGAATCAAACTTTTCTTTTAGACTGGGAATTTTGGAGTTGTATATCAGCAAGGACTATATTTAGTCTGTATGATTTCAGCTCATAGTATCAGAAACCCTCAACTTTATTTAGTATTTCACAAAACAAGAAGTCCAGAATTATGGAAGGATCTTTCAGTACTCTTTTGGTCATTCTTCTTCTATTAATAGCAAATGAGGAAATCTTTTTTAGAAGTTCCCAAAAGACTTTACCTCATGTTTCCTGACAAGAATGATGTTGCTTACCCAGTCAGTGCCACTGAGAATAGAATTCTTGGGACTGACTTTGACAAACAAGTCTTTATCCCTGCATCTGGGGTGGGGCCCAGATTCTGTCAGATGGAGATTCTACCAGAAAGGAAGGAGGGGGTAATAAACTAATATTGGTCCAATAATCAACAGAATAAAATACACATGGATTTGGGTTCTTAGTTCCTGTCTCACTAAATTCTTATTTATTCAATGTTTTATAATTAACTCACTGTTCTCTCATTCTAATTAACAAACGTGTTTATTATTTCTCTAAGAGTGATTCTTGATTCATATTGCCAAGATTTTCTTTAGATATAGAAAATTTAGTATTTATAAGACAAATCTAACCATCTGAGCCATTGAGCCTGTGTATCCTTGACTTTGATTAGTAATAATGCCATACTTCTTGTGTTGTATTCAGTGTATAAGTTTAGCCTGGGGTTTCACATAGCCATTTCTCAATAAACATTTTGCTAAAATGAATGGTCATTTACTTTTTCTGTCTGATGTCAGGGGATTCTTTATCATATACTAACTCCTTGTATTAGTTTTCTAGAGTTGCCATAACAAATTGCCACAAACTTTGTTGCTTAAAACTTCAAACATACATTCTCAATTAGATATGCAGAGTTAAGAGTCCGAAACTGAAGTGTGGGCAAGGCTATCTTCCCTTTGAGCTTCTAAAAGGAGTCCTTTACTTGTTTTTTGTAGACTCAGGTAGTAGCCCAACATTCCTTGGTGCTACTTGGTTTTGGCCAGTCTACTTCTGTTTTCACATTACTTCTCCTCTGTGGCTTTATCAAGTGTCTTGCCTGTGTTTTTTTTTTTTTTTTTTAAACAAGAACACACCTTAAGATCCTAATATAATCACATCTCTGACAACAGAAAACCATTTTTCATGTGTTCTAAGAATTTGATGCAGATACCCCTTGCATATACAACACTCACAAATGCTACTGGGATTTGCTTTCTTTATATTTCTTGTTCTAGTTTTTATTTCTACTCCCCTTTCATTGAAGTTCTTATTGAATAGTAAATATTTGTGGGCTTTACCAGGGTTGCATTTGAATTTAAATTGCCGACTAAATCTATTTTTAAATAGTAAGACTAGATAGACATTGTGTGGGATATTTTAATAGCAGTGAAGCATAGATATTATATATTTGTACCTAATTGGGATATTGTCTTATGTGTATTAACAATTATTATTAACTGTGAAATTAATTTGTAGCTCATGCCTACTAAACCAACTTATCTAACCAAAACATACACTCCACAGAGCAAGCTAAACCAGCATCTCTTTTCTAAGTAAGAAGAACTAGAGAAGTATAGTAATTAGACTCCTCTTCTGCATAACAGAAGACCAACTTAACAGTGGGTTAAATAACAATAAATGGAACTCATTATTTTTTTAAAGATTTTATTTATTCATACAGAATTGGGGTACAGGCCAGAGATGCAGAGGGTGAGAGGATTCACCACGGACAGAGTGGGGAGCAGAACAGGCAGATC
>NW_004567119.1:36404084-36416081 GCF_000260355.1 Condylura cristata | reverse complement strand
CAAAGGACTTTCCAGAGTTCACAGCAGACTTGCAATTCTTTCTTTTTGGCAAGAACCCCTCCTATTTCAATGACAGCAAGGAAACAAACACTTAATCCACTATGGGGAAGGTGGCAAAGCAGAAGGGAGTATAGAATGTCTTGCCAGAAGAATCAAAAGCTAGATTCTGCTTGAGAGTTACATCTGAACTTCTTGTAACAGAATTAGCATCCTAGTCATCTAGTCAACAGGGTAGAGGGAGAAGTTCTAGTTAAAAGTTCTAGTTACAGTGGGAGAATAAAGCTGCTCTTACAGAAGCTGGGACCTGGAACACCCTGGGACAACAGATTATCACCTGGGTGGCAGGTTTGGCAGAGGCCTGTGACTGATGAAGTGGGGGGAAGGGAAAGTGCCTGCTGCCCAGATAAGGGGAGCAGTTCCACTGAAAAAGAGTCCATATATCTCTCCCCCTTTTAAAGACCCCCCATGGCCTCTCCCTCCCCCGCAGTCTCCTCCCTCAGGATATCAGGGATGGAGTGTACTTCACTGCACCCAGCATACAGTCCCTACATCGGGGGGCCAGAGTTTGGTCCCAGGGCTCAGGGGTGCAGCTTCAACACATGGAATCAACTTAGCCTGCCACTTCGCATGGATGCTGGTGAAAGACAGGAGACTTCTGGGTCAGAGACAGAGAACTTTATTTATCACTGCAGCAGCCAGTAGCCAGTGTCAGGATTTTCTTTTTCCAGCCCCAATTTCCTCAGCTGATATGAAGAGGACTAGATGGTACCTGCACACTCATTTAGTTGAATGGGAGCTCTGAGTTTAAGGAATCTTAATCTCTATATTCTATATATACCTTTCCTTTGCTCTGGAGGAAACACTGTCTCTCTCTTCCAAAGATGTTTGCTATGAAACATTTTTGAAATGTCTGTAACAAAGATAGTCAGTGCCTGTGTTTGTAAGACCTGTAGAAGTATGAGAAACCTAAGGAAACTGTCACTAGCACACCCGTCCATCACACACACCCCTGTCTCTTCACCCCTTTCTGATCAGCCCGTTCCACCACTTGTTATAAGAACCAGCAGAATTGACTTATATGAAGCACATCACTTTCAGAAGCTCACTAACTTTTTTTTTTTAAAGATTTATTTATTCATACAGAACTAGGGTACAGGCCAGAGATGCGAAGGGTGAGAGGATTCACCAGAGACAGAGTGGGGTGCAGAACAGGCAGATCGACGAAGTATGAAGTACGCTGCTGAGGGGAGCAGCGGGCCAGTCAGGGGAGGTCTGCCGCGCCATGTGGATCTCCTCCCAGGCAGGGGGGGATCGAACTCATGTGGAAGTGGCTTAAACTTCTTTGTGCTGTGCTTTAACCCGCTGCACCACCAGGGAGGACCACTAACTTTTTTTTTTTTTTTAAAGATTTATTTATTTGTGCATACAGAACTGGGGTGCAGGCCAGAGGCTCAGGGGCGGTGAGAGGCTTCACCAGAGACCGAGTGGGGAGCAGAACAGGCAGATGGATGAAGTACACTGGTGAGGGGAGCAGCGGGTGGGTCAGGAGAGGTCTGCCGTGCCATGTGGTCAGCTCCAGGGCAGGTGGAATCGAACTCATGCGGAAGTTGCTTTAGCTTCTCAGTGCAGTGCTTTAACCCGCTGTGTCACCAGGGAGGGCCAGAAGCTCCCTAACTTTTAGTGCATTCTGTGATGATCACGCACTACAATGCTCACCACCTGCTCTACTCCCTGTCCCCCCTGGACTCTGTTGCTCAGGCTTTGCCATGTCCATTGGCACTTCACTGGCACAGAGGAAATACTACTCTCAAATTTGCATACTGAATAAGTTATTTGACTAAAAGATAAAGGAGTCTGACTTGATCAAAGAGTGTACAAATATGCCATAGACAAAATATGGTGCTCGGTCTTCTGACAATTAGGAGGTACATTCATCAGCTAGTCATCAGCCCCATGAAAAGGATGATGTGTGATTTGGGGGCACATACATTCACAAACTTGAATTAAATGGATTCTGGACAAATCTGACTGTAAAGTCGTCACAGCAGGTCACCTTCAATTGAGCAATATAACTGCTCATTGACTAATAATGCCATTGAAAACATAGATGGATTTTTTTTTCTGAAGTTTGGAAATAATACATTTTAAAAAGCCTAATTTATTCCATTTTATCAGGGGTACAGACCAGATTCTTCATTAGTAGTTACACCTATGAGAAAAGAAAACTATGTTATCTTTAGGTTACACAGGAACTCATACATATTATATCATAGGAAAGATTAAAAAAAACATTTTGATATGCATTCATATATGTAAAAGCTGGCTAAAGATCTACTAGAAATTCAGTTGGACCAAAAGTAATAGCACTAGAAGATTTTTTTCACATTTTCTATAAATTAGTTAGGAATGAGATTTGTGAGTAGTAACCAAGTCATAAATCACGACTTAGGGTTAACTGCCAGGCTTTTAAAAGAATTGGATCTGCATTCCATAGGATAGGTCTCCCCACAAAATGTTCAGACAGGCTTTCCCCAAGATGTCCAGAGTAGGCTTTTCACAGTATTTGTCACCTTGGTAGGTGAAAATGAGGTCAATTGAGGCCCCTTTTAAATCAGTGATGCCTATTTTGAGCCAGGAATAACATCTAGAAGTAAGGTTTTGTCAGAGTCATGCACTCCTTGTCATGCAAGACCTCCACCTTCTTCTTACCACCTCACCCCACCCTCCCTCCATTTGTTCCTTTTACTTTAGAATTTACAGCCTCATAACTTCTCCACATCTACGTAATTAAATCTGATGTTATTGTCCTACGATCAGTCTGACGTTGGTTTGTTTGCTCATTTGGCCCCAGAAGAAGCAAGAGTATTGGGGACATCCCTCTGCATGCCACTGACAATCCCCATTCTCCAGTCCTGAGACTGATGAGGAATCCTGCCTGAGAGGAGAGTGCTATATGGACGTGGGAAATGGTGAGTCTCTTCCACCCGCATGCTTCAGGCAAATTAGTATGCTTCCAGATGCTCAAGGATTCCACAAATTGCTTCTCCATGCAGAGGTGGAGAGCCTTGTTCTGAATAGTGAGCCAGAGGGATGCTGCTACTGAATTTATCTGACCACTCTGTTACTCTACTAAATCCATTTGCATCTCTTGTCTTCCCTGTAAGCTATCTCCCCTCACTTTCCACACCGTGCCTTCACCTATGCTGATTTTCTCCTCTTGGATGCTACTTCCATGTTTCCGCAGCTGCATACCTATGATTTTCACTGGTCTAAGATTCACCCTATGTCCCTTTTTCCTCATACTGTCTTTCTCAGCACCATGATTATGATTTGCTACATTATCAGCTCACAGCTATGTTGCTATCTCTGTGGTCATTCTACTCATTTGTTTAATCTCCCACAACCAAGTCTCAGTGTTTATTATAATGCTAGGCAATTAATATTTAAAAATCCTTTTCTCCAAAAATGAAAACCATTTTTAAGTTCCAAGAGCCAGGGAGTAAAAACAAAGGCAGGAATATCAGCCTTATCATTCTGAGATCAACAGTGCAGTACAAGAGATTCTCACCTTAGTGTGAGTGATGTTCCCTACAATCTGTCAAATGCAGGAAAGTTTGATGCAGATGGAAGTTGAGAAGGATTAAAAAGCAGTTTGTTTTATGTATTCATAAGGAGCATTTTTACATACCATTTTCTCTCAACTTTTGGGATTGAGATTTTGGTGCTGGGTTACTGCATCTATTTTAGGTGATGCAATACTCTCAGACAAGGAGCTGCCATTGTTTTTCCTTTTTTGGAACAGTGTACATATCTATGCAGTAAAAATATATCCCCAAATTCCACGTATTATTTGGTAAAGGGAACATATACTTATGCAAACCAAGGTGCGTAGTAAGGGGAGAGGGTGCAAGAAAAGAGGAGATATCAAAATGCATTTGTCTATTGTGAGAAGTAACAAACCAAGTTAAAATAGGACTGCAAAGGTACTGCAGAAAAAGCCACTTTACTGCCCTCTTTAAATTAGAGCTGACCCTTGCAGAGGGCCATACTGGCTGCATTCCAAGAAACCATCCTGAATGAGAATTACCAGTGCAAAAGGATATTGTGTCTCCTTCACCTCTCCATTTTCCCTAGTGACTCTTCAATCTGATCGTGATCTCATCCTTCTTTTTCCTTCTTTAAGAACTCCCCTGACCTGGTTTCCTCCCCAGAATTCTAACCTAAGCATATGCCCCCCCCCCAATTGCAATTCTCTGCTTTCCCTTCCCACTACCAAAACACACTTTGGCTTACTACTACTCTTGCTGTTCTTTTATTAAGATGGACCCTTTCAAGTAAAAAAATCAAGACAGAAAATGCATTGTAATGTAGTTCTCTAATTTTAGACACAGAATAATCATACATGGAACTTAAGAAAAAAGATTTCTAAACTTTAACCTAGACCTACTCTATAAAATAATTGGGGTGGAGTTGATAAGTAGTAAAGGAGCAGATAGGGAATCAATCAGTATTTCACATTTTAAAGGAAAAACCAGATGGTTTTTTTTTCCAGACCAGCTGAAACCCACATTTTAGGAAACAGCATGACTTTTGAAGACAGATAAACTCAGTTTAATCAATTTCTTGCAGTGTGGACTTAACCATTCTAAGCCTTGGTTTTCTTCAAAGCGAAGTAGGGTATACTCACCTCATGGAGCTGTTAAGAAGTTTAAAGTGATAAAACCTGCACGGTGCCTGGAACAGGGTATCTTTTGGAAATATTTGCAATTTTTGACTTAGAAAAAGTAACAAATGTATCTGTATGAACTAAATCTCCACTTGAAGCCATGAGAATTGACAATCTCTGACAGTAAAAGGTCAAAACTTCTTTCATTTCTATATTTGTGATGATATGAAAGCATCTTATGGTACAAAATTAACTGGGCAGAAGATAATCTCCTTATTGTAGGCTCTGGATCCACTGTTTGTTTCTTCTCACTTTTCATGTAAATAATGGAGCAGAGAATTAGTTTTATACTGGACAGTAAAAATGTTAGATACCGGCCCTCCCTGGTGGCACAGCGGGTTAAAGCACAGCACTAAGAAGCTAAAGCCACTTCTGCGTGAGTTCGATCCCTGCCTGCCCCAGAGGTGACCACATGGCGTGGCAGACCTTTCCTGACCCGCCCACTGCTCCCCTCAGCAATGTACTTCGTAGATCTGCCTGTTCTGCTCCCCACTCTGTCTCTGGTGAAGCCTCTCACTGCCCCTGCACCTCTGGCCTGTACCCCAGTTCTGTATGAATAAATAAATAAATCTTAAAAAAAATGTTAGATACCATATTGGTTCAGGACTGATTCTTTATTATGTAGAACTGAGGAGATATTCTAGACAGTGCAAAAATTAAAGAAAGAAAAGTTGAAAGAAAAAATAGAGTAAAAAGAGAACAGCTCCAAACCTTTCTTCTTTAAATCTACTAGGAGCCAATTGTTATATGACTTTATATATACCTTTAAAACTATACTAATGTTTCTTTCTGAGACATTACAATAAAAACCTAACACTTGGAAAATTGATGTTTTTGAGAAAGATTTTCATGCTTTAGGAAAGTAAGACAAATGTTATTTTAAGCAGCCAGTTCTTCTCTAGTACATTTTATATACTATTTTTCCAAATTCAACTTATACCATTTTCTCACATACATTGATTTTATAGCATATGACATAACTCTACATAAATTTTCAACTTATACAGTCTTGAATAACAAATTGCATTTTTATTCTTGGTCAGATAAAGTAGTATTTACTATATGTCTCATGCTATAATATCCAAATTTTGAGTATTTGTAATTTTTCTTTCTTTAGTCCTTAGTTTCAATATTAGTCATTTCAGGCTAAGGAAACATCATCTTTTTAGCTGAATTTTATAGAAAGCCACTGAATCAGTTGGGTCATTTTAATTACTTTACTGGACTATTTCTGTTATAATTTTTTAAAAAAATGAAGTGACAGAATGTGATACTTTAATTTTTCTTATCAATGTATGTTGGCAAAATCTTTATCTAATAATCTTAAGTATTAAAAAGACTAATTGTATTATTTGCATTGATCTTACAGTTGAAGTATTAGTAGCAAAAATTAACTAATGTAAACGAATTTAATAATTTAAGATACTCATTGGCAAAACAAGCTGAATTTGAAATGTAATTATAAGCTCAGAGTTTCAGAGTTGAAAGAGACCTCAAAAGTCATCTGAACCCTGTTTTTACAGGAAAAAATAATTTTAATTTCAGCATATCATATCATATTTTATTAAGCTTCACTGATTATAGATATTTTAATCAGCCTCACTATTAATAGTATATCTCCATCAAGGAAGCTGTAACAGTTTTTGGCTGTCTAAAAATTATTACTTCCTCTGTATTGTTTCATATTATCAATCTTCAGAAGCATATTTTCTCAGTTTAGTAACTATATATGTTTAGATATTGTGACAGCAGATTTCACTCACCTTCACTGATATTTACATAGTTATTTAAATACATAAAATATAATTTAAGTAATAAATATCAAGAAAACTTAAATATGGCAAATAAAATGATTTAAACATGATTAAAAATAGCCCCTTCCCATTATAAAAGTAGTACTTGTTCTTTTTGGGAAGTTAGTATAATGCACAAAATCAGTAAGAAAAAGCAACTTTCAAAGAATAATCCATCATCTTAAGAAAACAGAACCTTTAATAGCTTGATACACTCTTAAATGCATATATATATATATGCATACATGTAGATTGATTTGGATGATTATGCATAGATTGAAATGGATGTATAGAAATACATTTGCTCATTTTTTGTGTGTACTTATGCATCATTACTAATACTTTTTAAAAAAGACTTATTTGTATTTATGCTTACAGAACTGGGGTATAGGCAGAGATGGTGAGAGGTCACCAGAGACAGATTGGGGAGCAGAACAGGCAGATTGACGAAGTAGACTGCTGAGGGGAGCAGCAGGCGAGACAGAAGAGGTCTGCCATGGCATGCAGGTCACTTCCCTGGCTGGGGATTGAACTTGTGCTGCAATGGGTACTATAGTTTCCTAGTGCTGTGCTTTAACCCATTGCACCACCAAGGAGGGCCCATTATTCCAATATTTTCAACTTTAAAATGCTGATACATGTGTACCTTGAATTATTGATAGATTCTTATTTTTTTGAATTACAGTTATGGCTGTAGGTACTATATCTAAATAGGGAGGTCAGACCTGCATTTTCCTTCATCTATGGAATGACGTGCTTGATTAAGGGCCAGATGTCCATTTTGTTAGATAAATAATTAAGCCAATAATGCAAAAATAATGCAGGTATACTTTGTTATTGTTAAATTTTCTAGAGCATATATTTTAATCTAAGAACAATGTTGTAGATTGTGTTTAAAAATACACTATAAGTTACTAGAAAAAGTTCTTACTTATATAATTTTGTACAACCACAAATGAGAAATGAAGATGAATACCTTTAATAGGGACATAGCATCCAAGAATTCTTCAGGTTTTAGAAAGCTGTAATAGCTATTAGAGATTTAGGATCATTTGTTATTTTTCATAAAATCTCCATCTAAGTTATCTTACTGGCTTGCTTTTCTCATTAAGATTACACTTTTTCATACTAAGCTTAAATAGCAAAAATAAAATCTGAAGTCTTCAGTATAAATTACTGAATATAGTTACTTGGACTCATGTTTGTTTTTGTGCTAAGACAAAAGAGCTTTGGAAATGAGCATTGTGTATAATTTCTCTATTCCTCTTCTTCCTTCTTCACCATATGAAACATATGCTGATATTTTTAGGGGAGGATTTCATTGCTTTTATGATAACCTCATAACTCAGTAGTTAGACACCTTCACATGAGGAAGCTGTTTTTTCTGATGTTTTCCTACCGATTTGAAGCACAACTTTCTCATCTTATTTCCCTGCCATTTCTCCTGTTGTCGTCTACTTTGCTGACAAAAATCATCTAGGAAGAGACTTATTTTCGAGGTTCTGGAAGAGACTTCTAGGATTCCATAACAAAGTTAAACTGATAAGTGCCTGCTGGTCTTTGTTCTTTTCACCTGGCCACCTTTCCAGCCCAGTTTATTCATTTAGTACTCAGAAGTGAGATGAATCTCACTGGTGGCTATGGAACAGTATACCAAGCTATCAGTGGTACTTGGTGGAAGATGACAAAACCATATATGATTTATTTATCTTTGCTCCAAAATTTCTCTTCTTGGGAGAAAAAAAAATCAGTATTATTTCAGGAAGGATGTTGTAAAGTATCTTTGAAAATAAAGTGCATATAAGATAAAAATTTGTGGACTTATTCAGAGCAGCAGTAGTAACCTAGCGTGCTATTCAGAATCTAGTTCTATGTAAACATGGAAACAGTGTTATAAATGAATTTAGGGAGTGAGGAATCCAGAGGACATTTGAGAGAATCTAATATTCACAATAAGTGAATTTTGGCCACGTCTTTGTAAATGGCATTATTAGCACATTGGTTATATGTTAGTAATAATATTAAATTTAGAGGAGAACTGAGCTTCTTTAATGAGGAGATGTAGGCCCATGAGAACTGAAAAAATTGTCCCTGTTCACTTAAGTAGATACTCCATATGGCAGTCCTTGAATTTGTGCCTGCGTATTGTCTAGTAGCATGTTGCTTCCCTCAATTTCTTTTTTATGTACAACTAGGAAGACATTGTTAGTTTCCACTTTTCCCCTTGTTTTTCCTTTATCCACATTATTAAAGAATTAACTCACTACTGATCCAGCAAAGAACAACACAATCTCTTTGTCTGCATAACATAGGAACAAAAAAAAAATGCCTTTCAAGTAAGACACACCTGAGTTTTATCTCTTTCTGAGTTGTGTGACAGTTACATGACTACAAGCGAGTCAATCTATTTGTCTACACCTCTTTTTCACATCTGTAACACGTAGATGGAGCCACCTCATCTATAGGATGGCACATAATTGCAGGCATTACTCTTTATAGCATATGCCCAGCACATTGACTCTTATTACGTGACTCAATATTATTGTTGCCATTTTTGTTATGTTTCATACCATCACACAACATGGACTAATTTTGAAAAATTCAATCAAGATTTAAAAATCTGCTTGAGTTGTTAACATCAATTTGTTCTGCTGCCACTCAGTGTAAGGAGAGGTACTGCTTGAAGGCAAGATGGAGCCAAAACCTCAAGCGGCATCCCTCAGTCCTTGACACATCTAAGAGGTGAGACACATCTAAGAGGTGAGCTCAGAGAGAACTCCTGTTGTGTTCTGGAGAACCAGGCTCAAATAATAAATTCCTATATTACTGCAAAGATTTATCCAAAGTAGCATTCCATGTGCAGGCAGGAGAATAGAATGTAAAAGACCATCAAACATTATGAGGTTCCTCCCCTGCAGCACATAAATAAAGTGAAGGGAAAACAAAACAGAGTCTGCATGATAATCCTCAGCAAGATACCACTTCATGAAAGGGCATTTTAGTTCAAATGTGGGAAGCCGTGCCAAAAAAGCTGAAGGTAGGCAGGCTGAGCCAAATTAGAACAGAGTAAGAAATTTGTCATACCTTTGTCATTCACACAGCAGCATATTCAGCTCGACCACAGCTGTCCAGATGTTGGCCATCTGACTTTTTATAGCTGTGGTCTGCTTTTTCTTTAAAGCCCCTTTTCCTCTCTCTGTTCCCAGGCACTTGGCAATTTTCTTGAAGTGGAATAAAGAAGAAATAGTCTTCTTCTCAATTTTCAGGACTATTTATCTCTTTAAGAGAAATATTTTGAAACCTACAGTCTGTGACTAAATTTACATCAGAACAAGGAAATTTAGAAACGTGATTGATAGTTTTAGCATTAACCACACCTGGAGTAGAGTCTTGGATCAGTCACTTACAGATTGTCTGAGCTCGGGCAAGTAACTGAATCTTTCTTAGCTCAATTTCTTCCCGAATAAACTGGAGATGATGATGAAGATGATGATGATGTTTGTGTCACAAGATTTATTGAGCCAATGTATATAAAATAAGCCATTTTGCTGGGCACATAGTAAGCACTCAATAAATATGAGTGGGATTTTTTATTGCCATATTATATTTTAAAAACTACATTATTCCTGAGAACATTTCTTTCTTTCTTTTTTTATTGTGGTACTACTGATTTGCAATCCTATATAAGTTTCAGGAGCACAGCTGCACACCCTCAGTAAATGTATAAATTATACCACACCCATACAAAAACTGTAGTTACCTTCTATCACCATCCATTCTATCTTTCTGTCACCGCCATCCATGCCACCTATACTTCATTCTGTTCCCCTTTTGGTAACCATGGTTTTGTGGTCAGAGTGTAAGGATTTGTTTTTCTTTTATTTGTTTATTTACTTTGTTTCTTTCTATTGCACATAAGTAAAATAACACAGAATTTGTCTTTCTGTTTTTGACTCATTTCACTTGGTATAATCACTTCTCTGTCAATCCAGTGGCAAGATACTAGCTGGGTAGTATTCTATTATGCATATATATATATATATATATTCATCACTGTCACACAGAAAGGGGAAGACACTCTCCCATATTGGATGCAGGTTTTCTCCATTTGACTCAGGATTATAGTTATCTACTCTTCATTAAGAGGATGGCTTGGATACTACAAGGAACATGGGAACCAAAAACTGCCTTTTGAATAGGGGAAGGGAAGGAAAAAGTTGTGTTGACACAGAGGCCTGATGAGAAATAGTTTATGTGGAATGTATAATTTTATAATTGTATAATTTGAGTTTGTTAATAAATGTAAATCTCGAAACTCACCTATTATTTAAAACAAACCTTCTTCTCCTTGAAGAAAATGGAGCTTTCCCTCAATGTAATGCATTAGCAAAATGCATTTAGAAAATGCTAGTGAGAAAACTAGAGATGTCTTTTGTGTAGTAAGAATCAATCTTCCCCTTTGGTGATGTTAAATGTCAAAACATTTCAGTAGATAGCATGAGGTCCAGCAGCTCAAAAAAATGATCTAGCCCAGTGGAATGTGTTGTAAGACAATAACTTTGATTGTTTTATTTAGGTAATGGAAAAATAATTAATGTATGATATCAATGCTGAAAAACATTTACATTTGATCACAGCAAATATAATCATTTCCCCCAACTTTTAAAATATATGGGCAAAGTAAAACTGAGGTGACTCCCAAATCTAATTAATCATTAACATGAAGTGGGACTCTTCAAAAGAATTTAGGCACTACCCTAGGTGGTTGTGGCTAGCATTTCTAAAAATAAGTCCAGAATACTTTTTAATAAAATTCTTCAGAGGCCTGTATGATCACCTAGTTTGGGAACTAGGTAATATCTGGACTGTACCATGTTTTCTCTTAAAGGTCTTATATCTTCATTTGACCTTCTTCATGGTGCTTCAACCAGGTTGTTGATGAACGGAGGTTAGTATGTGTCCCTCGAATGAATGAAAACCGAAGTTCCAAAGTCAGACAGATGATGACCACAGTGATGCTCTTGTTCTTCTATTCAGTCAGTGGAAGTTAATTGAAGTTCATCAAGTTCATTTCACAAGTGGTTACTGAGCACTACTTTGTCCGACACTGTTCTGTGTGTTAGCGGTCTATAGTGAGTACAATATAAAAACATCCCTATCCTCATAGAGCTGACATTGTAGAAGAAGTGTAACAGATACAGGTTTCACGGACTCCGCCCCCACTCCATGCTGGCACTCCAAATCCCATCAGTACCAAGAAGAAGCACGCAGGGACGTGAGGGCGGAGCTGAGCAGCCAGGTTGGGATAAAACCGGACATGTGGGCTCTGGGGGGCTCTTTGGCCTGGTGGTTCGCAGCTGATCGTTTTGGCGCTCAATCGGTTTTCAGCGTGCCGGTGGAGTCCACGTCAGCAGAACTGGTAGGACATCCTAGTTAACCTGTGTTTCTCTCCCTCTTTCCCTGGGTTATCCCTTTACC
>NW_004567119.1:36393662-36403984 GCF_000260355.1 Condylura cristata | reverse complement strand
TCTCCCTCTTTCCCTGGGTTATCCCTTTACCTTTCTCCTTATAAATAAATCCATTATTTAACCTTTTGAAGTGTGTCCATAATACGATTGAATCGTAAGCGCACGGGTGAAGACCCACAGACAGGCAACCCAATTCACATTGGGGTGCCCTGTAACAGAAGGAGGTTAAAAAACAATACATAGAATGTAAGGAAACAAAGTTGGTGGATGCATGTGTATGCCTGTGCATTTTGGATTCCAAATAACCTACATAGGGAATGCCTCTTTGAGTTTCTATTTGAATAAGGACTTGAAGGAAGTGGGGGGATTGGCAATTACATGAAACAAAATTCTAGTCAGACGGATGAGCAAGTACAAAGAGCTAGGAAGTGTACTAGTGTCCAATGACTGTTAAAAGAAATTTGCACAGACTTATTTGAAATGAATAAAATTTGGGGGTGCTGAGGTCCAAATTCAGTATCTGCATGTGGAAATCCAGGTGTTGGCAAAGTAACACTGTAATTCATATAGGAAGGGGAGGTTCTAGATTCCCTGCCTCACCTCAGGAAGGGTGAAACTTTCCTATGGCTCCCTGCCAGAAGGTATGTTACACTTGTGGCAAGCTTTCAGGCTTCAACAATTCTGTCTTGGGCTAACCTTGATTGTTTTGGCATTACCTACAAGCAGGTGGGTAATTTGTGGTGCTTTAATGAGTAACTCTTTTCTTCTCTCTACACGTGCTAATTCTATAAAAGTTCTTCCACTCAAAGATCATTTTGCCTTCATGCACATATGTGGCCAGATCCCTTTAGAATATGCAAGTTTGGGGATCCTGGAGTACCCCTCAGTCACTTGCTAACAGAATAAATAAGAATTGTCAGAGACTCTTTGTCCCCATCACAGATTATTGGGGGGGCAGAACAGGCAGGGTCTCAAGGTGGGAACCATGTCTGCGAGTGGAGATTCCTAGAAAAAAGGGAAAAAGGGAAAAAAGAGGAGCCAGCACGAGGGAGACACAGGAATGGGAGATGGGAGTTGGGTGCCAAGTCTTCCTGCTCTGCCTTCAGCAGAGGTTTATTTTATACACTTCAAGCAGGCAGAGGGATGACATTAGCATATGAAATGGGCTGAATCACAATCACCTTTTTTTTAAGAATAGTCTGGGGTCATTATGACCTTTAGTTGAGATTATAACATTTTTAAAATTAATCGATCAAGGTTAAAACAGGTACACAGATTTGCACAGTTTAAAACTAATACTATGTGAGATGGAGTGATAAGATTTGGGTTTTCCTCAGTCTGCCAGTGAGAGAGACTTTGCAGTTAACAGCCATTTGTTTTATTAATCAGCCAGTTAGTTTAATGATTTTTGACTTCAAGAGGAATTTCTCACCCTGGTGCAGTACTTGCTTGTCAGGGCCAGGTAGCACCTTATGAGGCTGAAGCAATCCAATTGTAAACTGAAGGTTGTTCAGAATATTTTGATATTACAATTATACAAAAAAGGGAGGTCATAACATAAGTTAGCGTGGAAAGTCTGATTTTTTCAGAGCATTTCCATCTCCATCCAGAATATGTCAGTCGATAGAGGTTGCATAGCTTGTGTCAAAGAATAAATAGGGATGGGAGCCAAGTGGTAATAAATCATGTAGAGTCTATAGTCTATTATAAGAACTTAATCTTTAGCTTCAAGTGAGACAGAAAAACACTGGGAAATATGAACAGAAAAATGACACATGTTTTATGCTTTAACAGCATTGCTTTGTCTGCACGATTGAAACCCATAGTGGAAGCAAGGAGAGAAGCAAGAAGCTTAGTTAGAAGGTTTTAACATAATCTAAGCAAGAAATGATGATAGTGTAGACTAGACTGATGAAAATAGTTGAATATGAATGCATTTTGAATATGGATGCATTAGAACTCACATGATCTGTTGATATATCAAGAATCATGACAGTATTTTTGGCCTGAAAGGATAGAACTTTCACTAACTGAAATGAGAGATGCTGAGATAGGACTGGTTTAGGGAAAATCAAAAGCATTGTTTTAGACATTTTAAATTTGAGAGGTCTGTTATATTTCTAAGAGGAATTCTTCGGAGCCCCTTTAATGGGGAATCGGGTTAAAGACATAAACAAGTGATTCCTCAGCATATCCATTCTGTTTCAGACTAGGAGACTGGTAGGATTCCAAGTCGGTAGGTGCACATACTGAAGAAACAGATGCAAAGACAGAGCTCGAGGACCTTCCATGGTTGAAAGGCTAACGAGGAACTAGCAAGTGAGACTGAGAAGAGGGTATGTTAGGAAGAAAAAGAACAGAATGGTGCAGTGTCCAAGTAGACAAGTGAATGGAAGGTTACATGAAGGAAGTGGTTACTGTGCCAAAGTTTTCCTCCAATTGAATCAAAAGAGAACCTGAATGGTATGATAGTAAAAGAGAATGGGAGAACAGGATGGGAGAGATGGAGACAAGATAAAACTTCTGAGAATTTACTCTAAAGAGGAGAGGAGACACATAGGAGAAGGAAGTGACATTCTTTAAAAGTCTTTTTTCTTTTTTCTTTAAAGATCTTTGATGATGAGAGTGTATTTTACAGATAAAGGCCATAATGACATTAAGCCTTGCCAATGGGAAGCTAGTGATGGTGGTAAAGCTGTGAATACTAGTGAAGGACAGAGGAACTTCTACTTTCTCTAAATGGAATAGTAGAGGACTGGTGGGGCCTCACACCAGTCAGGAGGATGTTTATCAGCTAGGGGAAGGACACAGGGTTAGAAGTAAAATTGAAGGCGGTTATATAAAGGGTACTTGTATTATTGTATAAAATAGCTTATATATTTGTGTTTATATTTTGGATGAGTTTAGAGCTTCTTAATTGAACATGTATTAAGAATAAATAACTTGAGTGCATAATATTAGCAAATCCTTGACATAGAGTCAAATATACATCATAAGTCCACTATTCTCACAGTTTGTTATAGTCACCATCATTCATCAATTGTGTAATCTCTAAACTTCAAAGTCATCCAAGATTCTTCTCATTAGCACAGGATGATAGATAAATGTATCCAATCTAATCTACCATTAGATGCCTTTGCTTCTGATTGAAAGTATTCACTGAATGTCCAGATCAACAGGATAAAAAATTAAGATAAAACATTTTGGAAGAACAAAAACCTAGCAAAGCCTGTGACTACTTAACAGCATTATTTTTTTTCTGTCCAAAGGTAAATGTAGAATTTTGAAATAAAATAATGACCAGTATGGTGACATATTACCATTAAAACATAAAGGGATGACATTAAGGATGACATTATGAGTTATTTAGGAAATAATACCTATAGAGTAAGAGGTTCTATCTCTTCAAAAGTAGCAATGCTGCAGACTGTCCACAGGATTAGTGCTCTGAGTTGTTTATGATCAAGATGATGGTTTTCTCAGTGCCCTTTGTGTCATTCGCCCTGTTTCTACCTGAGTAGGATTTGGGTACAATTTGTGGACATGGGTCTTTTGTCCCTGTTTTGTTCAATAATCGTTCACACTATGTCTTCAGTAGCATTTGTACTGTCTTGAAGCAGCTAATTCAAAACATTACACAAAAGATCCAAAATACCAAGGCCAAAAAGTGGAGTATTTTATATATCTACCATTCCTTTCCTAGGCTTTGGCAGGAAAAATTCCTCCTCCCCAGCATCAACATTTTCTTGCATTTGCCTATAGGGTATTTAAGACTCTTAGATTATAGGAGAAAACTATCTTGCTTGCTTTTGGGGTCATGGGCTAAATCTGTTCTTTGTTTTGGTGTGTCAGAGATAAAGGCTCAGCACTGTCCCCGTGCACCTGTTAGATATACTACACCTGTCTGCATCTAAGGGGACAGTATGAACAGACAGTGATCTGCGGGAGGACCTGTGTGTGCTATTAGGAGAAAACAGAACAAATATGAGGGAAACTGACTGAGTCAGTTTTCTACTAATGTACTAATTTGTTGAATACATATTTATCAAATACAATTTGTTAACTTTTTTGCTTGACTGAGATATTTTAAAAAGATGAGTGTATATAAGTTAATAGAGGATAATACATTTTGGAAATACACATAAACTTTGAAAATTGTAAAGAAAGATGTATTTATTGTCATATAAGTCATAGTACACCATGCAAGGATAAGAAATATTAGGGGCCAGACCATTAGTTTTTGTGTCAGCTGCATGATAAAATCAACAGGGACCCACATTAAAGGTAGGGGTTCTTCACTCTAGTGGGTCTGATGTTGTACCTATGAATTTGTATATTTTTAAGATTACAGAGGTGATACTGATCTTCATCCAGGCCAGTTGGCTTGATTCCAACTCTCTTTTGTTCTGTAACACAAACAGTTTTGCCTCTATAAAAGCAGTCATTTAAATAAAACAACCAGATCCTCCCTGGTGGCGCAGCGGGTTAAAGCACAGCACTGAGAAGCTAAAGCCACTTCCTCATGAGTTCAATTCCCGCCTGCCCCGGAGGTGACCACATGGCATGTGACCCGCCCGCTGTTCCCCTCAGCAATGTACCTCGTCGATCTGCCTGTTCTGCTCCCCACTCTGTGTCTGGTGAAACCTCTCGCCATCCCTGAGCCTCTGGCCTGTACCCCAGTTCTGTATGTACAAATAAATAAATCTTTAAAAATAACAAAATAAAAAATAAACAACCAAGTAAACCACATACTGTGTGACATTATATTTTTAGGGGCATTATAGGAAACAATTTCAAAGATAGAGGTTTTCAGGAACTTAGAATATAATAAGGGAAAGTAAAGATAAAATCATCACATGACCTATTCCATTCACAAAAAATCGAGGTGCTTCTCCCTGTGCTAGTTGTCTTACTCCACCTACGGGTCCTGGAGGGCATCCTCACTGACACTCAGAGATAAAGGAACAGGTATATTATTAAGTGAACTATTATACACAAATTAAAGAAATTGAATACAGTGAATTTAATCTTACGAAAAATGAGGGAATAATTCCTACTTTGAATGAAAATAGAGAACTGTATTTTAGGACTTACGATTTCATTGAGGCTTTTTACCCTTTTTTTTTTTTTTAGTGCTGTGGATATACTGTCTACGTTTATTTAAAAATATAAAAGTGCTATTTTCAGAATTGATCTATAATTTATAAGGAGAATCATTATAATTACAAATATGGTATTATTATTCTGCACACATCGTGTTAGAATGGTAGCTTAATGCTTATGATAATTTCTTCCCTATTTCTCCACAACTGATTTATCACTTGTCTGACCCAACTTCCCTGCACGCCATTGTTCTGTGCTCTCCCTACCTCTCACTTCACAGAGGAATGTTAATAATGGAATATGTTATTCAGTTTTTCATTTACATGCTTCTAAGATGCCACACTCTATAATTAATCACCATCACAAATATTCTCATGTATACACTTTATACATATATACTCTTACTGGGTCATTGAACTAATAAAACAGCTTATTCTTAGCATTGTTGAAAATCACAGCCTATACTTATAAGGTGTGGATAAAAATGCAGAAAGTAAGCATAGATTTACAAGATATTTTCAGTAGATGAAAAGTTGGAAATCTATTCCAACATTTCAAATAATGTATGTGATAATATGACCAGATGTAACAACTTAATATGTTTAGTAATTACTATTGTTTTCTTAGGCTTTAAATATCTATAAAATAAAATTAGAGCAAAATGGATCTTAGCCTTGTGCTCTTTGTCTCTACATAAGGAAGCAGCTAGCATAACACCTCTAGCAGGAAAAGTTTATCTGGTCTTATGTTTTTCACTGTGATAAAATAACCTCCAATATGTTTATTCATGGAGAGAACAGCGATTTTAAGATTTTAAGCGAGGTATCTTCCCCCATACTGCATTTCTCTTGATGGATTTCTTGAAAGGTAGAGAATTATGAAGTAAATATATTTTTTAAAAGCATGATTATATTAGCACTTCATATTAAATTTTTTATTGAGTGACATTGGTTTATAACATATATTTCAGGCAAAGAGCATCATAATCATCATGTGTATTAACATTACGTTCACCAGTGAAAGTCTAACTTCCGTGTTTCAACACAAATGTATTTTCTCATAGGTTTTGGAGGAAATAATGTATGTCCCAGAAGCTATAGGGAACTATCTTAGATCAAGGGACACTCTTAACTCTTTTTTCTCCCATTAGTTTGATGAAATTGGACACAACATTGGAAAGAGTTTATTTTGTTTCTGTTAACATGAAAAACCTGATTATAGATAGTCATAATACAATTCAGCAAAGACAAAGTCTTAAATCAGGATTAAATTACATCAGTATTTGAGACATGGGAACCAGAAATTTAGACTACACAGGGGTGACAGCAAAAGTGTTTAGACGTAGCTTTTTTGAGTGAAGTTTGCTTACCTATTTACTCATTCATTTATTCATTCAACAAACATCAGAGTAGGATTGTTCTGTGCAATATCTTTCCTTTTATGGACTTAAGTTGAGGAGTGAAGGAGGTGGAGAGATTAGTTTAAGTTTCATATTCAGGAAAATACTTATTATATTTTGTGAACAAATCAAATATGAAGACAAAAATAATGTATCTTAAGTGATTTCAAACGAAATAAATTAACTTTGTCACTAGAGGGAGACCTAGCCAGGTTTTGGAACTTGCCCCTAAATTCAGAGAAGATTTTTCTTAGTTCCTTGACATTCTTGGGGTGGGGGTGGGGCTGGGGCTAGGGCTGGGGGCAGGTAGAGAAATGATATTGTTGAAAAAGGCATTGAGAAAACTCAGAAGAGGTTTTTTTTTCAGGGAGCAGGAGGAGTGTCCTTTAACTAAGTGTGATCTACACGGTGGAGAATAAACCTGAAGAGCAACAGCTGCTGATGCAATCAGGGTGATTGAGCCAAGGGTTCAAATCCTTCCCACAGTTGGGTTTCTGTCAGTGTTATACCTGGGCCCTGGACCTAGAAGCATCATGCATGGCCTAGACCCCAGACGACCAGGTAAGGGGGATTTAGCGTCCTGTTATGCCAGGCTTCTGAGAGAAGATGGATGTTAATAAACACTAAAATTTCTCACTGGAATTTTTAGTGTCTATAGATAATCTGTATGCATATAACACTTTTTTCTATTATTTCTTTTTCTATTAATTACATTTATCTATGTAATCTCAACTGCTAAGCACTTGTGCAGATGTGAGGGTGACCTATCTTGACCATTCTGTAAACGGAAAAGTCATGAAGGACAGGAGAGGAAATGCTCTACAAAGGAAGTGGTCTGTGAACTAATTACCTGAGGAATTAACTCAGAGAAGGGTGTGCTGACACAGGTGTTTGGGTTAAGTTAATAATACTTTATCAAACAGATTCAAAGTTAAAACTTAGTTAAACCCATTTATCTTCTTAGTTCTCTTTAATCTAGCTTTATCTATGTATTTTATTTTATAGAGATAATTTAAAAAGCCAGATTTTTATTTAAAACATTAAGGAGTAATATGAACATGTAAGCCAGTATTATCTCAAAAATATTCAGATATACAGTGGATATCAAATGTTTCTAGTTGTACACTTAATAAATATCAACTTTTACATTCTGACTTAAGTGCTAATTTATATTTAACAATTTGACACTGCCTTACTCAATGTCCTTTCTTAAGGTCATCTGAGTCCCATTAATATAAAGTTCAGAAGATTCCAAATTACATTATGTATGGTTGAATAAGTGTCTTTAGGAAATGAACAAATATACTAAAGGATTGTTTTACTAGTTATAAAAATGAATGTATGGTAAAGAAATTTAAAACCATCTATGATTAGTCTACTAAGTGATAACTTCTAATGATTTGGAGTTAATATTTTTTTTGCCATCATTCCTTGAAATATTTTCACAAAGTTGAGTTCATGCTGTATGCACAATTTTATGTTCTAATAATTACTTTTCCCAGAGAACAATGCTTTCTTCTACAAATGGAGCACATTTTATGTCCACTATATATATATATATATATATATATATATATATATATATATATATACACATACATATAAAGTCTTTATAGATATCAGTGTAATGGCTATGTTTCATTAAGTGGATGATTGCAATTTTTCCTACAAATTCATTATTAAATTAGATATTTAGTTGTTCCAAAATATAATTATGTGATCAGTATCTCTCTCCAAAAAATTTTAGCCAAATTTTTCTGGTTTTAGTAAGGATCTTTTGAATTGAAACAAAAAATTATCTTTAGTTATAACATTTGATTATTGTATTTTAAGATAAAAACTAAAAACCACTAATAGTAAGACAATTAAAAATATTAGTTACTAGAACATAATTTCTTTGAATATTTAAAAAAATATTTCAGGAAATGAATATAGGTTTTAGATGTCCCCTACAATTCTAACACCTCAATGATTATGAGTGTCCTACATAAAATATATAATATTGAATAATTATTACCATTATTCAAAAAGTTTTCCTGTTGTTCCAAGCACACTGCTGAATGTTCTTATTAACATGAGATTTTTTAATGATCAAAATAACCTTATGAGAAATAAAATTTATTATAATTCAATAAATAATGCCTACTGCAAATGACTATTGTAAGGGGTAAATTAATTAATGTACTTATGAAATGAGTCAATATGCCTAAATATATATCCTTTAAGTATATATACAAATAGTATAGAGAAACAAGGCTTGATGAATCTGCACCAGATAGCTAGTGATGGGTGAGCAGGAGAGGACTAGCCTTGGTGGTAAAAGCCAAAGTAGACTTTAGCCTTATGTTTAGACTTTTTGAAAAAGGACATAATCAAATACTTCTTGTTTAAGTAAAGTTAATTTAGAAAGATACAATTACTTACATTGCTTAAGGATATTTAAAAGCTTTGTGCTTTATCTATCATATTGTAATGCTTTATAGTTTACTAGCTCCTTGTTAGAGAAAAAAAGGATGGCAGTACAAAATTTTAATGCCAAAATTTTAGCCATCCCTAAAATACAAAGTAGATGACTCCCTATGAAAACTGTGTCAAGAGCAAAATAGGATTTTTGGCAATGCTCACTTTATATTCAAGTTTTATAGAAATTTGTATAGTATCTTATCATCCCTGTCATGTAGGTTAATTTTATTTTTAGTACTTGCTTGTGCTTTCCACAAATATCTATTGAGCACCTACCCTTTTTCAGGAATGGTATTACTGAGTGAAAGAGATAAACACTTGAATTTATTGAAGTTTGGGTGATGCAAAACAAACGAATAAACAAGCATCTGTCAGGTTATGAAGCTGTGAGGAAAGGCAAGCAGAATAAAAGGGCTGAGGAAGGCGCACAGCACCAGGTGGAGAGATGTGAGTGGGTACCATTTGAAACCAGGGTGTTAGAAGGACCCCTGTGATGAGTGGACAGCTTAAATGAAAGGAAGGCATGAGACTGGGAACATCTGGGGAACTGTGTGGACAGTGGTTCTTTAGCTAGGAATGTACATGCCTTGTAGAATAACAAGACAGTCAGCGTGTGGAGCTGAAAGAACAAGGAAGTCGGCATCAGGAGGAAAAGAGGAGAGGAGGCCAGAGCTTGATGCGGCTGTTTGATTCACCCCATTCGAGTAACTCCCTGAGTATAGCAGAGTGAGTTCTTTAGTGACATAGCCTGAAATGGTGTTTGGGGGTGTGGTATAAGGTATTTATTTATTAGAGATTAATACCTCTTCATTGAAGGAAAAAATAAGATTGGCAGAAGAACTTAGCAAACTCAGTCAGACCAGCAAGGAACTTATGTCAATGTGTGGATGCCTGGGAAGTACCGTGAAAGACCATTCAATATTGCAGGCCTTGAAGGAACTCATACCTTGCAGCTGCGTTGTGGCCACATTTCTGACAGCAAATCTTGTCTTTAAGGGTGATGTGTTTGGTGCATCTTTACATCTACCCCCACTAGGAAGTTTATTACTATTTTATAGATATGGGCTCAATTTTCTTTTTTATTAAGGTATATTTAAAAAAATTTCTGCTTTAATATTGTTGTCAACCCAATAGTCATTAAATAGAGTGTAGGTACTCTGTAATCAAAGAAGACACTTGATAAGATTTCAATATTGATGAGTTTATTGAAACTTACTTTATGACCCAATGCATGGTCTATCTTGGAGAATGTCCCATGTGCACTTGAGAAAAATATGTATTCCACTTTTTGGGATGCAGTGCTCTAAAAATGCATCTTAAGCCCTTTGGTTACAGACTATTGTTTTCTTGCTTATTTTTCATCTGGGCGATCTTTTCATTGGTGAAGGTGGGCTATTGAAGTCCCAGCCACTATTGT
>NW_004567119.1:36376996-36392237 GCF_000260355.1 Condylura cristata | reverse complement strand
TTTTTTTACTGATATTGTGTTTATTCATTATGGTAGCTAAATTATTATCTCTCAAAACTCTGAAGCTTTTACTAATTGCCTACCTAAAATACATAGTTATTTCTCCTATCATATTGATAAGGAATTAAGTTTCTGAGAGGCTAAAATAACTGGTCCAAGATCACACAGTTTAGTAGATAGTTAAACCTGGAGCCAGAAGTTAAGTTCATCATCACCTGACCCCAAAGTCGTCATCGTTGTGTTATCTTGTTCCTTTCAGGTGTTAACCACTACCGCCCACATAGGAAGGGATATACAATTTTAGGGTTAGAAAACATTCTATGCATGGTCTTGAGAGAGATAGGAAAAAAAAATTGATTCTCAATAGTCTTTTATGCTCATAAATTTGACCAACAGTTACTTCTGATAGAGAAATTCCAGAATTATTTGTTGTGATATATAGAATCTCTGTTTAATGCACTAATGCACTTTTGTTGTCAATATTCATCATAGATGTTAAACACTATTATGAACAATTATTATTTGCCTTAGGAAGGCTATGATTTCCAGCTGGATTTAATAATTAATCCCACAAGTATGGTATTTATTATTCAGAATGCTATGTAGTAACAACACCATGATTTTCAGTAATTAAGAGTTTCCATGGAACTCTTTTGGAATGAATTTTCAGATTTAAGAAAAGCAAAAGGTTGATTAATGGTATGTTCCTGGTAAATGTCATGCAAACAAAACATATGCTCTCTGTCAGTAAATCAAAATTACTGGTAGTCTTAGAAGAATGCATAATCAGAAGAGTAGGTAATATAATGTTAACTAATTTTTTTTACACTTGAGTTATTTAAGATGAATTATTAACCTTTACTGACCATAGAAATTATATTATTTGAGTTAAAAGGTTGAGGCTTTATAGATTGTGTTCAGCAGTTCTAATTTTGATTTTCATACTTTCCCAAATAATTGTTGTTTTATGCATGAGCTTGTCATACACCGTTTTCTCTCATTTTGAGTAAAATCATATGAGAATGAAGAATTGCTTATTTAGAGAAAGACAAATTATGTTTATTGCCATTAACTATCACATAACAATTGTTATTTCAATTCTTAGAATAAAACATTTGGAATCAAACTACTATAATGTCAAAATTTACTATATTATTATTCCATTGAATAAATATTTACTAAGCCCCTATACAGCTCTAAACACTGGACTAAAAGTTGAAGCATATATGAAGGAATGAAGAGAATATGGCCCTTTCTCAGTCAGGAAGTAGTGAGAGCTAATGTCAACTAAATGTAAGCTTTTTCCTCATCTTCTTGTTTCTGCACCCTAAAATTAATCTATTTGTCCTTTCCTATTGTATTACAGAAGATTCCTGAAGAAGATTCCTGATCATCAGGGAGATTTTTCAGAGGTAAGTTGTAGAAGTAGGGCTGAAAATAGGGATTCATTAGAAACTATCATATCAAACTGTACAGTGAACCACAGAAAAAAAATGGAGAAATTCTGTCAAAGCTGAGAGGAAGTGCCATCAATTCAGAATTCTATATATAAATCATTAATCCTTGTTGGAATTCAGTAAAGATATCTTGTGACATAGAAGATATCAAAAAGTTTGCTTTGCACATGGCCTTCCTAAGGAAGTTTCTTGAAGACCTATTTCAGAGAAATAAAGAGCAACCCAGGATAGCAACCTGTGGGATTCCGAAAATAGTGTAACCAACCGAGGGAAGCAATACAATGCAATTGAGGATGGGAGCATGGCCACAGAGACAGTAGAGATGGACTGGGTGGTGGCAAATGCAGAAGGGTGGCATAGAACAGGTAGAGTGATGGAACACTGGAAGGACCAAAGAGTAAGAAGTGGCAGCACAAAGAAGGATGACAGTGATTTGAAACTTCAGGTCAAAACTAAAAACCATGAAAAGAAATCATGGCCTAAATATTTAGTACATGAGCTAAGGAAGCTTGTACAGATGAATGAAATGCCTTTAAGTCAATGAGCAATGACAGAATGAGTAATAGGCTGGAAAATTTTAGCTATAGAGGAAAAGAATGGATGGTTTCACTCATAGCAGGAGTATAAGGGATCAGGAAAATGTGTGTGTGTGTGTGTGTGTGGTTATTGTAATAAAGTAAAAATGAATATCAACTAACAGCTATAAACTAGAGACATTCTACGAGAAGGGAACAGGATCAAAACTGAGGCAGGAAGAGCACACGGGACTATGGTGATAGCACATGGGTGAGGTGCTGGTAGAAAGTCCACAGGGATTACAACTGAGATGAAAACATGTTCAAAATGAAGAATGATGTGTGTATGTGTACATATAATTAAAAAAAGAAAACAAGAATAAGAAACATTCAGAAACCAGATGTCTTTACAATAAATATATTGCATAAAAGTAGTACAAACTATATAGTACAAGATGCTAATAAAAATGGAGATAGTACCTTTCAACTTGATTCTAGGAAGTTTCTCTTTTGAGAGTATTCTGAGCTTAGTGTCTTAGAGAACAATATTGAATATACTACTTGACATAAAATCGATCAATTTTCAACTATACCTGATAGTCACTTTTTTTTTTCAACTTATAGAAGCAATTGATAGGCAAACACTAAAGACTTCATTTTGGTTCACAAAAGACTATAAGTGCTATAAACTTGACACTATCAAAGTAAGGTTTGTTTACAACACTGAAAAATGGAGGGAGTAATAGTTGATTATGTGGTTATTTTCTGAAGAGAGAAATGAAGGTAAGCAGACAGATCAGTGCTGGTGACAAGATTTTTGGTAAGAAGTGAGGAAAGGTGTTAAGAGATGAACTGGATCTTTGTTTAACATTGCAGAAATTAACAGATAACATGTGCAGATTCAAAAAGAACTGCATAGATGTAATAAAGGTCTCTAGCAGATCCTTTAATTTTTCCCCTTCTTTTTAATTATCTTTTTTTGGGGGGCATTTGGGCTTTTTCCATGTCTTTCCAATTGTAATTATCTTCTTTTTTTTTTTTAAGAGTAATTTATGAATATAAGAACTCAGGTCCAGGCCAAAGGTGCAGGGGGCAAGAGGATTCACCAAAGATGAGTGGGGAGCAGAACAGGTAGATCTACTGAAAACCACGACTGAGGGGAGCAGTGGATGAGACCGGAGAGGTCTGCTGTGCCATGTGGATCAGCTCTCTGGCTGGGGTCTAAACTCATGCTGCAGTAGACAGCTTCATAGTGCTGTGCTTTAACCCGTTGCACCACCAAGGAGGCCCTATTTTCTTTTTCTAATAACAGAAGGACAGAAAGATTTTATTTGTTCAAGCTAGTTCTATAAATGAATAAAAAATAACCCAACACACACACATACACATATAAACTCAGACCTATCAAATTTGATTTTCATGGGAATGCAGTTATTCCACTAATAAATCAAAAATACAAATTTTATAATAAACAAGAGTTCATGTCTACTGTACCAAGACAAATGATTATCAAGTTTTGTTTTCTGTCAAGAATGTTAATTTGGTCTCTCCTTATAAAAAGTCATTATAATTTGGGGATACTTTATACTTGCCTCTTGCCAATACCACGTTTCCTTCATCTGAATCTTCATTTCATGAGAAACTAATTCAGAGTAAAGACCTCAGACAAAGCCTCTTAGTTTCTCAGGAGCATCACTTTTCTTGTTTGATTTGCTATAATTGTATTTTCTCGCAGATAAAGTTTTCATTTTTGTACCACATTTTTTTTTTTACAAACTTTTTGTGATTTCAAAATGTTCCCAATATGTACATGCCATCCATTCAGGAAGTATAACACTTTCTCATTTACTACAGGTTCGTTCTGTTCTTTTTTCACCATAAGATTTTCAGACTTTGTCTCTACATATTTTCATTCTTTCCCTTCTGTGTCCCCCACCTTTGCAATGTAGTTTTATGGGTGTCCACTTTTCATTGTAAACTTGAATAACTCTTACTTGCTGCCTCCCAACTGCCCTCAGGTCATCTGAGTTTCTAGCCCCATGTTTCTCAAGTTCAAGCTCCAATTTATTTTTCACAATCATGTTACATGGAGCAGGTCAGGCTGTCAGGGCAATTGCACATCTTGGCAGTTCTGTGTGCACAAATAAATCTTAAAAAAAGAAATATATATTAAAAAATTAGAATAGAAATACCATACAACCTAACTATTTTGCCTCTGAATATTTATCTGAGAATATGGAAACAACAATTTAAAAATATATAAATACTACTATCTTCATTGTAGCATTTTTTATAATAGTGAAAGTTTGAAAACTGTCTAGTGCCTATCAATGAATAGCTAAAGCAGATGTGGTATTATGCACATACCCTTGTTAGGCAAAGGAATACTACTTAGTTCTCAAAAAAGATAAATCTTGCCAGTTGTGAAAAAAATTAATGGAACTTGAAGACACAAATTCTCTTCTTCTTTTTTAATATAATAGTTAATTTGTACATCATTTTGTGCATTTTTCCATCTCAGTTGTAATCCCCTTGGGCTTCCCATCACCAAATCACCCATGTGCCATCACCATAGTCCAGTGCATTTCCCTCCCCCACACTTTTGATTTCATTCCCCACTCCACCCCCTCAAAATATCTCTAGTATATAGCTGTTCATCTTTATCATTATTTTATCGCCTGTTCTGTTATATTCCGGGATTCTGTCCTTTTCTTTCTGGCTTATTTCACTAAGCATGATCTTTTCCAGTTCCATCCATGTTGCTGCAAAAGGCATGTGTTTCTTTTTTTTTGGTTGCTCAGTAATATTCCACTGTGTATATGTACCAGTCATCTACTTTTTAATCCAGTCATCTACTTTTGGGCATTGGGACTGTTTCCATGTCTTTCCAATTGTGAATAAAACAGCAATAAACATGGGGGTGCAGTGTCTTTTTGAATCAGTGTTTTGTGCCTTCTGGGTACCGAGGAGTGGGATTGCTGGGTCGTAGGGGAGCTCCATGTTTAGCAGTTTGAGGAACCTCCAAACCGTTTTCCATAGTGGTTGTACTCATTTACATTCCCACCAGCAGTGCAGGAGAGTTCCTTTTTCTCCACATCCTCGCTAACATTTGTTGTTGTTAGTTGTTTGAAGATGTGCCATTCTTACTGGGATGAGGTGGTATCTCAATGTGGTTTTAATTTGCATCTCCCTTATTACAAGTGATGTTGAACATTTTTTCATATGCTTGTTGGCCATCTGCATTTCCTCTTTGGAGAAGTAGAAGACACAAATTCTTAATAAAATAAGTCAAAGAGAAAAATACCATATGATTTCAGTCTTGTGGAGAGAATAAAGAAATAAGACAAATGAACAAACAAAATAAAACAAAAGCATACTCTTAGACTATAAAGAATAAAATGGTAGTCACTAGAGGGGTAGTGGGAAAGAGGGTTCTTAAGCTGGGTAAAATGGATCAATTATATAGTGGTAGATGGAAACTAGACTTTTGGTGGTGATCATAATGTACTATATGTAGATGTTGAGTTATAATGCTGTACACCTGGAACTTATATACTGTTATTAACCAACATTATTTCAATAAAGTTAAAACAAAATTCGAAAGGATACTAGTTATAGCTACTGCTTAAATTGTCCCTACAAAACTTCAAAAATGAAAGGGTCTTGAAAATAGCCATTTGGAAATCATATTATCGAGCTTAAATCAATGCAATCAAGGCTTTTGTGTCCCTATTCCATAACTTTGCTGATTGGAAGACAGAAATTTGTTGGCATCATTTCTAGGATAACTAAATATGTGACTTAGGACTACAGAAGGCAAGGGGAAATCCTTTCTTTCCTCTCTCAAAAGCATTAAATCCCTCTATTCTGTGATCCCCTGTATTACAAAGTGGCTATGGTTCTCTCTACACTTTTGAGTGGGTATGGGAAAGTAAAGGGAGTCAAAACCACAGAAAAGACTTAGGTTTCTTTACCACATTAAGATCATCCTAAAAGTAGCACGTGCTGGCTATAGTTAGGATTTTAGAGTTTAAGAACAGAGTCTTTATTCCATGAAAAAAGGAATAAGAAATTTTATGATATGAAAACTATAAAATCAGCTAACAGCACATGCATGAAGCTTGTATAAGACAAATCCACTAGTCTGGGCAATGTGAGAACAGGGATCACATATTGCAGTCCCCTAGCTCAGGCACTGGCAGAGAATAGTGATTTGATCAGTGTTTAAATAAAAGCTTAAATGGAAATTTGTGAATGCATTATTTGGGTAATTAAATTTAGCACATTCCTAAATTTTGAGGACTTATGTCATAAGTCACTAGTTCAACCATTATGGTCTTAAAGCTGCATGCCAGACCTGTTAGTAAAGATAATAAAATCAGAAATTTTTTGAGCTAGAGGGACTTAAAATGTGATTCTAAAATTGAACATTACTGGACTCATCAAGATATTATAAACATCTGTGAATTCAGTGAGAGATCTCAAAGGACCCTAAAAATATGTGTAAAGAAAAGGTTTAATAGCCTCCTAAGCCCTGAAAACTATTCATGTTCATAGAATTCTGCTTTGGGTTTTAGGTAAATGCTCTGTTTTCTCTTTTCTTTCTGATTTACTGGCAATTTTAACACTTCAGAAAGCAGTCACATCACACTGTTAACCACATTTCCAAACTGTTTAACTTTTGCTACAACTTTCAATTTACTCTAAGTTCAGTAATACCAGGAAATAGAAGGGAAGTTTAAAACACTGCAAAGACATAGATATTAAAAAAGAGAACAAGGAAATGCCTGTGGTGCATATCAGTTTAGTCAAGTATGCGAGTATTTGGTCTGGAAAGGTAAAAATAAGTAGACAAGCAAATGAATAAATGTTATATAATAAGCACACACACATATACGTTCCTTGCTTCAAAACTGTGAGCACTACACATTAGTGACTAAATCATGAAAGTCTCACATTCCAAATTCTGCTGAATATTGCATGGTTTTGTCTAAAAAAGTGGTGCTTGGCAAATGACTGGGGAATTTCCCTTATACGTTCTTTGACTAAACAAGCAGAGTTGGCCTGGGAGTGCTATATGATGACACAAGAGTGCACTGTAGTCACATTAACCTCACGCTTAGAATGAAGACTCCCCAGATAGAAAGGAAATTGCCATATCATTTACAGCTCACCCCCTCCGTTGAACATTTCCCATTCAATGAGGGGTATTTTCTACTGAAAGGATTTTAGAAAATATATATTTATTCATGCCTAGAAGAACTGGGGTAAAGGCCAGTAGAACATGCAGATTAATGAAGTACATTGCTGAGGGGAGCAGCGGGTGAGACACAAGATGTCTGCTTTGCTATGTGGGTCACCTCCCTAGCCAGGGATAGAACTTGTGCTGAAGAGACTGCTGTGCTTTAACTGGTTGTACCACCAAGGAGGGCCCCTGAAAGTATGTTTTTGGCCATCTTTCCTATAACTGAAAATGTTTTGCTTTATGTATTTTAAGGCAATGGCACTTGTCAAGCAAATGTCTATGGCATTGGTATGTGTTCTTAATTGTATCTTTTACATTATAACAACCTGCACAAAGTAAAGATTTGAAAACAGAGACCCAAATAAATTTAAATAACCAGACTAGAATTTCAGAGACATAGTGATAGATATAAAACTAGATCAGTTTTTCTCTCCTAGCTGTAGCATGGCACTTTTTGATTCTTGTGCCAAGTCATTTCATCTTGGTTTAATATGCTCACTGTGTGGAGGCACAAACTCTATGAGTGCAATTTTTTTTACTGTTTAGTACCACAATTTTCTAAATAATGGGAAGAGGACATGGATAATTTCCAAGTGCTCTCAGTTCTGGGACAATTGAGATTAAACCTTTGAGAGAGAGAAGGCAAACCTGACTCAGGTTTCCTGAGAATAGCCTAAATGCTGGGAAAATATGAAAATGTCTAACAGTATACAGTCATGGAAGAGGCAATAGGACTTAGATGTAGTGGGCCTGTGTTCTGGTTCTAACTCTGCCATTTTTCACAAGGTCACCCCTGGGGGAGGCTGAATAAACTGAGCTAGATAAGATGACACCAATAAATTCCCCAGGTACAGACTAATAGTTTCTCATTGTCAACCTGATTCCATATATGGTGTTAAGGAGTGGAGACCAAAATGATTTTGTCAAATTGAACTAGAAAGCAAATGTTTCATGTATTTTGTGAGAAATAATTCATTAGAAATATGCAGAATTCCTGAAAACATTCTGATCTTTGATTCTGACCAGGAGTTTCCATGAGACTTTATTATGCTTCATTTTATCCTATAAAGCTAGGAAACACCACCATCTGTGACAACCAAATGCAGTGAAGTCTCATTAAGGGAGTAAAGGAATAGAAGATCTAGAACTTAAGTAGGATTAATGTTTCCAGGCCTTTAAAAAAAATACATATTATCTATTTAAGCTTCACAAAAACTCTTGGAGTTAAGAATCACTTTATCTAATGTATTGATGTAGAAATTAAAACACCCTGGGGCAAAGTAACTTGCTAGTAATAAAGGCAAAACTCAAGCCATTTTTGTTTGATTTCTAACATCTATATTATTCTCCCTTCCATGCTAGTACACTACATTGTAAAGTATATCAGGCACTTAAGTGAAAGTTCAGAGTCTTATTTCTATTGGCAAGTAGATTGGATTTTAGAAGTCAGAAGGTTAAAATCATATGTATTCCTTAAGGAACATAGCAAAGAAAATTCTTTTGACTTTCAGTTAGAATTGGTTTGGAAAATAATCATTAAAGCCAGGGAAATTATTTTCATTTTGTATAATGAAAAGGAAAAAAACTAAAACTTTGTGAGTGTAATTATTAAAGACATAAAAAATTAAAGAAGGTCCAAAATAATATTTTACACTCAATATTACCATTCTATTTTGAAACCTCAAAATAGAACACACCAACAGATTTTATGGTAGTCCTCAAATATGTAAATATGCAGCATTAAAATTCTTCCATTTTTATAGTTGGAAAATATGAGAAAAAGAAAGGGCTTCCAGGAGTTCACAAGGTCAGAAACCAAATCATTAAATTGTGGCTTTAGCGCAGCATAGACGGATATTTAGAAAAGAATTTAGTGTGTAGGTCTCTAAAATGTAAAATGCCACAAATGTTGATTGTTTATATTGTTATTATCTTCACATGAGAAGGCTACATTGGGTGTTCACTTAATGTAAACAGGTGCTTCATTTCATAACAACTGACTAGTCTAGATAGTTTAGAAAGTTATTTATTATGTAAGTAGTCAGTGTTATGATTTTCTTCCTTTTTGTAAAATATAAAAGAGAGTAAAAGTAAATTAAAAACAACAGCAACAACAACAATGCTCCAAGTGCTATTTTCCTTTCCCCCTTCCTTCTCTCATCAAACTTAGCTCCTTGGTTCTCCTTCTCTAATATCATAAAATATTTTAAACCAATATTAATTGGTTTAAAAGTTCAAAAGGGAGGGGGAAAGAGACAGGGAAGAGGAGTGAAGTTCAATAAAGATTCCCAATCAAACGCTAAAAATGACACACCCCCAAATAGGCAAATGTCCAGCCATACAGGTTCACCTCAAGTGGAGCTTCTGAGGCTCCAAAGCACCATAACAAATCTAAGGCACATATTTGTAGGAACTACAATAATGGGCTTAGGCAGGTTCCAGAGACCTGGGACATTAAGAAAGACCAAAATTCAAGATTTAGCATATATAGACCATGAGGTCAAGATAGCAGTTGTCAGTGTTTCTGCCAAAACACTAAAGCTTCCAGGACCGATGATCAGGAGCACCTTCCCTGTGTTTCTCACCCACATGTCTCTTCTCCAAGTGTCTCTTCTTTCTTTGTCCCATCTTCAATATCTAGCTCATTTTCTTTTTTTCTTTTCCTAGCCATCCCCATTCAAGAAGTCAGTTCATGATATGCTGGGAATTGGAATCTGAGGGAGCTACATGTGAGTGGGGGTGGGGAAATCGGTATCTATTCCTAGGTCACCACTCTGTGACACTCTTCTCCCTTTTAGGGTACATTTGGGTAGTGGGTCTCCTTTTATATGTTGTGGTGAGTTTTTATTTTGTACACAAAGTTTTTAATTTAATGTAGTGACATTTTTGTCTGTGTGTTTTTGCTTTTGTTTCCCTTGTCATTGTAGATATATCCCCAAATACATCTCCAGCTGATGTCCAGAAATGTATTACCTAGGATTTCTTTTATTTACTTTTGTATGAGCCTGGCTGTCCAAGTTTCCCAACACCAGTTGTTGAAGTCTTTCCCCTCTCTTACATGATCTGGACTCCATTTTCAACAATTAATTGTTTATATTTGCATTGGTATATTTATGGGCTCTATTCTGTTTCATTGATCTGTGTTTCTGCTTTGTTTCAATATCAACATGTTTTGATTGTTATTGTTTTGTAGTATAATTTAAAGTCAGAGAGCATGATGCAACCCTTTCCTGCTGTCCCCCTCCCCCACCCCTTTTCTCTGAAGATTACTATGGCTATTTGGGATCTTTCATGGTTCCATACAAATTTTATAAATATATGTTCTATTTCCTTGAAAGAATGTCATTGGAATTTTAATAGGCAATACACTGAATTTGTAATTGACTTAGGCACTAAAACTATTTTAACAACATTTATTCTATTATATTCCATAAATATAGGATTTTTTTTCCATTTCTTTTTTTCTTATTTCTTTACTTTTGTTGTCATTCTTTAATATTCAGTGTATAGGGTTTTCATCTCCTTTGTAAAGTTTCTAATCAGGTATTTCATTCTTTTCGGTTCACTGGCAAGGGATTTTGTTAATGCAATTTTCTGGTCATTGTTTCATGTGTATATGTGTTATACAGCTAACAGCCATTTCTCCAAGACTGTTCCAAAAATCCCAGTGCTTATATCCACTCCACCCTCAGTAAAAAGATAACCTGCACTTTACTGTGTCTGTGTCTAGTTCCTAGCTTTTCTGAATATTTGGATGACTGCTGTCCTGACTGGAACTCTTAATACCCTTTCCCTGTGAGCCAACAACTATAAGCAGCAATGAACTGGTAATTTTTTCTATACCTATATATTTTCTAGTGGACTTTGCAGAGGGGCTTATAGAAACATCTTCATTCTGCCATGTCAGTCGAAGAATCTATCTGTTGAAGAAAGGCGCAAAAATGTTAGAGTAATTTATAGTAAAAAAGACTTGATTGATAATTGCTGACTTTGAAGGTAAAGGGAGTTCATGAGTTAAGGAACTCTGCACTTTCAAAACTAAGAAAAATCAGGAAACATATTCTCTAGAGTCTCCAGAATGAAGTCTTATTTCTGTAGTTCAGTGAGGTGTAATTTTGACTTTTGACCTTTATACCTTTAGATAATGATTTTGTATTACTTTAAATAACCAAATTTGAGGTAAGAATATATAACAACAATAGAAAATAAATATATCTTGTATGTCTTCCATTTTTCCTCTATATGTTTAAACTCAGTTAAAGTTATATATATATATATATATATATATAAATGTATACACACACACACATATATATGTACATACACACACACATATATATATTTAGCCATATAACAAGTTCACTGAGTGTTTGTGTATGGTTCTCATTATTAAAATGGCTATGTCTGTTGGTAAATATGGGTCACAGGAAGTTTCCTCTGCCCTGTTAATATTCTAATATTGTGATAGTGATACTCAAAAGTATACCATTGAGAACCTAAGATTTAAGAACTCTTAAGGATCTTAGTTACTGGGCCTCAATAGATGTTGATACATATTACAGAACTTCCACATTCTATGATGTTGAACAAATCACTGTTTCACTCTGAGCCTGTTTTTTTTTTTTGTCTGTAAAAGGGCTATAGTAAGTTATCATTAAATAGGATACTTATGACTATGAAAAGATAACACACAAAATCAACCTACAGGTTATGAGCTACCTCTACAATGAAAACTCTAATACATTTTTAAAAGAAATAGAATACATAAAGAAAAAGAAATTTAGAACTCTACTTATGGAGATGTGAATCAACATTGTCAAAATGATCTATTCCCAAAGCAATAGACAGATTGAAAACAATCCCTATTAAATTTTCAGTGGTATTCTCCCCAAGAAGTAGGAAAAAAAATAGTAAAGTGTATATGGAAACACAAAAGGCCAGTAATCGACAAAGCAATCCTAACAAAAAAGAGGAAGAATGGAGATTTCACAGTTCCAAAGATCAAACTATACTATAAAGTTTTAGTAATCAAAATAGTTTGCTGTTGAATTAAAATCTGATGCCTGGAACAGTGAATAGAACTGAGAGTCCAGAAATAAATCTATACCTTTTTGGACAGTAAGTCTAGGACAAAGGAGATAACAGTAAACTTTGGAAGGAGGCAAGTATCTACAACTGGGCAACAACTTGGAAAAAATTAAACTGTACTGCTTTAATGTCATTCACAAAACGACTCAAAATGGGTTAAAGATGTGGATTTAACCATTGAAACCATCACATACATAGAAGAAAAATGTAGGCAAATCATTCCACAACATTGACTTCCATAATATATTTGGGGAATCAACAGTAAAGAAAACAAAAGCCAAAATAAACAAATGATACATATCAAACTAAAAAGCTTCTGCACAGTGAATAAAACTATCATTAAAACAGAAAGACCCCCTAGTGAATGGGATATTATTTGAAAATCATACATCCGACAAGAAGCTGATATCTAAGTCTTACAAAGATCTCAAACATTTAACAAAAAGAAACAAAAAAGTTTGAAAAATGGCCTGAAGGGCCCTCCCTGGTGATGCAGAGGGTTAAAGCACAGCACTAAGAAGCTAAAGCCAATTCAGCATGAGTTAAATCGCTGCCTCTGGAGGTGACCCACATGGTGTGGCAGACCTCTCCTGACCCACCAGCTGCTCCCCTCAGCAGTGTACTTGGTCAATCTACCTGTTCTGCTCCCCACTCTACCTCTGGTGAAGCCTCTCACCACCCCTGCACCTCTGGCCTATACTCCAGTTCTGTATGCATAAATAAATCTTTTGAAAAAAAAAAGAGGCTGGAAATCTAAGTATACTTCTCCAAAGAAGACATATGGTTGGCCAATATGAAGAAATTTTCATCATCACTTATCATCAAGAAAATGAAAATCAAAACCACAGTGAGATACCCCATACCATCTCATACTTAGAAAAATAGCCCATATCAAAACACCTTAAACAATAAATGTTGGTGAGAATGTGGAGCAAGTGGAGCAAATTTTGTACATTGTTAGTAGGAATGTAAACTGTTCTAGCTCCAATAAAAACAATATGCAGTTTGTTCCAAACATTAAAAATAGAGGTACACAAAGATCCAGCAATTATACTCCTAGGTTTCTAGCCAAAGAATGCAAACACACTAATTCAAAATGATAGATACATTCCTTTGTTCATTGCAGCACTAATTGAAAAACTTAAGTCTTCCAATCAAATGCCCTATCACTGAGCTATACCCTCTACTACAGCTAAAGTTTGGGAGAAACCTAAGTGCCCAAGAATGGATGAGTAGTCATACCCACAATGGAATACTACTTAGTTACATAAAAAAAGTGAACTCTCACCATTTGCAACAACATGGATTGGAGCAGAGGATTATGAAAGAGAAATAACAGAGAAGAAGGACACATCCTGCGCAGTTTTGGCTCATAGATGGAATATAAAGAAACAAATCAAAGAATCAGACAACATTAAACCAGGTGCAAATGCCAGAAATCTAACTGTAAAGGGAAGTTAGTGAGAAAAGAGGGAAGGGAGTACAATGGACTGTGGTGCAGGACCATTGATTGGTTCTCTGGTGACGGGCGTAATGTGGTAGCATATAACTGAAGAGGTGGTTTTTTATTTCTGAATCATATACAGTGTTGTAAACCAATGTCACCTTAACACAAAAGGAAAGGAATATGGTATATGAAAAAGAATGCCATCAAGTGCCAACTACAGGACCTGGCACAAATAATTTTTATTTCTTTTTATCATCAGCATCTGACTACTCAACTAGTATAACAGACCAATTTAGTCAAACACCCCAGTGAAATGCCTTGCATAAGCAGGTAAATGACTCCTGTGCCCAGTAACCATTAAGGACAATGGGAGCTTGGGAGCTCATGCACGTGAAATGATCTTCTCTATCCCTTCTCTCTAGGGAAATGGAAATCAAAACCACAGTGAGATTTCAGTAGAATGGTTACAATGGTTATTATCAAAAATTCAAGAATAAAATGTTAGTGTGAATGTGGAAAAAAGGGAATCTTCATGTGTTGTTAGTCAATGTGGAGTTTCCTCAAAAAATTACAAATAACTCTATAGTATGATACAGTAATATAATATGTGGGTATTTGCCCACAGAACATGAAAACACTAATTTGAAATGATATATTCACTCCTATGCTCAGTAGAGTGCTTTCACAATAGTCAGTATAAAGGGACAGTTCAAGTGCTCAGTGATGAAGAAATGGATCGGGAACATGTGTATATACGTAATGCAATTTACTCAGTCATAAAAAAGATGAAATCTTGCCATTTGTGACAACATTGATTGACTTTGAGGTATTTATTCTAAGTGAAATAAAACAGAGGTTAAAGACAAATATATGGTTTTATTCATTTGCGAAACAAGGGAAAAACAAGCAAGCAAAACAAAACACAATCTTTAGATTCAGACAATAGAAGGTAGTTATCAGAAGCAAAGGAGGGGGTTGTTGGTGATGACATTTGGTGGCAGGCATGGGGAGATTCATATTATCGCTAAGAAGAGAAAATGTACTCTTGGAATTCAGTGTTGTAAACGAATGTTACCTCAATAAGAAGGAAAAAAACCCAGAAGTTCATGTGATTATGTTCTTGGTGGTCCAGAGAGCTACATTCAGCGGGACAGAAAAGAGTGATGATGAGTAATGATGTCATTTTTCAGCACTGAATCTTGAAGTGTCTGGCGTGGAAGGTAGAGGCTGGAATCCCCATTCTACCACTTCGGTCTTTGAGCATTTGAAAAGGCACAGCATTGAGCCTCAGTTTCCTTAGCTGTAAGATAGTGCCAATGAAACCTATGATGACTGTTATGAGGATTAAATAAAACAACCAATACAAATTCGTTAGCACATTTGGGCATAGAACATATAAATGACAGTTACATACTTTGTTTTGGTTTTTTGCTTTATCCATTTGCTATGTAGTTAACCTGTAGATTTTTCCCAGCTTGTGGTAGTTTTT
>NW_004567119.1:36363721-36376166 GCF_000260355.1 Condylura cristata | reverse complement strand
GTGGTATAAGTCACTTCTACCAGAAGTTTTTTGACTGTGAAGAAATTAACTATTAATATTTAAAATGGAGTAGTCACATCTTGACTTACACAAATGTATCAACCTCTAAATTTCTCTCCCAACCATTTCTTCATGAGTTTTCAATTCCATCCTTTCTCTAGCATAAGACACTTTGGTTAAGAAGTTAGAATAGGGGTCAAGGACTTGAGATAACACTAGCACCAGGTCAGAGAAAGCTTATATGTGTTATGTAAGAAAGGTTTGGAGGGGGTTTAAGGACTTTGCTGTCAACTGGTGTTATCTCATATTGCCAAGGATCTTCATAGTTCCTCTAACATCAGGGATTAATCATTGTGAAACCCTCCTTTGGGACCCTGGTGGAGTTGTGTTGTAAGAATGGGAACTGTGATTTCCTGGCTCAGGTTTAAGGTGTGTGAACCTTTCATTTATGGGGAGAAGAAAGTAGAAAAAAAATGTGCAGCTGAACTACCCCTGAGACTTTAAGATGTGACATCGTGCCCAAGTACAGTGGACACTGCTGAGTTGGTGTCATAGAACCACCCCCTGTTGGCCAGGAAAAATGCAATCTCTTTTCATTTGTTTCAAGAAGAAAATTCTAGGTATATACCTTAAAAGAGCCTGTAAAACAGTGTCCTTATGTTGGCCTTCTAATTAAGTAATAATGGAAGGGCTGCACTGTTTTACAAGGCAATATTCTAGCTCCTAAGTGGGTAAGAGACACAGATGCTTGCCAAAAATTGTAATTTATTCTGACAATCAGGCCACTCCTCTCACCCCATTCTTGATGAGGGAAACAGGTCTAGGCATGCTCTAAAGAGTTAAAGATACTCTAAGCTCACATGGAGTAAGAAAAAGAAAGGGGCAGTAGAAGCTGTTGACTAAAGCAAAGGTAAATCAGAATTGCCATTACAGCAGACACGTTGGTCAACTGGAAGAGGAATTCTGAGATTAGAAAAAGGATTTTCTGACTGCTGTCTCTCCATATATGCTAGAGGGCAAGAAGAAGTCATGGCGTCCACTCCCTGACTGGAAAGCTGCTGTAGTCATGGGGAGGTGCACCATCTCACATAAAGAAAAGTAAAATGTGTTTTCATTTTTCCCTCATAAAAATAATTTTTAAAGCATGGTTTGGTTTCCAGACAGTTTTAAGACCTGAAAGACGTAGCGGGTGTAGGTGGGGTGAATTAGGAATGGTAGTAACATTTAAATGTGCAAAAAATTACCTTAATTTGGATGACTTTCAGAAACTGTATATTTGATATCAGTTTTTTTAAGGTCAATGATTTAATTCTAAAATATTCTGATTCTGCAAAATCTGGATTCAACTAAATTATAAAATGAAATGTTTGAAAAGCATTTGTTTCCAGAAAATATGGTCCCAAGGGTCCACATTTTAGTAAACTTGACTTTAGAAGACCTGCTCTATGCAATTAAACTTTTGTGACTTAACAAAGTCCAGGAGAGAGGCAGCTTTTCTGCTATACCATTACAGAAAAGATTTCCCTAACAACTTGCTTTCTCTTATTCTATTTTTGAAAATGATTCTTTAAATATCATTCTATGTTAAAGATATGTAAGGCAAAATGAGTCTTAAGTGAACTCAAATTTATGTAAAAGAAAATGAATCTACCGTTATTTGCAGCCTTTCCCCAGGAAGGAAGGAAGAGGTAATGCAAAAAGGGAAAATGTAACATTGGCAGAATTCATTCCTTGGCCCTTCTGAAATTATGTGCATTTTCCCAATAGCCTTTTTTCGTTGCCAAAAATCACAATTCTAAGTCATACATATTTTTCTCATTTGGAAAAAAGGGTATAACTGAAATGTTTCCAAAAGCAAAATATTTGATTGTACCTATGAAAGTAGCTTTTAGAAAAAGCCAATAAATCTATGGATCCAGTGATACATAACAAAAAGTTGTCTTATTTATGGTGTCCCAAGTATCTGAAACATTCTGTTAAATTGAGAAAAGGATTAGTAGCTTAACAGATACCCCAACATATCCATAGTTATTTACCAGTTATCTATTGTTTTACAACAAACACCTCAAACACAGTAACTTAAAACAATAATAGTATTTTCACAATTCTCTGTGTTAACTGGTTTCCTCTAAGTTTACTCATTCTACAGATGCATTTATTCAGTTCTGATTTCAGTGAGGACATTTTGAACTTCTTTTTTCAAACAGTATCTCCTGGAATTCTCTATTCATGGCAATCTAAAGGAACATGCCATGGTACTCGAGATGAAAGCTGGCCCTGGAATATGGCAAATTCACTCTACCACATTCTATAACCCTGGACCCAGGGGTAAAGAAATAGACCAACTCTGGATGAGGAAGGAACTAAGTCAGATGGTAAGGGATTGTGTATTGGAGTGGGATGCATTTGAATTCATTAAGGCATTGTTAGTCTGGTCAGGCTGCTGTAACAAGATATCACAAACTAGTAGCTGAAAAACCAACATAAATTTATTTCTCAATGTTCTGAAAGCTAGGCAAGGTCAAACTACTGTTTTATCTGTGTCTGGGAGGGACCCACTTCCTAGATGGTCACCTTTTTGCTGTAACTTTACTTAATTGAAAGAACAGGAAGATTCTTTAGGCTTCTTTTATAAGGGAACTAATTCTATTCATGAAGGCTCTGTACTCATGATCTAACCACCTTCTAAAGGTCCTATGTCCTATCAAATGAGGCATTAACTTTTCAACATATGACTTTTATATTTTTGTTGACAATATTAAAATTCAACAGACAGTGAATATAGCAATCACCTATGGTGACTTGTAAGATTTGGTGTTCAAGTCAGACATAGTAAGTAAGCATCTTTTGAATATACAGCTGTGATAGACTAGGAAACATGTTAATTGGCATTTTTTTCACCAGTGCCTACTAAGTCTTTCTAACCATTTAGATCAGATAAAAATGTGGCCCAGAAGGTGACAAGCATATTGTAGAGCTAAGTAGCTAAATAAATGTTGAATATGTCAAAATAAGAAAACACATAGATAAATCTTTATTTTTTTCATAGTAAATGAATTTATGGGAAAAGAACTCAAGATTTTATTGAAGAATAGAGATAAGTGACACTAGGAGTGAGTCTCATCCTTTTGATCATATTTTCCTGTGATAGCACAGTAGGAAATTAGAACTGTGATAAAGATGCTGCTTCCTCTGTGTGTGTGTATATATATGTGAGTGTAGAGTTGTGGCATTTTCTGTTGTCTGAAGTCTATAGGGAACAGTGTTTCTCAATATGCTCCTATTTACAGAATACCTAGACTAAAAAGCTTTGAATTACTAGGTATGTGGCCTAAGTCACATCACACCCAACCTCACGAGCTACTAGAATAAGGCAAACATGGGGCCTCCCTGTGGCACAAGGGTTACGTCTCAGCACTATCTAGCTGTCTGCAGCATGAGTTTGATCTCCAGTCAGGAATCTGACCCACATGCAGCAGACTTCTCCTCTCTCACATGCTTCTCCCCTCAATAGTCTATTTCAGTAGATCTGCCTGTTGTGCTACCTGCTCTGTCTTACATATCCTCTCATCCCTGCCTCTCTGGCCTATACTCCAGTTCTTATTTGTAGAAATAAATAAAAATAAATCTTAAAAAAAAAAAAGAATAAGGCTAACACTGTGAATGAATAACACTGTGGTGAATTTGAATAACAGTACCCTGTACTTCTCAAAGTTCAAAGCTGGAACCCGTACTAGTGTAATATTATTTTCCTCAAGTGAACTAATTGTTCAGGGAGGGATCATCATAATATATACTAACTTGTACTAAAATATTTACTATTTTATAATTTGAAACTTCAAATCAATGTACCTCTGAATGATCGGCTGGAGACAGTAGACTGACATTCAATAGTTGTCCAACTAGTAATCTGGTTGCACATGCTATAGCCAGCCCCTGAGAGAATGAGCCAAAAAGCATAATTTTATCCTGTTTTCACTGTATGAACTGATGTCTAGTTTTATTTTAATCATTTAGATTCCTAATGTCATTCATACTCAAAAACAGTTAAATTGGGAACTCTGTTCTTTTAAAACATAATATTGTTACTCAGGAATTTGTTCAAAATCTCTTATTCTCTCGCAGAAACCACCATACTCTTTCTGCAGTTCTTCTTGCTCAATGTCTGCTCAAGAGTTTCCTTCCTAATCATAGGCAAAACAGAGGCTTTGTGGTATAAATTCCTGAACTTGCTGCTCCTCCCTTTAAAATCTCATTTAAAAACTCCAGCCTCTGTCTGGTCTCAGATGAAGAGGGGTCCTTCCACATGAAAGCTAATTCTGCTAGCAGTTCTCTTTGTCCAGTCCACTCTTTCCTCCCTTGTCATTTATTTTACCCATCCCTCATCTCTCACCCCATTTCAGCCTCTGTTTCAACTTCCATTTTCTTTATCCAGTCTGATGTTTCTCATTCAGCCCATTTTAGCTACAGTTCTCTTATTCTTATTTTTGCAGCCAAACTTTCAAAGGTGACAGTCCCCAATCACAATAATGATGACTGTTGTTTTTGCTTCTAGCAGCCCTTCTTCCTTCAGGTATTTGTAGTTCATTTCTCTCTGAGGAGCCATTCTCTCCTGCGTCACTGTAATCGAAACCTTATCTACTCAATCTTACAGTGTACATAGGCTATACCAAAGATTCAGGGATGGACATATGACCCGAATTAGGCCCACTAGGACATTTTTTTTTTTGCATTATTGAAAAGGTAGGTTTTCGTTTCTAAGAGTTTGGATCCCACTAGGAGATTTCTTTGCGTTATTGAAAAGATAGATTTTCCTCTCCACGAGTTTGGAACCTGGAAACACATAGCACTGGAGCTGCAGCAGGCTGTCTGCCAACATAAGGGGCAGAGCCCAGTTGAGAAGGGAGCAAACACGGAAGACTAGTTGAGCAAAGGAGAGAAACTAGATCCTGGTGACGTCACTGGTACTGCTGAGTCCAGCAGTGACCCAAGCCAGAAACACTCTTGGATATTTAAGCAACATGAGCCAACAGAGAGCTTTTTGTCTAAGTCATTTCAGTTGCATTATTTTCACTCTCTTCTTCAAACAAACAAACAACAACAAAAAATGTCTTACGTAATACTCCTCACTGTTTCCAATTTCTCACTTCTCATTTATTTCCCAATCCACTGTAATCTGTCTGCTAGTCTCACCACGCCAGTTAAAGTTCTATCACTGAGTATACCTTCTCTTTGCCAGGCATTATTTCACTTGCTATTCTTTGGAGAATTTGAAAATGTTGGCTAATCTCTCCTCTTTTTAAAACTACCTTATGTAAATATCTTCATTTCACATTTGGTTTGTTTTCCTCCTCCTGTTTTACTACATTTTCTTGTTCCTTCTTCAAATTTTAAATCTTAATACAACCAGACCATTACCCTCTTCTCTCTGAGTCTACATTCTTTTCCCTGTGTGATTTCATTAACTCTCCAGAGTTTAATTATTTCTTATATTCTAGCAATTTCCAAAATTCTACGTTAATACAGTCAAATGCTATTAGACTTTCTTGCCAAAATATCCAGATACAAGTACCATCTTTCCCCCAAACCTCTTTTAGCCCTTTATCTTTTAGTAACTCGTCGATGGTTTATTATATGAGGCAATGACACTAATGCCCCACATTGATGTTAGTCACCATTGATTGTTCCCTTTTCTTTACTTCTCCTCGTCTCTATATTTAGTTCATCATGGATTAATTGTATTAGTTTAGAAAATACTCTAAACTTCCTTTTCTCATAACTGTAACAGAAAGATAAGGAATGTTTGTTGAAAAGTCAAATATTCACATGAAGGCCTCTGAACATTGTTTGCAACAAATAATGCCTTAGATAAATATTAGTTATTCTGAGTTGATGCCTAATAAGTCACTCTATAACTGTTAGCTTTAAAATAATCATTTGTTTTGCTTATGCTTATGTATTTGTAAATTAGAGAAATCTTGGAGGGGGCCAATCACCTCTGCCCCTAGGTAGCATGAGTTGGGGTGACTGGATTGAGGAATGAGTGTCCATTTTTTTAAAATAATATATTTTTTAAAGATTTATTTATTTATGCATACAGAAATGGCATGCAGGCCAGAGGTGAAGGGGCCATGAGAGTGTTCACCAGAGACAGAGTGGGGAGCAGAACAGGCCATTCAACAAAGTACACTGCTGAGGGTCACAGCAGGTGAGACTGGAGAGGTCTGCTGCACCATGTGGGTCACTCTGGGGAAGGGGATCGAACTTGTACTGCAGTGGCTGCAGCCAGCTTGCAGTGCTGCACCCTAACCCTTTGTACCACCAGGGAGGGTCCTGAGTGTCCATTTTAAATGGTGCTCCCAGGTGATTGGCAGGTTGGTATTGGCCGTGGCTGCGCTCAGCTGTGGCTATGGCCCAGAGACACAGGCTCTTCTCTGTGTAGGCCTCTGCTCATTAACTTCCTCATAGGATATAAAATAAACTCCTACCATATAGGAAGTAGTTTCCAGTCACAAGCCTACTTTGGGAGCTGTTTCTTAAGAAATTGGCACATTGTCACTTCCACTATATTCTATTGTTCTAACAGTCACAGAACCCAGATTGAAGGAAAAGGGACTTTTCCATGGGCAGATTGTGAAGACTTGAGGGTTGAAGTAATAAAACCACCAAGCTCTTTCCCTCCACCTTCTTCTCTCCATAGCCTCTTTAATCTTTTGTATATTTTCAGAGTTGATGTCAATACCACTAACTTGTCTCCTTGCCTCTGTTCTTATTCTCCTCCAGTCTCTTTCCTACACTGACATTTATAAGACTACTGACCTTTAAAACCCTCAGCCAGCTCCTAATGTAAATAATATCTAGATTCTCTCCCATATTACCACAGTTCCCAAATTCTTTACTAAGTTACCTATAGAGGTATGTGGGGTACTTAAAAATTTCAAACCAAAGCAATAGAAACCCTTGGGTTCTGACTTAAGAACTGAAGTTTCCCATTGGGGAGTGGCAGGTATATGAGGTCAAATAGTGAGAGTTAGTGTAGTGAGAGTTATTGGTATTTTGGTGGTAGGCATGGTGTGACAATATATATTTGACGAATATGAACTGTCCTCCTAAAAAAAGGGTTTTATGTTACCTTAGCAACTAACCAATCTGTCAATTAAGACAAACACAGAAACATCTGTCAGATCCTGCACAAAATTGTAATTCAAGATTTTTAACAGTTTCATCATCAGATTGGGCTATCTTTCCTTTGATGATGTCATTATGGCCTTTATAAAATTTGGTTTTGGGTAATTTCTGTAAGAAGGAAAAAAGCAAGTATTTTATGAAAACCAGTGTAGAAGTGAGAAATGAGTGATCTTGACTAATCTGATTCCAGTGTTTGAGTCTTTTCTTAGTACCCAGCAGCCATACACACTTCATTAGTCAATGGTTATTAAGGGATAACATAAAAATTACTTTTTTTCTGACTTGTGTGTGTGTTCCAAACAGCAATTTAGTTGTTAGGATGAAACTACCCAGTAATTTGTTTGGATGTAATAGATTTAAGTACTTCATTTGTTCTAGGATTGACATTGAAAAATTAGAGGTTTCAGAATGGCCGAGTGGTCTAAGGCGCCAATAAAGAACAACATGAACAGAGAATGTTTAGGATCTTTGTACAAAATGTGAGACAGAAATTCAAGAAAGGATATTTAAAAGCTGTTGGCCAAGTTTCTTTTTCAAAATCTCTCCCCTAGTCACTGTGGGGAAGTGAGGAAGAAAGATACGTGTTTACTTGAGTTTGTCAGGTTATTTTATTCTGTGCCTTACATCTTATTTTTTTGTGTGCTGAAAATGTCATCCCCTTTAGCTAATCCATTCTTCTACATTCTCAATCTCATAATGCTTTGTGTTTCCACTTCTCTAACTGCAGTTCCCAATCCTCAGTTTCATTTTCACTGTGACCTCTGAAACTTTCTCCATAACTCCCCCAGATTTTTATTTTATTCACAGAACACAGCCTACTTTCCAACCCAAACCAATTTCTCCCCTTGAGCATAAAGCTTTTCCAGCACCTCCTTAAATGGAAGCTCCTTATTTTCTTATAATATGGATATCCCCTGAATATTCTTAGTGACTTCTCTTCCAAACCAGTACCAGACCATTGCTTTCTAGTCTTTGTGAAAATGTCCTGCTCCTTACAAGACTTGCCATCAGACTCTTTTGCCATATATCTTAACCCTCACTCCAATACCTTTCTGTCATGAGGAGGTTTTTGTCCTTCACCCCTCACTACACCTTCTTCCATGCACCAATGACTTGCACTCTGGCTCGTGGTCTTTTTCTCCACCCTGTCTGGTCTCCATCCTGAGTGACTTCAGCAACCATTTGAATGAATCATTCCACACCCAAGCTTCTCAGTTCCTTGGTCGCCTCATCTCCAATTACCCACTGTTTTACTCAAGTCAGGCAGACAAGTTTATCTAAGTTTAGTTCAGTTCCTCTAAGTGTGGGTCAGTGACTGGTTACTAATGGGATTGCTAATGAGACTTTACCACATACAGATTCTGAGACCAAACTCCCAGTGCTACTAAATCATGTTTTTTTTTGAGGAATGATCCTAGCAATCTGCAGCATAATAATATTCCCAGATGATTCTTAAAGTAAGCTTTGAGATCCATTGTGCTAAACTTGGCTCTCATTAAAAGCAAAAATAAAAGTCTACCCACATTTTAATTTTTCAACTCACAAACCACATTTTTAATCAGCATCTCCTATATTTCCAGATAATTTTCTCAATTATTTCTACAACTGACCTTCATAAGAATGAGGGATCTCTCCTTTGCATTCTCTTTCTTCATATGCTGTCTCCTGAATTCATTCACTTCTCTCTTAAGCTTAGATGTTGTTGTTGATGATGATGAATGGATGTAATGATGAAGTTTTCCCAAGCATTTCCTCTATGGCATGCGCTGTTCTAAATCCTTTATTCTAGTAATATATTTAACCCCTCACACTAACTTACTGAAGTAAGCACTATTTTTTTTTCCTTGCTCATATTTTCAATTCCCTTATCCTTTGTGCTTTCTTTGTCTCCACCCAGCAATATCCTAACCCAGAATCTAACTCCAACACTTGCACTATAGCCAGAGGAAAAATTGGTACAGCATTAGTTCATGGTCACCTTCCCTAATGTGCCCCATACTCCAAGGTTCTGGAGCTAGTATGCTCTCCCACTCTCTAGTGAGCTGTTTCATACCTCCCATTCCAACTTCTCCCATCCTTTCAACTGTGAACTATGACTTCTGCATCAAATAAAATGGAAACTCTCAGACAAATACAACCAAAACTGTCTACCATCAAATCTGAAAAAAACATCTCCAGAAACATTAGTATTCATGCTTCTTTCATTTGCTCTTATATTTTGCAAATGTTTATACAGTCCTTAACATGTAACAGGCTCTTGTGCTACACGGTGCCAAGAAAGAGATAGGTTCTATGTCTATTACTGCTTTGCAATGTGAAAGCTAACAGAGGAGTTAAGACGTTTACCTGGGTATACATCTAGTTAGCAGTAGAGGACAAGCCAGGTTCTAAGTGAGGGTGCATTACTGCCCAAAAGCCCTCCAGGATTCCTCTGGCCAAGTGATGTGAAAATTCAAGAGGTAAGACTCTACCCATAGTCCAAGTTAAACAAGAGCAGCTACAGTTTAATTTACTGGTACATGGATTATATCATAAGAATTCACTTTTTTAAAAAAGGAAAAAAATGTCTTACAGTTGAGCAAATACAAGATCTTATTTCTCTAGATCCTTTCGAAAAAGTAATACATCATCTATTTCTCCTGAAACTAGGGCTGGAGGTTAGTAATGGCTTTGTTGACTGGAGAATCTCTCTCTTTTTTAAAAAAAATAATTTAATTTTACTTTACATATATTTTACAACCTTCCTCTTTTTTTGTACAATGTAGGCTTTCTCCTTTCAGATGTAGTTCCGTCAAAATTCCCATCACTGATTCAACCATGCACCATCACCATAGTCCCTCCTGTAAGAACACATTCCCTCCCCTGTTTTGATCCCTCTCCCTCCTCCTCCCCTACAGAGTATCTTTGATTAAAAGCTGCCTGTTAATTTTATTTTTAAATTTATTAGAATTATTTTTTTTCCTCATCCCTTCTTTGGTTCCCTACATTCCTCTTATAAATGAAACCATCTGATATTTCTCTTTTTCCATTGGCTTATTTCAATGAGCATGATCCCTTCCAACCATGTTGCTTTGAATAGCATGAGTTTTTTTTTTTTTTTTCTGATTGCAGAATAGTATTCCATTGTGTATATATACCACAGTTTCTTGACCCAGTTATCTATTTTTGGACATTTGGGTTGTTTCCATAGCTTACCTCTTATAAATAGTGTGGCAACAAACTTAGGGGGTACAGATATCCTTTGTGTTAATGTTTTTGTGTCCTTTGGTAGATCCCTAAGGGTAGAATTGCTGGGTCATGTAGAAGCTCCATTTTTTGCAGTTTGAGGAACCTCCACTCAGCTCTCCATAGTGGTTGGATTGGCTTGCATTCCCACCAGCAGTGTAGGAGAGTTCCTTTTTCTCCACAATCTAGCCAGCACTTGTTATTTCTGTTTTTTCACTGCATGCCATTCTTACACGTGTAAGGTGACATCTCATTGTAATTTTGAGTTGCATTTCCCTGATTACCAGTGATATTGAACATTTTTTAAATATACCTGTTGGTCACTTGTGTTTTGTTTTTGGAGAAGTATCTTTTTACCTCGTCTACCCATTTTTTGACTGAATTGTTCACTGTATACTGAGTTGTGTGAATTCTTTGTAGATCTTGCGAGCAGTTCCAATACAAAAATTTCCCCCAATTTGTAGGATGTCTCTTTGTCCTGGTTAATTCTCTTTTGCCATACTTAAGCTTTTTAATTTGATGTAGTCCCAGTTGTTCATATTTCCTTCACTTTTTTTTTTTTTTTTTTTTTTTTTTTTAAAGTTGTTATTGAGATGGATGTCATGTAGTGTTTTGCCAATATTTTCTTCTATATATTTTAAGGTTTCAGGGGTTATGTCCAAGCTTTTTATCTAGAGAATCTCTTGCTTTCTTCTCTGGTCATTGAGAACTATACAACTGATCAGAGTAAACATTTCCTTTGGAAAGTTAGAGCCAAATTCCAACCCATATAGGTACCTTGTAGCTTACATATCTGTTGTCCATTAATCACCACATTGCCAGATGTTTTAATTTTTGCATATATTTATAACAAGTTGCTTTAGATTCTTCTCTGGAACAACATTTGACCCTGATAGAGGTAAGATATATGAAATATTTTTAAAGCTATAACTGAAAATGTTGAGATATAAAAAGATAAATATGAGTCCTATGCTTTCAATAGTTGCCTTTCAGCCCAGATAGGTATTGCTGATATGGTGACCTAAAGTTTGGAGAACTAGATGAAATCCTGTAACTAACTCCTCATCTAGCCTTCTATCCAGTACTTGAAAGGAGGACCCATATGAATTGAGGGTTTACTACTCAGCATTTTGGAGAAAAAAGATCTTCCTTAGGTATTTAGAATGTTTGCTATTTAAAAACTAATTTATTAATCTCATTAGAAAAAAACTATTCTATAGACTTGTACCCCAAATAATCAACTTCATTTGATTTGTGTACAATGAGTATTTGGGAATTACACACATTTCTGTATAATTGGCTACTCACAATTTGTAAGGGCCAACTATAGTTATAGGTTTACTTTAACAAATTACATGGTCACACAGAAAAAATTCCAAAGGAAAAATTTATGCAATAATATTTTATAAAGTGAAGAAAGAAATTTAAAATGGCATTCAATCAACTACCAAATATTTATTGAGTGCTTACCATACCTCAGGCAACATTCTGGGCACTAGTGCCCAGTGATAAAAAACACAAACAAGGTCTCTGTGACCTATAAACAGAACATTTTACTCAACAATAATCATATTCCTATGTTAGAAGGATTTATCACATTTAAAAACTAACTTGTGTGTGTTTAAATAATATACCCAGTAGAGACACACATGATAAGTAAATGCTATGTTAATATTATTTTAGTATACACTTTTTCAGTGATATGTGAAACAACTTGATAATATTGATGCTGGGTAGGAAGCTCACTGTAATGATCCATGTAGATCAGAGAGAATGTCTGTTGTTTAACTTTATTTGCTCAAAGTTAAAAAGTTAAATCCAATTAAATAGATCACTGAAGTAAATTTTTTGAAAGGAATAAATATTTAAATAGAAAACTCAGACTGCTGTTTTTGTCAACTGAGGTTTACCTTTGAAGTGATTTATATGGATATATATGTGTGTGTGTGTGTGTGTATATATATGTATACACACATATATATCCATATAAATCACTTCAAAGGTATATATATATATATAATATACACACACA
>NW_004567119.1:36302440-36363621 GCF_000260355.1 Condylura cristata | reverse complement strand
ATATATATATATATATATATATATATATATATATATATATATGTAAACTTTTGATAGTTGAGGGATTAGGTGCAAATGCTAGTAAAATTACTATAGCTAATTGCCCAAAAAATGGGAAGCATTATCCTGAAAAACGTTTCAGATATAAAACAAGAGGATATGTTTCCTTTAATATAGGATAATATATGCTTAAGCCATCTTTATCTGAATCATAGGTTTTCTCCTTAGAAGTTTTGCTACTCTGTCTCAGTTTTCTAATTTGACTTCAGAGGCTACTCTCTTTTCAGTTTTAGAACATATTCCCTAACAAAATAAATAATTAAACCATAGATGAACTGTCAAAAGGGAACATTATTTTAATGGAACATTAACATTTTGTAATTAACATGGAAGTTAGTGCATTTAGCAGATGTAACAACATTAGACTTGTAAATTTTAATTAAAGTTAATGGTTCATGATAGCTGTAGGGAGCAGGGAGCCTCTCTAGATACTAAAAACATGTCTAATGTGATTAGAAATACTAATTGTAGAAAAAAGGATAGTACTTGCAATGACTGTTTTTCATTTCTTACAAAATCATCAACTTGAAAGTCCTTCAAATGAGGAAACTAACAGGCAAACAGAAGTTAACAGAAGAGGTGATAATGATATTTAAAGGACTGAGTCAAAAAGAACCAAGTGTCCTTGTATACACTTCTTTTTCTATAAGTAACTACATGAGCTAATTCCAAAGAAACCAAAAACGAAGGTATTTAGTAATTTTAAAGCAGAGATTAAGGTGTCATTTAATTCTTTCTGAAATTTCCACTAGAGGGTTGCTATCCTTCCCACTGGAGGGATATTCAGATGGTTCAGTCTAGATTTTATACAACAAAAGAGTCAGTTACTTTGAGTGACCTACAACAAACCCTCTCCCTATTAGAAAGATGTGATGAATGAAATAATAGAAACAGTAACTAATGGGTAGGTATGTTTATTAGCCACCGCAAAGAATACATAATATTCAAATTTAAGGTCAAAGATAGGTGCTTAATATATAGATATTGAGTCTGTCTGCTACAAATGAAGGTCAGGATTCCTTTAGTATTTTCCCAACTATCTTCTTTTTCACTAATGCTTAGTTAATTAAGGCTAATAATTCTATTTATTAAATTTTTATTAATTAAATGTTTTTATTTTTTACACTGTTATTGTATTTTGTACAGTATTTAATTTCTCCCCTCAGGTATAATCTTCATAGGCTAACAGTTCTAAACAATTTGCTTAACTTACAGTATTTCTTCAATTCCAAGACATCATTTTTATTCTCTACAATGTAAGCACCTCTTCTGTGTTGATAAAACAACACGTTACTAAACTAGGAATTCAATAACTAATAGTTGAAAGAATAAATTTAATTTTCTAAAATTGTATATATGTGTATATAGCCAATGTCTGTTTTTAACAATGCATATTGATTGCTTATCAATTACATATCAATGCACTATACTATATATAAAATAAATTTTCATCTTTTGTTTTGTACCCTAAAACTACCTTAAGATTCCTTATGTCTTGGTGGTAGAGTAGAATTAAATGTAAAAAGGTAGGTATTTCCACTAAATAAGTATTGTTAAGAATAAACTGAGCTTTCCAGGTAATATTTAAGCACCTACCTAAAACTTTTTAATGGATATCCCTGTCACAAAATAATTGTGGTTGAACAAAATTTCAATCAGGAAGAGGTTTAAATACCAAGGACTGTGGAAGCTGCTTTTCCTTCAAAGAATTTATAGTCTCTGAAACCCCAGAACCATCACTGTCAAATTCCTCCTAGTGTGAACACTGAACTGGTCTGCACGAGAACCTTTCTCATTCTTTACTCATAAGAGTGGTGTGGACTGAATTGCAGAAATTGTGGATTAAATAGACACATTTCAACATTCAATTCTTGGCTTGGTTTCCAACCTAGATGTAGACAGGCTAATTTGCAGGAAGAGTGAAAAATGGTAGCCTGAGGTTTATTGTCTGTTATAAACCTAATGGAATGTTGAGACATAAAATTTGCTTTCCAGTTGCTTACTATGGTACTCTGTAAATTACTTTTTTAAAAATGATGAGAACTCTGAGCAGAACAGAATCTTTTGGCAAATAACCATTCAGCTTCTCACATTTCAACACATAGAACATTGATTATGTAATAGTTTTGTTATGAATTTTAAGTCATTTTCAGTAATAACCATGACCCCCAGGTCAGGTATTTTCTGGTAATTAGTAACTAGCTGGATCAGGAGTCCAAATCTTATAAAATATTGTTAAGGGGATTTTATGTTTTAATAATTTAGAAAGGTCACTCAGTGAAGTTGTGAGTGTTCTGCTTTTCTCCAGTGGTGAATATGAACTTATAGTACACGTAATATTCTGATTTTATAAAACATGAACTTGTACTGTCATTAGGGACAGAAAAATCACAATTTCAAAAATACAAGTATTTAAAAACACAGAGGTTAATAAATTTACTGGTGAACAGGAATTTTAATTAAAAATGCAATCCTGTACATACCCAGTAATAGTTTCAATAGGACTCTTCTAACTTTAAAAGAGTGATAAAAACATATCAGCTTGGAGAACAATTGTTATACTAGAGTTGCCATGTACAACTCTAGTATAAAATATGGATACACAATTATACTGAATTTCAGATGAACATGTATTTTCATATAAGCATGTCTTACACAATACTTATGCTTCAAATTGTTCTGTATTGCTCTGAAATAAAATTAAGTAGGAGTGAAGTATTTTTTTGGCAAGTCTACCTCACCCAGATTTTCCACCTCTCTCTTCACTGGCCTTGGTAGCACTTTGCAGTCCCAAGGGTGGGAGTGAAATTCAAGTGATGTGGCTGCTGGGTGAGGTGTTCTGTGTGTGGCAATTTCAATCCCTTCTCTTCCCAGACCTGCCGCAGCTGGGTTAACACTGTGGGTCTGGCCCATGTTAGCATGAAGCCCTCTCTTTCCAGAGTTCCAGGCAGGAAGTAGAAATACTCCCCCCCACACACACACATACACACCTTTTTAGCATTTTCAACCACAGGGTAGAAGCTCTGCTCCCCGAGAACGCCCTACCTTCAGCTAATTTGCTTTTTTCCTTTATTTCCAGCCCCCAGTGTAGGAAGAACTGACCCCTCCCTTCCATGCCATACCTTAAAAGGTCTTGCTTTTGAATTGGGAAAACTTACTGTTTCAGTATAATCTTCAAAGCCCTATTTTTGGAAATGAAGAACTGAATATTGAGTTTTTGATTGTTTTCACCTTTAAGCGTCTTTGGAGGCAAAGGTTCCCAGGGGCTGAAAGGAGGTAAAAAAAAAAAAAAAAAAATTACGGCTGCACTTTTTCCACTATGGTGTTGCTCTTCTATTGGCTACATGTTTTGCCTCTATTTGCTTCTTTATCACCAGGTTGAACTAGTGGTCCTGTTTATCAACCTTCAAGCTGCTCAGTTATCTGAGTAATCATGTAAAAGTGCTTAAATTTCTAGTTCTCAGCCTTCTTCCTTATTTACAAAGTAGAATATGACTGGGGAAGAGTTTAATATTTTATCAAATGATCATTATGTGTTAAGAAATATGAAGTAGCTCATCATACACACTGTCAAATATAGTATTTCCTAACCCATGAAAAACAAAAGACAGTCAAAAATCATGCCTTTGAAATAATACATGAATACAGGATTTCCAAGTTCTCTCTTGCTCTCTCTTTTTTATGATTTATGGTTCTGTGTGATGAAGTGATTAATTGTGGATGGATCACAGGCTTTTGGAGTTAGAGGAATTCAGATTGCTTCCTTTGTCAAATTTCTACATTTCAAAAAAATCCATACTTGCATGGTTAAGAGATGTGGTCAGAAGCTTCAGAAATAGCTCTACTATCCTTTACAAATGTGTGATTTTACTTTTATCATTTCATGTTATCTGTCAGTAGAACAGGCTACCTTTTGTTTTGGAAAATATAAACTATTCATTTATCATAGGTTGACTTTATTTTTACTGGCAAGTGCTCACTTACATATATTTCCTTCTCAGACCATCGAATTCATAACAATTGGAAAACCAGGGCAGAAACAAATGAGTCTATGGTGAAAATATGTGTCAATTATTGATAATGATGGAATGTATGCATACATAATATGTATATAACAAATAATCAAATAATGATAAATTAAAATAATGACATAATCTCCTTATTTTTCCTTATAAAATGGTAATTAGGACATTCCATGTGGTTGGAAAATATTAAAGTAAGCCAGAAAAGCTGCCTAGTTCTAAGATGTTGGCATTCCTTTTGGCATTGTCCTAATATTAAAGTAAGCCAGAAAAGCTGCCTACTTCTAAGATGTTGGCATTCCTTTTGGCATTGTCCTAATCCTGTTTCTCTCTTTCTCTTGGCAATGTTATCCACTCCTTGGCTTCATTGACTACCTTTATATCTATGTTTCAAAAATCACTATCAACTCAGTACCACAGGAGATCTCTAGCTAGCTACCTACCTACCTACATGACTATAAATACAGGTATAAATATAGATATGGATACAGATTTCTCTAATTTCCTTTTATTTAAATTTTTATTGTATACATTTTCCATGATGGTACATATACTTATATGCATAAATATATATCCTTATAAAATTACGCGAATGTATGTGTGTGTGTGTGTGTGTGTGTGTGTGTGTGTGCTTTTTTGCTCTCCAGCTCTCTATCTGCATTGTTTATGCTCTAGGCCATCAACGTATGCAGCCTGGAATTTTTCAAAACCTTTCTCACTGGTTTCCTGGTATCTACTTTTGGCTACTTTCAACCTATTTTTCCCTAAGGAGCCAGAGTCATCTTTTAAAACTACTAAATTTAGTCCTTGCAAGTATTAGCTGTGTAACCCAGAAGGTCTGGTGGTCCATGGAAAGAACTTTGAGTACTATTCCAAACGAGAAAGCAAACCACTAAGAAGTTTGGGGGATGGAAAAATCAGATTAAATGACTCACCTTTTCCAACATTGCTCCACCTTATGTTTGGAAATGAATCAGCAAGGAGCAGCCGTAGAATCAAAGAGACCACTGAGTAGACATCAGCAGTGGCACAGATGGGAGGTAAGCAGGCTTGGGCTGAGGTGAGAACAGTAAGGAGAGGTGGAGGAATTCTTGAAATAGCTTGTACGTTTAATTGATAAGACTTTCCATGTGGGATGTTGGAAATAAAGGAAAGACAGTAATTGAGAGTTATGAAAGATGAGGAAAGAAATTAATTTAAGGAAGCAATTGCATTTCATTTTGTGTCTATTCATTTCAAGATTTCTCCAGTGCATTCAAGTAGACATCCAAGTAAATAGGCACTTGTATGTGTGTATATATGTATATAAGTGTATCTATATTTATTAGTCTGGAGCTCAGCAGAAGCATTTGGGCAAATCACATAAGGGACTCACCAGTATAAGGTAGTGTTCCCAACCTTAAAAACGGAAAGAGAGAATACAGTTAAAAAATGATACAGGGGGCTCTCCCTGGTGGCGCAGTGGGTTAAAGCACCGCATTATGAAGCTCTCCAAGGCCACTGCAGCTCAAGTTCAGTCCCCGGCCAGGGAGCTGACCCACTGGCACAGCAGACCTCTCCTGACCTGCCTGCTGCTCCCCTCAGCAGTGTACTTCATCAGTCTGCCTGTTCTGCACCCCACCCACTCTGTCTCTGGTAATCCTCTCAACCACCACACCTCTGCCCTGTACCCTAGTTCTGTAAGCATAAATAAATAAATCTTAAAAAAATAAATACAGGAATTAGAGTAAGGAATGCTACATTTAGAGACTGACTATGCTGGAGGAGGAGCCAGTGGAGGAAGCTAAGAAGGAACCAGCAGAGAGTTTGGAGAAAAAAAGAGAATGAAGTAGCATAGGCCAAAAATGACAGATTCTTAAGAAAGAGGAAGTGTCACTAAAGGTTTTGAGTAAATTGAAGGATTTGATCAAGCAGTTGCCAATGATAGTTTTGATAAAAGATGTTATCACTATTACTTGCCAATCATCACTTGTGAGTACCCTGCTTAAAAATTACAATGGTTTGCTTTTGGCCTTATGCTGCAGTTGAAAATACAGTAGGTCCCTGAATAGTATAATTTTGCTTATGGTAATGTTGATGAGGAAAAAAGGAATCCCAGCCTTCCTTGAATGAAAGGGAGTTTTTCAAGAACCTATTTCCTAATAGGTAGTTTCATTCAAGTTGTGGTTTCCAAATATATACTCAAGAATTAAGTGGGACTTACTGAGTATGTCTTTTCAATTAGTTAATGCCTAGTCTCCTGACACCAGTCTCTGCAGCAACACTGGAACTCTTTCAGCTGCTTTTCTGGAAACAGGTTTTCCCCTTTGTCCTTGTAAGACTCTCCCAAGGTCCTCCCACAGTCTTGAACCAACACTTCAAGAAACAGCATGGTGATTAAGTGTGTAGCTTGGAGTGGCAGACTGCCCAGGTTTGGATTCTAGCTCTAGTTTTTCTATTAGTTCATTTTCAAAGTTCACTTTCTCTCTCAGCTTCAGTTTCTTCAATTCTAATGATGACTTCAGTACAGTTGGGGACAGTATGAATATCTGTTTCATTCATATGTTGGAGGAAGAAACTCACATTCAGAAGAATGAGAATTATAAGGTGTCAGCTTACAGAGCTAAAATGTAACTAATTACTATGTCTTCAAAATCCCAAAGGAAATTTATCTTTAACTCATGTTCTGTATCCAGTTGCAGGGACAAAGGGAAACATCAGACATATAAAATTATGGTTCATAGTACCTTTTTAAGGAAGTTATTTGAGTATATATTCCTAAAATTGGAAAAATTGAAGGGATATGTATGAGGAGAGATAGGGACTATAAGAGTTAGTGACTATCACAAAGGAAAGTGAAGAGAGTCTAAAACATAGCTGTACAGCCAGCTTCAGCTATAGTTAGTCCTGACTAGAATAAGAGGTTCCAGAAATTTGAGAAGCTCCCAGGAAAAGGTCCAAAATTTAAAGATTTGGTCATTTTTCTAGATTTAATGTATTGGATGAACTTAAGAATAAAATAAACCTTGTTTAAAAAATGTTAGTAGAGGAAAACAAAGGCAACAAGACACTCCACTGGAAGTAAAAATGTTATATAGGATAGTTATGTCACATTATTTACATTTAAAATAAACAAGATTTACATGGTTAAACCATAAAGTTTATTTAATTGATTTTAACTTGTAGAATTAGTGTCCAAAGCATAGATGATTTAGTTATGATTAAAACACAGAGTGTAAGTGCTGATTCTCTAAAAGTTTAAGTTTAGATAACTGAAGTTGGAAAACAGGTGGAGAGTTCACCTAATGGGAATATATCAGCACCAGAATTCTCATCTTACAAAATGGGGAATAGAAAGATAACATCTCTCCTTGTTGGCATTACATGCAAACTTTTGAAGGTAACCTTGACTTTACTTAGCAGAAAGGAGATCTTTAAAATTATACTGGAAAGCTAACAATGAAGAGTTTAGCTTTGAGAAAGGTAAAAAAAACAACAACAAACAGGCTGGAGGCTGTTTCCAAAAGTATTATCCAAAAGCATGTTGCAAAACAGGTCTGATGATAAAAACACTTGATGCTGTCTACTGAACATGGAGAAACTGCCTCTGCTGCCCACCTAATTATATGTTTGCCCCTGGGACTTGATAATGCAACACTGGGAAACCCCTACCACTATCATTACCCCCACCCGACACCCACTGCCATCCACACCCCCCACAAATGCACAAATGAAGATTCCAGAGTAACCTGTTTCTTTTTCCTCATGTTGTCCATGTATGAATGAAACTTGGAATATGTGCATCTGATGGAAAAAAACTAGATTACATGATTTTCTTGTTGATGCAAGAGAAAGAGAACTTTAAATTTGACGTTTATATTTAAAAGGAAAGAGCTACCTCATTAGTTTCCACCCAAATACAATATTGAAAAGTTACTGGATATAATGATTGATGTCTGTCACATTGGTGGAATAAATAAAAGTCTAAGTACATATTTTAAAGTTACAAGAATAATGTAAACACTAAGGTTATCGCATTATCACTTGTCTCTTTTTCTCACAACTCCAATACAAATTCATTGTTTCTGTATATACTCTTAAAGTATATACAGAAAGTGATTCTTCATGCCTTGCAGCTCATGGTCATCCCAGCTACCACTGTCTCTACTCTAAATTATTAAAACAGCCTCCCAGTTGGATCCCTGCTTCATACTTTTTCCCATTACAGAATATCTAAACACAGCAGCCAGATATCCTTTCAAGATATGAGAGAGATCCCACCATGTCTCTGCTGAAAATGTTGCAAAGACTTCACAGTAGAAATGATTCAATAGAAATCAAGGTCTTCTCAGAGCCTGCCAGCCCTTCACAACCTGCTGCTCTCCCCAACGTCTGAGACCTCATCTTCTACTCTTATCCTCATCTGTTATTCTTGCTACTGTGGTCTCTCATTCATGGTACATGAGCGTCAAGCTCCTAAGTGCCTGCCTTTGACTCTCTGCACTGGGTGACTCCTCTGCTGGAATATTCTCCCCCCAGGTATCTGCATGACTGCCTCTTCCACATCTTGAAGTAATCTGTCACACTGTACTTCCTATCTCACCTACTCCTCTTCCTTTAGTACTTTATCTTTTTTTCTATAGTTCTGATAACCTTATAACATTCTCCATATTATGTATTTAAGTATAGTAATCATTCTCTCTTTTTATTAGTTGATGTGTCCAGGCATTTAAAAAAGCTCCCTGGAATAGGGAAATCATAAGCAATCATTGAATGAATGAAAGGATGAATGAATGATGAAAAATTTCTAGGAAAGTTGAGGGTTAATTTACCTACATTCTTACCTATCAAAGTAGAAAGCTAATGGGTAGACCCTAAAATTAATTAACCAAGAGGTATTAGTATATGTTATCTGGAATTGTGTAAACTATCAGAAGAATTAAAGCAGAAATGTTTAAAAGTGATTATATTTGCAGAGCAGGACAGAGGTAGGCAGAGTGTAATGACTTTCCTTTTTAAACCTTTCCAAACTCTTTGATTTTTAAAAATTATATGCAAGTAATGCTGTCAAAACTCCTATTTTTAATATAACTAGTGAATAAGGAAATATAATGGTTTATAAAAATTAAAAATGCTCAATAAAAATTGTGTTTTCCTTACTAGTAGGAGATAGAGCATAAAACAAGTTGCTGTGGGTTAAATATTTGTGTTTCCCCAAGATTCATATATTAAAAACTGCTTTCCCATATGAAGGTATTTTGGTGTGGAGTCTTTGGTGGGTGATTAGGTTTGGATAAGTCATGGGGGTAGAGCCTCCATGATGGAACTGTTAGCCTTCTAAGAGGATGAAGAACCCGTGGGTCCCTCTTTGGAGGCAAGGGGGGAACAAGGTGTGAGACTAGTCTGAAAGGGCTCTCCCCAGGCCTGACCATGGCGGCCTCTTTAGCACAGACTTCCAGTCTCTAAAACTTGTCTGTTGCTTATTACCCACCTAGCACTTTATGACAGCAGCTGAAGTAACCAAAGCAAAAGTAAAAATCATGGATAATAAAGCTAAAGAATTTCATGTTTTTTGTATGAAATAACTTGCTAGATTTTATTTTGGAAAATTTCAAGTAAACAGTGAAGGTATAGGTGCTCATCCTTATGTTTTCTATCTCTGCTACTCCATTTCCCTTGATGCGAATCCCAAGCATAGGTAGGGATGATTTATGAGCTGAGGATTTTACTTTTGAAATATTGACAGATGACTATTCAGATTCTTAATAGTAAATGTAATAATTCGTGCTGCTCTGCAAGGAAGTTTATAAATTGTATGTAAAATAATGTGACCTGACTTACATATAGAAAATCATATTTTAGGATTGCATTTCTGGATGTTTTTATATAATAAGACATTCTAGTCAAATCCGCAAGACTTTTTCTTAGCAACTCAAAAATACGTATAGAATGTGGGAAAGCAGGTTCTGAAAGTTGTTCTATGAAGATGTTACATATTCTTGGGCATAACTGAGAGTCGATTTATGACTCTAGAAGTCTAATTATTGGGTGTGAAACCCATCTTCTGGATAGTCAATATAATTTAAGTTCAGTTATTCTCACTGAAATTTGGAACCCTATCTGTAATCTGGTATGCAGCATGCCATTTTCAAAGAAATGTTTAATCTGGCTACTCTACTGTGCCATACTGCTTCAAATTGATCTCTAATGACTTTTTAAAAACAATTTCCTTGCCTGGTTATAATCTACCACTCAGTGAAGCCAAAGAACATCAGCTGACTGACTTGGGGAACAAGGAGCCACATCACTCTTCGATCTGTCCCAGTCACCAAATTAATGTTGGATTATTGCCTGCCTTAGGGGGAGGATCTGATCAACTTTTCCACATCTGATAATTCTGTCATATTGATTAATGGCTGAAAGGTGGGTTTTACAGAATGAAACCAAGTTAGTCTAAGAAGAATAGAACACATTCTGTATTTATAAGAACAAAATCAGTATTGGCCCATTTTGACTGACTGTAATTCTTGAAAATATTAAAATGAAAGATTGAACAAGTTAGCTCTTTTACTAGTTTACTGCCTTTCTTAATGAATGACTCAAGAAATAGTCTAGATTTTAAGCCACCTGTCAAATACAAAACTTATATGAATAAGGGAAAGAAGTTACAAAGCCTAGCAGTCCTGTGGGCTCCCAGGCGAATTTTTAGCAGTAAAGTATTACTGTAAAATCCCCTATCTCCAATACAGCCACATTTTGAGCTACTGCATATTAGAGCAGTAACATAGGAATTTGGGGGGCATACAATTCAGACCATAATGACAGCTTAATATTTCAGAATGTAAGTTATAACTTTGCAAATAAGTTTGCCAATGCCCACTCCCACAGAACACCTAGACTATCTATCCATCTATCTATCTATCCACACACACAAATGGGAAAAAAAGTATCAAATGACCTTAGTTAAATGTTAATAAATATTTTAAATGATGAGCAGGCATAATTTCCTAAGTAATTGAACACCTGTAATTAAAATTCAGCTTTATAAAATCGATAATCTATGAGCATATCACTAGTGATAGCAAAAACAATTTTCCATCTGCAGGATGAAAGGGAATGGATGGAGAAACTCAGGAACTACAGACATAATCTGGGTTCTTTGGGGCACTTATGGGAACAAAGGATACCAGTGATGGAGGCTGTGTGTTATTTTCCCCACTCACAGACTGGTCTCAGTAGGCCTCACATTCCATTCAATGCAGTGAATTTTCAATAGGCCTCTCCAATAAAGACTTATAGACAATGTGATGTTTTCTTAAAATCTAGAAAAGGGTGCTTGCTTTCACTGATGGAAATATTTTGACATAAAACAAATTTTCCCATGCAAAGTTTAATTTTCAGCTGTTTTAATATTGTAAATTCTGTTTATTCCAGTTTCCCTCTAGTTAAAATACATATTTCTGCTACCCTCCACCACTCCCTTATTTCCTTCTTTTTCCCTTTAGCTCCACTTCCTTTGACTATTCTCCTGATAAAGAATTCAGTAATTCAAGGTCCGGCTAGAGACCTTGAATTATTGTTTTTAAAATTGCCCTTTTTTCAATGCCTTTCTCCAAGTATGAATCTGTTTCATTGCAAGAGATCACAATAAATTTCAGAGTAATACAGAACTTCAGTAAGGAATGCTGAATGTCCAAGGGCTTGAATTGCTTCTGAGCACTCTTGGCAATGAAGTGACATTATTTCTGACAATGATGTAAAACATAAAATATATATATATACACACACACACACACACACACACACATATATATATATATATATATTTACTGAGACAAAGTTAATCTGCATCACTGCATTGATTCAGAAATAGAGATTCACACCTCTTCAGATGTACGTTACTTACCACATCCACCACCGAAACACCCCTAATATTTCATCACAATCCATTCTGTCTCTCCCTTTTGCTCCCCAGTCCCATTAAATTTTTCTGGTATTAAATATTCATTGACTCTGGTACTTGGAATCTTCCTGTTCAAAATATTAATAATATTATTCAGTTTTTAAAAAGAAATGAAAAAACAAAAAACCCAGTAGAACATTCCCAAGAGTTTTTGTCCCATGGGATTAATTGTTTGAAGTTAAGATTCTCCTTCCTGGTTCCCCAGCATGTCTGGTGGTATCTCTCTTCAAGGTGAAGTGACTAATCTTTCACCCTTGAAAGATAATGATCATGTTAAGGAATGCTGACTCTGCCTTCCAGTTCCTCAGTCACAAATGTCACTTTGCTACTCTGTCTAAAGCTACTGCTCTGACAGCTTTAAATTGCCAAGTACCTTGCACGGGAAGATTCATTGAATTATTGATAAATCTGCATAGTTTGAGGAAGTGGAAAATGGGAACGTGGTAGAATCACTAGTTTTCTAATTCTTTCTATAGGAATATGGCATTTCTACATGTGTTGCACAGAAGGGAGAACTTATAACTAAAGAGTTCATTTTGTAGGAAGGATATTTGTGTAGTAAGATAGAAAGAGTACTTAAAACGGAGTCATATCACTCGCCAGTCTGTCGCTTGGGAACTTTGTCTTTTATGGTGAGTTTTCATTACAATATATACTAGTAAATATTAGTTGAATAAATACATTTAGATGAAGACAAAGCCAATTCAGGCGTATTTTAAAATCCAGATTGTCAAGAGTACTAACTCAGCTCCGATACTGTATATCAAAATATGCTAGAAGATAGACTGTCAGCAGAGATTTAAAATTTTTTCAGGTCATGGTGCCCTTAGCTTATCAGTATTTTTTTTTTAATTGTTTAGTATCTTTTGGTCAAAATCAAACCAAAACAGAAGATTTAGCAGGTCAATTTACCTAGTAGTTAAATCTAAACAAGTTAATATTTCCATTCTAGCAATTTATAAATGTCCTAATGACTCAGTAGCCACTAGAGCAAAAACAGTTAACAGTATAAATTGAAGGAACTAATATTTTTATTTCATTCTTAAATCATTGCAACTACTTTCTAGTAAAATGTGCATGTCCGTTGGTCACTGCATATTTTCTCAAATCTCATAGTTAGATTGGACTTCTCTCATCATTTTGGTTCTACTTTTTTTTTTCTTGATTCTTGCCTTTTAAGCTTAGCAATCTCCCAAAGCCCAGCTTCACAGAAAAATAATGTCATAAAAAGAAATGTAGCTTGATGTAATGTTCAAACAGTGAACTACCTCAAACTAGTAGTTTATAAGATGTCTGACAAATTCCCTCCAATACCTGAAATATGTTCAAATATTCCAATATGAGGTCACTGTGGTGCACTGAGGTATTTGAGCCAATAATGTGTTACCAAAAATAGCATACTAGCAGTACCACTCATTTTCTTTAAAACGAGAGTGCATTCAGTTATTTTTATATCACTTACTCATTGACTGTGCTACATTTTTCTGTAGTTGGAGGAAAGCAGTGAATATAATGGTTAACGATGTGAGAAATGCATAATCTGCAATCTATTTTTTATTTCATTTAAATAGTTTTATTGAAGTAACATTGCATTAGGGTTGCAGTGTGTATCACTGAAAATCAACATGTGCGTATGCTACATTTATTTCACCACTAAATGTTCAATTCTACCCCTCACCAATACCCTTGTCCAAGTCGTCCTGTATATTTAACCACTTCATCCTTCCCTTCTGGTAACCACTAATTAGTCTTATAGTTCAAATGTTTATATTTGTTTTATTTAGTTCATCTGTTTGTTTGTTTTCTTTATATACTACATATAAGTGAAATCATATGGAGTTTTTCTTTCTCCATATGGCTGATTTCATTACCATATACCCTCTATGTCCATCCATATTGCAATTGATAGGATTTCATTTTATTCAGTAGATGAATAATATTCCATCTTCTTTATTCATTCTTCAGTCAATGAGTACTTAAGTTCCAACAATCCATTTAACCTCAACCGCTGCACTAGCAATGATTGCTAATGAAATACTTAATGTTTGGCAATTTTAACTTAAGGAAATTTTTGATTAAAGGCAACTTTTATTTCCACACCTCAGTATGATATGAGTCTTCATACTTCAACTCATGGTCATGTATCACACCGTTCCTAGAAGGGACATCAGGCTCTTTACAGTGGTTTGCAGTGTGTGTGTGTGTGTGTGTGTGTGTGTGTGTGTGTGTGTGTGTGGGGAACATATTCATGTAGAAATGTTTTAAAAAGTCCTGTTTCTCAAACATTTCTTCTATCCTAGGTCTAAAAGTGTGATGTGTCTGGGGCTTCACTGGCCTGACCCTGTCTGCCATTTTTGCTTTTCATTGTCTGTTGACTATAGTCTTGCTGCTTACTTATACTTCTGCTTATACCTCATCCTTGGACCCAGCCTCAGGATCAGCAGTAACACTGGATTGTTGGGGATATTTTGGAAGTGTGCTGGAATAGGTGAGTGGAAGAGTCTAGCAGTACGCTGTATAGGGATAGTCGACAGCATCCTCCTCCCACAGTCACTCAGCTAGATGCCAGAATTTGACACCAAATTTCCATAGGAAAAGTGACTCAGCTACAGAAAATAATAGAAAGGTTTATCCTTCTCTCTCTGAACATTAATTGAAATAAATTTCCAGCTGCTATTCTCTATTGTTATAAGGCCAATGTTCCTTATAAAACAACCATTAATACTGAGAGTTATTATGTCACAATGGTCACCCTCAGTCCTGTCACTCTGTGTTACATTTTGCATGTCATTCTATTGTGTTAGATGTGAGTTTTTAGGCTTCTCTAAGGCAAGTTCCTTTAGTTACTCAAAGTTCCTTTTAGAAAGAATTGATAAATCTTTATAGAATAGGGCCATTCTTTGGGCAGCCATTTTCAACAAGGACCCACAAAAAGTGGTTCAATTTGTATTGGTAAAAATTGCATTCAATTTGAAGATAATGTTTAGTTTTCCTCTGGTCAAAGCATTTTGAGGATTCAGCAGAATGCCTTTGCCCTTAGCAAACTCCATAGCTTATCTGAGGCTATAGTTTAATACATACATTCTCTAAAGAGGAAAATAAATGGCTTATGACATAAGACTAATATTGGGAATGTATCCATATGTAACCTAGAAGACCTTAGGAGAGCTCAATGCCAGCAGCTGTGGCGCTTCCCGGCCAAGTGTGGATGAGTATCATAAGCAGAAATATGACCAGTTCCCTGTCATTCTCTGGAAAAGACTACATTCTTAGAATAGATAAAAAAAATGTGAACATACCAATATGATAATTCTTTTTTTTTTAAGATTTATTTATTTATTCATACAGAACTGAGGTACAGGCCAGAGATGCAGAGGGTGAGAGGATTCACCAGAGACAGAGCGGGGACCAGAACAGGCCGACTGACGAAGTACACTGCTGAGGGGAGCAGTGGGCGGGTCAGGAGAGGTCTGCCTCGCCATGTGGGTCACCTCCTGGGCAGGCGGGAATGCTGAAGTGGCTTAAGCTTCTTAGTGCTGTGCTTTAACCTGCTGCGCCACCATTGAGGGTCCCCAATATGATAATTCTATGTGGGTTTTTCATTCTTAATGTCAGATCTTCAAAAATGAAATGTTTATTTTAGTTGCCCCAATGAAACATTTTTTAAAAAAATGATACAATAGTTTATTTTTACATCACTCTGTGTCGTTTTTCATCTCAATTTGTAATCCCCATGGGCTTGCCATCACCAAATCACCCAAGTGCCATCACCATAGTCCAGTGCACTTCCCTCCTCCCCTCATTTTTGAGCCCATTCTCCATTCCTCCCCCATAAAATGTCTCTCTATATAGTTGTTCATTATTATTATTATTTTCTCCATGGTCCTTTATACTCCTGCTCTGAGTGAAACCATCCAGTATTTTTCCATTTCTTTCTGGCTTATTTCACTAAGCATGATCCTTTCCAGCTCCATCCATGTTGCTGCAAAAGGTATGTGTTTATTTTGTTGATTACTGAGTAATATTCCATTGTGTATATGTACCACATCTTTTTAATCCGGTCATCTACTTTTGGGCATTTGGGTTGTTTTCCACATCTTTCTGATTATAAATAAAACAGCAATAAACATGTGCCCCAGTGAAATTTTTAAAAATAATTTAAAAAAATTTAAATGCAGATTTACCTTAAAAATTGCAAATTCCTAGAATTACTAAGGCCACTTTTGAAATTCTATTGGCTTTGTGGAGAGCAAGAATATTTTAAAGAACTTTTCAGGTGATTCTATCGAGACCACCCTAGCAAAAGGTACTGCTTGTGTAGCACAATGAAACAAATTACCAGACAAATGAGTTTCAATCTCTTGCTGTTTGTGTGTGTGTGTGTGTGTGAACATGTGGAAGGTTCATGTACATACTGCCAGTTCCACAAGCACTTAGCATGTGGTGGCACAGTTTGTGATGGTCTAAGATCGTAATATTGCAAGTCTTTGATATATCTTATTCCTTCTATATCCCTCAGGGAAATTAATACAGATCTTTATCCACAGCAATATCAAAATAATTATCAATGACTACTGGTTTGTGACCAAGGGTATACATTTATATCACATGGAGAACTTTTTTTTTTTAGAGATTTATTTATTTATGCATACAGAACTGGGGTACAGGCCAGAGGTGCAGGGGCAGTGAGAGGATTCACCAGAGACAGAGTGGGGGGCAGAACAGGCTGACTGACAAGTACACTGCTGACGGGAGCAGCGGGCGGGTCAGGAGAGGTCTGCTGTGCCATGTGGGTCACAAAATAATGGTCTTATTTACCTATTTTTAAAAATGATAATCACAATACATTTAGCTAGGGAAAACAAATGTTTCTCCTTCAGAAGACAACTCTTAGGATCTACTTTCTTTATTTTTATATATCTCATACAGCAGTGTTTACTATAACTCTTAGGATCTACTTTCTTTACTTTTATATATCTCATATAGCAGTGTTTACTATAACAATCACATTGTACATTTATCTCCTGTATTTCCTTATTCTATAGCTGGATGCTTGTATCTTATACCACCTTCCTCCACCTCCAGTTCTCCTACCTAACCCATCCCCTAGTAATCACAGCAGATCCCTTTTTCCCCATGAATTTGTCTTTACTTTTAATTTACTGGATTCCACATGTAAGTGAAAACATGCAATATTTGTTTTTCTCTGACTTATTTCACTTAACACAAGAGTTTAAGGTTGATCCATTGTAGCAAATTGTAGGATTTTCATTTTTTAAATAATAGAATAACACATACACACATATGTATATAAACATACACAAACATACATACATACCACAACTTTTTTTATCCATTTATTAAAAGGGGTACTTTGGTTGTTTACATGGGTTGACTGTTGTAAATGATGAGTTTACGGCATCTTAAAGGTTCTTTCTAAAATTGTATACATTGTTTAAAATAAAATATTCACCCCTGAATTTAGGTTCTGAAAAACTAAGATTAGAATTCATTGTTTTATCAATGTTGATATAATAATTGAACTGATGAATTTAATGATAAAGAACTATGACTTGAGGGGAAAAAAGAATTGAAAACATGGTGAAACATCACTAAGCTCATTAGAATGGCCAAAGAAAAAAGGGCCAAAAAAAAAAAAGTATTGGTTTGGAGGTGAAGCAACTGAAACATTTACACACAAGAGCACACAATTCCATGTAATAAGAAAACTCAGAAGAAGTAATACTAATTTAGGGTGATAGTGTTGCCTGAAAGCAGCATGAAGAGACTTGGGGGGGTGATGAAAAGTTTCTATATACAAGCATATACATTTGTCAGAAATCATCAATCTGTACAGTCATTATTTGTATACTTTAATGTACATAATCTATACCTCATTATAATGTGTTAGAAAAAAGAAATACTACATCAATCAATTCAAAAATAATTTGATAAAATACAAACATAATAGTCTCCATGAATTTTAAATTAGGGAAATATAATAGATATGTTTTCTCTTTTACTATAATAATGACATTGATTGGGCTTTATCTAAGTCAATTCTTTCAACAACTATTTGCATTAATTATCTTTAAGCCTGTTTTAACAACAAGGAGACGAACATTTGGAAGGTGCTCCAGATGGCCATGAGCTGGCTAGAGAGAGTAGAACAAGGAACCCCTGGGTCAGTGATCATAGCATTCAACAGCAGTCACACGGTGAATATCATCCCTAGAGAAGGGTGAGCTATAAAAACTCCAGGATCATTTTGCTTGACCCTGTTGCCCAGGTCAGGTGTGAGATGCTACTTTTGCTCTGTAGATTTCTCTAGGTCTCTTTCATTTCAGGAGGGTTTAAGAAACTTTGGTCTTGACTTTCTTAGGTCATATTATTAAGTATTTAAGTATTGAAAACTGAATCTAAGTTCATGGGAATGCCTAATTCTTCTGCAGAGGGAACATTTGCTCCATTCCTTCTGAATCTACCTACTGCAGACAACACACAACACTCAGGCTCTGAAGCAGAGGCTTTCAAGAGAGGAGGAGCACAAAGATGCTCTTTTACCTGAAGGGCACCCCTCACTTTCCTCTCTTTTAAGGAAAGAGATTTTCATGACTGGTCACCAGTATTTCCAGGATGGATATGCCATGTGGGGCAACACTGGTTAACTCCTTAGATAACTGGACAGAAACTTTATTTAAGCTGGCAAACTAAAATTGAAGCTAATGTACTTATTTATGCCAATGAGAAATCCACTGGAGACTCTTAATTGCAGGCATGGCTGAATCAAGAAGGCGGAAGACAGGAGCTTTGTCTTCACAGTTCTGTCTTCCTCTACTGAGCTCTATTTTCCTGAGCATCAACTTCATTTTCAGGTATCTTCCTGTCCTAGGCACTGGGAGTTCTGGGATTATATTCTATTCTTTCTGAAGGACAAAAGTCCTTGGAGCCTATGTTTATTAAGCCAGCTAAAGTCATTCTTACTTGTTACTCTCGCCTGTCTGGGCATTTATCATTCTTTCTCAGTTCCTCCTCTAACAGAGGACGTTGTACCAGTATCAGTCAGTTTCCCTTACTTATTATGATCTAGAAGAGTTGACTTGACCATTTTCCCACCCACTTTCCTATGTGTTCTTTCCTACAATTAAGCTACAAAACCACGTGGTAGTGATAGATGTTTTGTTCATAACGGTTAATTTCCAGATGCACTTTTAGAGAACTAGCCAAAATTATTTTTCAATTATTCTATTCCCTTTTTCTGTTTCTAACATATTTCCTCTATTGTTTTTAGGTTTCTAAAATTATAACATTGAAAATAGCAAACATTGATTGTAAATAATTCTAAATTGAACAACCTGCAAAGAAGCAGAAAGATTGTGCCTTCCTCACTCATCCTTCTATACAATTTACTTGTAATTTGCATTTTTACATCCAGTGTTTGATTAAAATATTTTGCTTCTCTTACCACAATGTCTTAAAAATGATGGAAAATTTTATTTGCAGAATCCAAAAAATAGTTTTAATGCATAGAAGGCACTGAATAAATGTGTATGGAGAAGAACAAAAAGGAAACAAGGAAGAAGCAAGGTGATTGCTGATGGGGAGGGGAAGACTGGAGAGAAGAAGAAAGGAAGAAAAAGAAAATACCTACCCTTTCAAAAGCGTTGGCATAGTTCTGAGGCACTCTGGGTAGAAAACATTCCAATTTTCCTTTTCACAGATGGAAAACCTTACTGCATCAATAGTAATTTGACTGCTACTGAGTTAATAAGAATGAAACCAGTGAGTTGGCATCTTTGGGACCCCAGGCCTGTGAGCTCCTGCATGCCTTTCTCTCACCTGGAAGGGATGGCTGCAGATGTCGATGCCTTTGGGTCTTGGTGCAGGGGTGACACCTCGCTGCCTCCTTTTAGCCTTCAGATTTCACTTTAAATGTCATTTCCTCAGAGAAGCCCTCCTGCATTACCCAGTCGAAAGTGGATTCCTTTTCCTTAGTCCCTTTGAAATGTTTTCTTCAGTTTGTCTCCTTATCCACATGGAATTCTCATTCAGTAACCATAATTGTAAATCAAATCCAAGAGTATACATGCTTTGAGAGAGCTATAAATGATTCAAAACAGTTAGGACTCAAAGAAATGAAAATTTGCATATTAACTCTAAGATTTAGATGCAAAAATAAGCAGTGGCAGCCACATCATCCTAGGTTAAGGTTTTGTTAAACTTAAAACTAAAAAAAAAAAAAAAATTAGTGAATGCATGGTGGTAAAGAACAAAGCTCTGTACTGAGCGCCAGGAAAGAGAAGCGAGTACAAACTTGACTTACTCCTGTGTTTTTTCCTGGAGCTGTACTTCTAATTAGCTAATGTGTAAGTTTATTGTGATTTATATCAGCTAGTAGATAAGCTTATGTGGATCTAGTTCATCTTCTTGCTTTGGATAAGTCAGGCAGGAGAAATGAGCTAAATTCCATTTTAAATTTGTTAGGAAAAGATATTTGAGAGCCTACTCTCCAAATTTGGGACTCATCCTAACAGTTATTTCCAGACCATATCATTCTGGCAGTGTTTTGTGTTTCTTTACCCTTTGTTACTGTGAACAACAGTGAGTCTTCTAGTACATAAGCTTCACTCTCCTTTTTCTGTATCTCAGGATGTGGTAGCTAGAAAGCCTCCCTGTGGTTTTTTGTAGTTGGCATCTCCATTTCCCACCTCTGCCCCACCATCTTTTCTTCTGCATGACATCACATCCTGTCATCCTGGGCAGAAATAGACAAAAATAGGTCTAGGGGTAAAATCCTAATGAATTGGCTCATGAGCTGCTGTCACATTATCACAACAAAGGTGTGAAAATCTCTTAATATAGATCATTTTCTCTCAATGTATGTTAGAAACAGTGGGGTGCATTAGCTTTTAGTTTTATACAGTTTATGTACATAGAGATTTAAAGAATCTTGAAACAGGACATACATACACAAAAAAATTATAGAGGAATCAAACTATTAGATTTTGAAAGTGGTAAAAATAGATTCTAGCCTACTTGGGGGCATAGGTGTTAAAGTCTTAACACTAGCAAGCTATTGCCAGCCACTGCAACTTGAGTTCATGAGTTTGATACTTGGCCAAGGAGCTGACCCACATGGCGTGGCAGACCTCTGCTGTCTCTCCCATTGCTCCCCTCAGTAGTGCATTTCAGTAGATCTGCCTGTTCTGTTCCCCACTCTGTTTCTGGTGAATCCTCTCACCACCCAAACCTCTGGCCTATGCCCCAGTTCTTATATGCATAATTCATAAAAAAATGAATCTTAAAAAAAGAGACCCTAGCTTTTAGGGGCTAAACAATCATCAACAAAGACTTAGATAATATGACTGTTCTGACTCAATATACTCTCTGTAGATTTAGATTTCAAGATGGTATAATAGCCTCTACTACTACTACTTAGGAATTAGTTACAAAGGTTTGGTGGTTTGGTTGTGTAGTTGTCAAACAGAACAGTTTTTAAATTTTACATAGAAAATTTAAAATTAACCATTGACTTGATTATTTTTCATGTCTTTTCCAGTCCTATAAGTTACCTATTGTACAATAGTAAAACATAACTGACTACTTATTGATAGATTGGACTTACAGGAAGTAACTGATGAAGTAATAATTTCATTTAATTTAGAAAATGAGGAGTTAATATTTTTATTATTTTCTGGTCTTCAAGAAAATGTGGTTATTTTCTTGAAAGAACTATGACGCTATGAAAGAGATTGAAAATGATAAAGTTTCAAATATTTGAATACTTTGGTTACCCAAAGTATACATTATTGTTTATGCATGTTAACTATACTTTGAATTATTTTAAAAGTAATTTATACTTTAGAATTAATAAAACAATAATAAATTATATAATTATATCACTCTATACTTATATAAGTAACTTATAAATTCTACAGATTAAACAAACCTATTAGCTAAGCAGCCTATTAGCTAAATAAACATACTAGCTAAATTAAAAAAAAAACAGCACAAATGCTGACAAATAATACTGGGGGATAAATGTACCAATATTGTTCAATTAAAATTGTTTGTAGTTTCCATGGTGACACTAAACTGTTTTCTCCCATTCTTTTAAAGAACAGATTATCCCATAAATCCCTGGATAAATATTGGCCTTCTCCAGTATTTGCATTACTTATGAATATCAAGTTTCTTGCCCTCACACATGTTTTTTTTTTTTCTGACACATGTTTTTAAGCACATCTCAGAGTTTTGCCCCCCAATTCTCAAGCTTTGAAAATGACCCTTTCATTTGATGAAACATTTTCCAAATTAAAGGGTCATTTTCAAAACTGGAGAATTGACTCCCTTATTCTATATTATGTTAACTTCTGCATGGAAAAGCTAATATGTGATAGGAATGACTATAGAGGCAAAGGTCCATCATTTGAATTCTACCCACTAGTGAGTTCAGTGGCAGATTTACAGAGACTGTTGAAGCTGTTTAAGATTAACTAGGCTTATTGTCTTTAAAACAATAAGAGCCTGCCTTCATTATATCTTTGAGTTTGATGTGGCATGATTCCAAATCTGGTTTTACGCACATCCTGTATTTCCAAATTGATTGAACATTAACACTGGAATGAATTACTGAACATATAATTACTGAGGTGTTTTAAAGTGTACGTCTGCCATTAAGTAGAAAAGCTGAAAAAATAAAAAGAATCAAAGGGACCTGGGTTTTACGCAATAAAGGCTTACGTCTGAGTGAGGAGGGTTAGATAGAGGAAAACAATACTGAGTACAAATTTGCACCTTTTGTGCTGACTCTACTAGTACATGCACTTTGGGATCTGTAGCCTAAGAGTAGTTTCTCAATTTAACTGTGTGGGAATACTAAAAGTAAATAGAAATACTTGCTTTGCATTTTCTTCACTGTTTAGGAAATAGACCACTGCTTTGATCAGTCAGTCCTGAGTGGAGATAGTGCATTCTAAGATTGAATTGAAATGATTGAATTGAAAAAGGGAATTGAAGAGGGCTAGGTAAGTCAGAAGTAGAGGGAGACAGAACAGGGAAGTTAGGCCAGGTTCCCTGAGATCTTCCCACTTAATATTGTGAAATCACAGGGTGTTTGTAACAATTCCCTTTCTGGATCGTTATATGCCCACAAAATATCCCAGAAAAACCTGCATTTAAAATGCATCTTTGGGACTTAATTGCCCTATATCCAAGCTCTCGATTAGCTTAGACCATTGAGTAGTACGGGGGAACATGGAAAAATTATTACCGTCCTTGAGGAAATGTGTCCTGGGAAATAGCCTGGCAGTTTGGCTCCACATCAGGCATGGGTTATACTAGTGTGAAAGGGAGAATAATTTCTTAATATACTTCCTTTACTCTTTGACATGTCCATTGCTAGTAAAAGGCAAAAAGCAAAAAATCAGTTGGATTCTGTTAACCAAAGGAAACCACTAGTTGTACTGTTCCCGTCCTGTTTTATGACTTACAGAAAATATTACATTTCCTTATGTTAACATATATACATTTATATGTATATATATGTATGTGTATATATAGAGACATATACACACATATGTATATATACACAGAATACAGTATCGAACTGTCTCCTCAGTTTTATAACCACTACAAAAATAGCCAGGAAAAAGCCACTGTCAGTAATGCCACTATTTTTAGCCATGAACTGTGTTCTCAAAATACCATAACTAGATAATTGAGACATAGCAGAGTTGTCCATGATTTTGAATTCTAGGGATTTGATGTGAGGATAGTTAAAGCTAATTATATTGTTTTGATGGGCAGGTCATGCACATAATTTGTTAACAATTAAATGCAAGTGGCTATTACAATGAAAAAGTAGCTTTCTAATATTTTCCATGACTGTTTTTAAAGATAAAGATTTATTTTCTGACACTGTACAGTGGCCACAGCCAGGGCCAGAGAAAAGTGATCTCCCTTGGGTTGTCTGCAGTCTGCACTTTGACTTCCTCCTCTTGGCCCAGTTTAGTCCAGACATTTCAACAGCTTGACTAAGCCTCATCACCATTTAGCTGCCAAATTCGGTGGCTGCCAACATCACTAGTAGCTGTTTAAGTACACCTGTTGCCAGCACTATGCTTGAGTTAAGAAGACTAGACCTTTCTGATCTTCCCTACTGGCTAAGATCTCTTTCAAAGGAGAGTTTTAAAAAAAATATTGCTTCATCAGCCTTCAGTAGGTAAATATTTTTCCAGCAAGTTTCTCTACTTACAGAAAAGTTGCATTTATTCAGAACCTGGCATGGAACATATGCTTTGAGTTGGCCAACAAATAAAAAATTGTTTTGATAATCAATACTACCTTTAATTTTTTTGATTGTGTAAGGTAAGCAAAGTTTTGTGAATAATAAAACAGGAGGATTTGGTACAAAATGAAGGGTTCTAGGTATAATAATCAAATAACTTTTATAGTAAAGTTAACCAGAGAGTAAATGGTATGCATTGCCTAGTAATTAGGTATAAGCACTAAGTAGCTGGTATAAAGGACTATAATTGGGACAATTCATGGAGTCAAACATTTTTGGAGCAAGCTTGGTGGAGGAAAAAGTAGAAAATTAGTGACAGCTAGATTCTACTCAAATTCAAATGACCCTCAAGCCAGAGAAGACTTCTGGCTTAATCTCTCTGCTTTTCCAGTAGCATTTCTCCCAGTCTAGTAGCCCATGAGGATAAGCCACCCTTTCTACCACATGGAAATAAGAGTCAAAGAGAAAGATCCATAGATTAAATTCTGACAGTCTTCACAGCTTTCCAAACTCAGTACCACTATTTAGCTGTAGCTTTGTCATTTTTTTAAGATGAAGGCATAGTACATAAATAGATAATTTTAACACTTTGGGCACAAATAAACACTGGCTAGAAAAACTAGAAAAAAATTCTTTGTAGCCACTAGGGCTTCAGGAGTTGATTTTGATTCGTTGCATATCAGTCAGCATGTATATGATATGGTGTATACTTTTTCCTATAGCAATGGAATCTGTTGTGTAGATGAACCCAAAGGCTGTTAAACTGAGCTATTTTGTTGATTATTTATCTACATTTTCAAAAGTTAGTACAAAAGTGAAATCAAACAAGAGTCCTTTGCTATTCCTCAAATAACAGATTGAAAAGTTTTCACCCTGAGAATATCTGATTATTTCTTCTGCAAGGTATGACTGTGTATGACTCAAGTGTCAACTGTTCCTTTGTGACAGATTTTGACTGGGTGTGACCTTACTTCTGATCTGGTTTAAATGAAGTCTCCATTCACTTCTTCCATGACCACATCCAATCCATTCACAAATCTTGTTGGTTTTATTTCAGAAATATATCTTACCTCTTATGATTGTTATCATCTCCCCTGTTAGCACAATGACCCATCATCAAATCTGATCTAAACATTAAAACAGTTGCTTCTGTTCTGCAGTCTGTTTTCCATACTACAGCTATCCCCCCCACCCATCCCAGTTTGGTCACTCTTCCTGTAACTCTTCATTTCATTAAGAATATATTCTGCAATTTATAATATTCTACATTTGTCCCCTTCCCAGACCTATCCCTCTACCTATTTCATCTGCTATTGCTTTTCTTTAGTTCACTGGGTTTTAGATACACTCACCTCTTAGCTTTTCCTCAAACATGCCTTCTCCAGTCTTTGCATTTGTTGTTCTTTTAATGCAAAACTTTTTAGTCTTGGATAGACACAGTATCATTTTCTTTCTTCAGGTCAATGCCCAGAGGTCTTTCCATATAGACATATTTGAAATACTATCCTCCTTCTGTCTCCATACCCTGCTTTCTTTTTCCATGAATCATCAACTGACATGGCAGGTACCTTACTGGGTTATTGCCATTGCTTTTCCTACCATTAATAATTATTATAAAAAAAAAAACCTTAAAAGCTATTTTACTGTTAATTGTTTATTGTAAAAATATATATTTTTTACTTACACTAATAATTACTTTTGTCTTTTCTAATGTAAGCTCCATGAGAGTATAGACTTGGTATCTTGGCGAAGTGTATCCTTGTTCCTTACAGTGCTTCCCAGCACAACTACTAACACAAAACCGCCGCATTCAACAGTTCTTGATATCTTGAACCACTTTATTTCTAAAAAACTTCCAAATCTCAACTCCCTAGCCTTAGCATTTTATCTGAAGTATAATCTGCTCATTCCTGGTTCCAATCCCTTTGGCTGGGAAGTCAAACTGAAGAACTAGGAGTTAATAGCAGTGATGTAATGAGCACTTCTTATATGCCAGGCTCGTGTACTTAAACCCTTTGCTTTACCTCAGTGAATTCAAACTGCAGTCCTAGAGATAGGTATAATCACTCTTCTCCTTGTGCAGACAAAGATAAGGATACTTAGGAGGTGAAATAACTTGCAGCTAGGTCACACGGTGAATAATCACTGGGCTGAGATTTGAATCAAGGTGTGGCTGACTGCCTACTGCCTCCTAGCAGTCGCCTCCAGTAATGCGGGTCCGGCCCTTGAAGTGGTGAGAGCTAGGGACAGAGCATTCCTTTCGCATTCCGTGTGCCAGGGACTTGGAATCTCTCGCCCTCCGACTCTCCCTCCCCTCTTTCCAAATATATCTCCATACAGATAAAAATTATCTTCCCTCAAAGACCCTTGGTGCTAAACCAGGTAGTTCACCTTTCGGAAATGTCCTAAAAGTCTTTGCATTCTGCGCTGGGACACTTATTTAATGCAAGCTCTCAGTGTAGAGGAAGTTTAAAAGATGGAATCAAAATGCTGGGATTCAGAAGAAAGGGGACGCCACCAATTGGCCTTACAGCTGGCAGACGCGCGTGAGGCGGGACGGGGGGCTGGCAGTGTGGAGGGCTTTTAAACGTAGGTATAGAAAATACAAGTTCCCCAAAGGCGGCCGACCCCCAACCGGGAGAGAAGTTGGCCAGAAGGAGGGGAGCAAGGATAAAGGGGCAGCGCCACGCGCCCCGGACCGCACCCGGGCTGGCCACGGGACGCGAAGCCGGGAGGGACTCCTCGAGAGCGCTACGGCTAAGGGGACAGAGGCGGGGAGGCTCCGCGCCCCAGCCCGCACGGAGGTCCGAAGGACGGCAAAGCGCGCTGCCGGCGGGACTCGGCGGGTCGGGGAACCGGGGCTCGGGGAGGGGCCGGCGCCCGCCCCGCCCCTCTCCTCGGGGATGCCGGGATGTTTACACTCCTGACAGCGGCGGCCGCGGAGGAGGAGCGGGAGCTGCGGGAGGATGGGCCGCCACTAGGCTCGCTCTCGGGACGCGCCTCGCCGAGCGCAGGGTGGGTGCCCGCGCCTGCAGCGTCCGCGGGGGCGGCGCGGCGGGAGGTGGCGATCGGCTCCGGGTCTCGCAGCCACAGTTCCCGGCCCAGCGGGCCTTTCCGTGACGCCACCTGGTCGGGCCGCCCGCCCTCCCCGATTCCCTCGCGGGCCGGAGAACGGAAACCTCCCAACTTCCGAGTGAGTGAATTTCGGGGTTTCGGGCCCTGGGGTGGGGGGGCGAGTGGAAGGGCCTACAGGGAACGGGAGGTCGGGACCGCGCGGAGCGGCCTCCGGGATCCCCCCGCCCGGGGTAGGCGGGGCGGGCGCGCCACAGTCGATCGGGGTCGGGGAGCTCTGCGATGGTGTTTGGCGGTGGCGGGAAGAACTTCGTGCCGGGTCCGGGCTCTGGCGGCCTGAGGCCGCCGTGGGCGCCTCGGTAACTAAGAAACTCCGCGGCCACGGCGGCCGCGGCAACAGGTCTTCGGTTTCAGGACCGCAGGAACTTAGGCGAAGTCCCGCCTCCCGCCTCTCGGCGAATGCTCATTGGCGGTGTCGGTTATTTATCCCTCGTGGATTGGTTGGGTCCAGCTGTCAGGATTCGCCGTCTGCCTGTCTGTGAGAAGAGTTGAGTTCCCCTAAAGAGAACGGGTGGTGGGAGCCCAGTGAGCAGGGAAGAATCTGAAGACTTGAAAAATCTGGGGACGGTGACCCACCTCTGGAAGAATGTGCTTGAGGGAGACTGTTTTGGATATTGGTCAACATTAGTTTTAGGAAATGCCAGCGAGAGGGATTGCAAGGCAATAACGAATTACTAGTGATGGTGGCAGTGGAAAAGAAGGAATAAATTGAAAAAGTGAGGCCAAAGCCTGGGAGACGGGAAAAAAATGTGGAGATCACTTTGCCACAGGTCTCTGGGATGAAACAGCGCAGTCCTAGAGGATGCTGCAATGAGATAATACAGAACGCCTGTTGCCTGCTTTATATTCTGTAGGCCTTGGGAAATGATGTATCAGACCGATGAATCATATTCCTCTCGAGCTGTAGTCCTTGTTCAGCATAAATACTACAAAAATACTTATTTTACAGTGAGATATATTGTCATCATTGATCAGTTCCGGTGACAAAACTAAAGTAGGAATCTTAACACAAATGAAATTATTTTCCTCCTTTTTTGATACCACTAATTGTGAGGATGCAGTTGAAAACATCAAATGCCCATATTCGTGGGTCTTAATTAGCTGTCATAATTAGAACCACTGTTTCTAATTCCTCCTCCAAGGAATTTGAAGTTTCAAGAGGCATGTACACTCCCAGCGGGCAGTTCGCAGTGTGTCTTGTCAGTTGCATTACAAAATAAAGTACAGAATGTGTGTGGTGATGAACCTATTCTGTATAGAACCTTGAGCTGCTGCGGGTGTGGTCCACAAATGGCGTAGTATTTTCACCCAAGACGCTTATGGTATTTTTGGGACTATCAGATAAACACTGAAGTGTTAGTTTAAAGAGCTAGCATCGATCCCATAAAGGTTTGTGGTAACTCGTGCTGAATGGACATCTAGTATTACTGGCTTTAATACTTGGTTAAAACTAATGCACTTGAAACGGTTAATAGAAAACTTAATCAGCTACTTCTGTAACCCTTGCGGAAAGCCAGTCCGCAGCTTGCTTCGCTCCTGAACCACAGCATCCTCTATTTGGTCCAGAACTGGGAGCTTGCTGGGGTGGGAGAGAGGTGCGGAGGTTGGAAAGACTTGTCTCTCGGAGGAGTCAAAGGGGGCAGAAACTGTAAGGGTGGTGGTGGGAGGAAGGCAGGCGAAATATGAGGGCAGGCTGGGGAAGTCGGGGGACCCTCCCAGGTTTGGGAGCTGGATTGGACCCCGCCCCGCCCCCCCCCAACTGACGGCCTCCTTAGCCAATGCGCGGCGGGGACTCCGCAGTTCCCTTGCGGTGGGCGGGTACTTCCTACCCGGGCTCGGAGCTGGGAGGAGGGGGCCCAGTTCCTCCGGAGACGTGCCTGAGTGGTGGGACACCGGGTAGAGGCTTGGTCTTGTGAAACAAATGAGCAAAAATCTGGGTGAAGAGGCTTTGGTGTCCTCTGAGCCCTCGTATTGCTCTCGTTTCATAATTCAGCTGCACCTTGGACTTCCCACTTTGGCAGAAGTTTTCTAATTGATAAGGAGCAAAGCTGGTCAGCAAATTATATAGTCTGTGACTTGATAGGGTTCATCAGAAAATGAAATGATCAGAAAATGAAAACTAAAAAATGTCAGAATCTAAATTTAGTATTTTCACAAATACGTGGAACACACGTGAATGCAGTTATTTTATATTCCGAATTACTATTCTGTTTTGTTTATTTAGATTCTCCCTGTAGCAACTTCAGTTTCTTTCTCTACTTAACACATTTTCTTGCCTGGGCAGTATCGAGTACTCTTTTCCAGCCCAGTAAAACACCGCTTAAACTCCAAGAATGAGGAAAGCATGTCTGGTATGATGGCAGCATGCTGTGGAGGAGGGGAGACTTGAAGACGGTGTAATTAACTTTCCCATATAATAAAAGCCAGTATTATACTTCTAAATGCCCAAATTGCAGTTATGGTTTGTTTAAATAAAGATTTAGCCTCCTACTCTCCTCCCCTTCTGCTTCCTGGTGGTTGCTGGACTATTTCCGCTCTTTATTGGAAACTTTTAAGTATTCTTCTTCTCAAAAATTGTACATTTAACGAAATTAAATATACGGCCCCAGATATCATTAGTGACAATACTGTTTAGAACCAATCACTATTTTCCTAGGAACTATATGATGGCTTTTAACATATTTTCTATAGTATTCCTTATCCACCATTCACAATACTTGGGGAGGAGAATAGTGATTATTTAATGTAATTTTGGAAAAGAAATTGCTTAATTAGATAACTTCTAAAATTCCTTCCCATTTTATTTCCTTTGATTTTTCTTTTCTTGTTTAAATAGGCTTTGGTATTTTAAAAATGTGCAGTAAAAAAAAATTAAACCCACAGGGATTACAATTGAGATAAAAAAAATGTACGAAATGATGTAAAATTAAACTATTATATTTTAAAAAATTAATCAAAATAAAAGCATCTAGTGCAATATCTCCCATCCAAAAAAAAAAAAAAAGTGCATTGTAGCTGCAATTGTGCAAAGCTGCTCTGCTGCATTCGGGGTTTCATTCAGTCCCTTCATCTATTTACATTTGCATGAGAGTTTGTGTGTGGATACTTTCCTATATTACACGGAAACAAACAGTATAATGTTACAGAATAAATAATAAAAATTCCAGGGGTGTTTTGGGGATGACATGTATGAGTACTTTTTTCTCTGAATTGCTTTATTAGCAATTACTTTATAATAACATTTCTACAGATACAGAGCAAGATAGCATGTTTTTCAGACTTGAATGCTAATTCTGCCTCCCCTCATTTTTTAGGGAATATGGATGTATAACATTTGATTATACAATTGTAATTAAATTATTTGTGGGATATAATGGCAGTTGATATTTTAAAAATTATAAAACTAATGTAGAACTATTCACAAAAGAACGTCTAAACTGCTGATTCCTCGTTTGGTGATTAATCCTCTTGTATTATTTTCACAAGATAATATCTCACTTTAAAGAAAATACTTTGAGAATGTATTTCATTTTTTTTTTTTCTAAGTGAACACTGAGAATGAGGACAGATGGCCTGGAAACATTTCTTAATTTTTTGAGCTCCCCACTCAACCTTTGTCAAAATTATAGCTCTGTCTAACTATTTATATGATGAGCTAATACAAATAGCTATTTTGGATGGACCAGCTATCCAAAATGTTAATAACTGCATAAGTAGAACTTATTTAATTGGTCTATAAGATTTTAGAAATGTTTCTGTTACATAATATAATAACCCTTTCTGCAAATCTTGCCATTAGTTTTTTTTTGTTCATAGTCCGTAAAGGATGTATTTAATTGCAGCTTTTTCATTCCAGGTTGCGTTTGAATAAAAACAGGCTGGTAGACTTTATCTTTCAGAGGCCACATAGTACTTCTCTGTCTGCTACTGCCCTTACAGTCCTGGTCAATAACTGAACAAGGGGCATGGTTGTGCTCCATAAAAACTTTATTATACAGATGAGGTATAGGCTCACCCTTGATGTAGGAGATAATATTGAAGGTTTAAATGTAATTTTAGGCCACTGATTTGGATTTTCCACAGCAGTGTTGTGGTTCATTTATGTGTGTGTTTGTGTGTATATATATGTATGTATATGTATATAAAACTATTTTTGGTCCTTGGACGGGTGACAATCTCTTGATCTTTTCTGGTATCCTTCTAATACATCCCAGTTTTACATTCCCAAATTTTGTTTCATTTCATAGACTTCTTGAACAGATGAACTGCTTTAGGCTTATCCATTTTTTTTTTCAGGGTTTCTTCTCTGTTTGCCTCCGGGGATCCTGCTCCAGTCCTGTGACAGAGGATGTATGTGTGCCTCTCTCCACCTTCCTCCTCCTTACTAAAGCAAGATGTAATCTGATGTCATTCACTTATCTTTGCTTCAGTGATTGATGTACTTTGATAGGAATGTGTTTTTTTTTAAAGATTTATTTATTTATTCATACAGAACTGGGGTACAGGCCAGAGATGCGGAGGGTGAGAGGATTCACCAGGGACAGAGTGGGGAGCAGAACACGCAGATCGACGAAGTACACTGCTGAGGGGAGCAGTGGGCCGGCCAGGAGAGGTCTGCCGTGCCATGTGGTCTCCTCCAGGGAACTCCGGGATGGAACTCATGTACTCATGCGGAGTGGCTTAAGCTTCTTAGTGCTGTGCTTTAACCCACTGCTCCACCAGGGAGGGCCAGGACTGTGTTTTAACTAGTAGCTTTCATTTTAAACTTACTGGACTGGCTTTGTCACCTTTAGAGGGAACTTCTGGCATGAGCAAGAGAGAGAGTGTTTTTTTTGTTTTTTTTCCAGAAAAATTGACTTAGTCTATTATGAAAGACTTTTTTTCCCAATAAAAAATTTTTTTTTCCAGTAAAAAGAAAATTCTGGAAGTGATCTATATTTGCAGGTCAGGACAATAGTCAGAGTTTTTGTGACCTGGGGGGCGTGTAAGGCATACCTTCTTCCTTTGCTTTCAGAAAAGTATGAACTGTAGGTTGATCTCTGGGTGCAGCTACAGAGAAGCAATGGAAAGGAAGGGAAACAGTTTTGAAATGACAGGATAGAATTTCTTGGCAGGGAGTGGGTTCTGGGTGTGTTGGAATAGTGATACCTTGGGGTAGTCAAGTGGGATTCCTGCAGTATTCAGAACATTCAGGCTAGCTGCTACTAGCAACAACACTCCTCATCTCATTATCTGACCCTGAGGTACAAATATCATTTTCTATGTTTACATGTTGTGAAAAGATAGCACAAAGCCCCAGGTTGGCCCCTGACTTTATGACCTGCTTACATCAATTGATTTCTTCCTCAAGTTAGGTGAGGAGTCAAATGCTTTGAGGAGTCAATAAAAACATCTTTGTAAAAGTCTACCAGCAGGCTCATTAACTGTTAGTTTCATGTCATCTGTTTCTTGATTCATAGGACTTTGAGGTGTGGGAGGCACAGCTCTTTCCTCAGTTTCTTCCCCTAATAGGCCAATGCTCACTCTGCTTTGTCTCTAATTGAATTAAGCTCTTGCACTTGCCCAATTTCTGTATTCATAATTTCATGGTTCCCACTTTTGAATTAGTATTTTTGTTGTCTTTTTTGGTGGGGGTTGGGGCCTGGGGGCCTGGGGAAGTAATCTTTAGTTCTTTAGGTAAAAAAAAAAACTCAAGAGACTTGGAATGTTATATTTTAGACAACAAGAAATAGGATTCGTAAAAAGATCCTTAAATATTGATTAAAAATGAGAAAACTAAAAATAATATTTTTGTTTTCTGTCAGCTCTTTGTTTTTTTGATTGTTAAAATATTGTCACATTCTGTAATTACTGAAGTTTTTGTTGCACTTGTACTGTTAACAAAGCCACATATCCTCTATTATGTTATCATCAGGATAATGGGATAGATATAATTATGAAAACTTGTTATACTTCCAAAATGTAAGCAGTTACAAATCCTGGTTGCCTCTTTTGTCTAATTGAGAAACCTTGTAGTAAAATACTGTGATGTGTTTGCATACTACTGACAGAGGGACACCCAGACTAGATAATAGGTAACTTATTTTAGGCAAATAGCCTGTCTTTATTCCACATAGTTTGTTTCTAGGCTTGGTTTCTTATTTACTCACTGCAGCTAAATTCAAAGATACTATACAAGAAGAATGCTTATTGACAGATATAGATGTATCATTTTCATACAGCAACCTATTTCACTTCTTCTGTTTTCTTCACAGTCATGGGTGTTAAAATACATTTAGAATAATAATATGGTGGTAGGTAAGATTCAGTGAAAACTGGTGGCCAGTATAAACTAGAATTTTCTTAGCATTTTCCATTATGCATCTAGAAAAGTTTTTTTTTTTAAAGATTTATTTACTTATGCATACAGAATTGGGGTACAGACCAGAGGTGCAGGGGCGGTGAGAGGACTCACCAGAGACAGAATGGGGAGCAGAATAGGCAGATCAAAGAAGTACACTGCTGAGGGGAGCAGCGGGCGAGACAGGAAAGTTCTGCTGCACCATGTGGATCACCTCTGACCAGGGATTTGACTTGTACTACAGAGGCTGCAGCTAGCTTGTAGTGCTACGTCCTAACTCATTGCACCACTAGGGAGGTCCTACATCTAAAAAGTTTTAATAAGGTTTTCACATTTTATAAATACTTTCATTGTGGAATAGACTATTGTTTCCAATTTTACTTTATGACTTGGATTCTTCTTTTTTTTTTTTTTTAATTAGGCAGTTCTTTCATTAGTCCTCTAGTCATTCTCTTCATTTAAGAAGTAAGGAATTTGTCACATTGTATTTAATAATATTTAATGGTTCTGAGTGAATTTGAGCCTTTCGACAAATTTCTGAACACCAGGCCACCAAGGGAGTTATTGTCTCTTCTGGGGTTAGAAAGCCACCACTGAGCCACCAGTCTGGGATCACGTACCCAAACCTACAACAAGAGAGATGCTATTTGGGGGCCCAGAACTGTACCTCTGCTCTCGCCCGGGAAACGTGCTCTGGGCCCTGACTCTGAACACATACCTTCGTTTCCTAGATCTGCCCAAACAAACTGTCATACACTGGAGGGTTTTAATGAACAGGAATTTACTGTCTGACCATTCTGATGATCAGAGGTCCAGGTGTCCACTGGGCTATGCTCTTTGTGAAAACTCCAGGCAAATGCATCCTATTCTTTGTTCTTAGCTTCTGGTGTTGGTGTCACTCCTGGATGTTTCTTGGCTTAAGACATACCCCATCTCTGCCTTTGTCACATTCTATGTGTGTGAGTCTTCTTTCTCAAAAGGATACCGGTCATACTGGAGTAGAGTCATCTCATGGCCTCATCTTTATCTACAGTCACCTTACATTTAAAGTTTAAATCTATACTTTCCTTTCAGATTCTTTATCATACAAAATAGTTTTAGATCTGAGATTTTAGTTTTGCCCTGAGCCAAATAGTTTTAAGGTTGTTCAGAGATTATATGTAAGAGATAAAGGTAGGTGGTCCTGTAGATACTTCACGTGCAATTAGTATTCTATTGCTACCTTAAAAATTTTGTCCAAAATCAAGTTTTCCATTTACAATCATCATCCTGTAGTTTCCTGTAGGAGAGCTTAAGTGCAAGATTCACTAAATCTAATATTTTCAGAAAAGGAAGAAAATTGTCTAAATTTGATTTTTCATTTATTGTGGCCTAAACTGAATCCAAGGAAGCAAATTTGCTAATCCATGTTCCCTGGATTTATAATAGCCTATATAGTGCTTTATGTTAGCCTTTGTAATCTTTGTAATGTCCTCGACAGGAAGATGGATTCTTTCTTTTTTTTGTTACTGTTTGTTTCGTTTCTTGTGAATTGGCAGAATCTTGCCCTGTTTTTGTGCCATGCTCAGTGAGGCCATACTGAGGGAGTAATGGCACAGAGTCCAGTCAGTGAATATTTTAGCGCCTGACTACAGTAGTGGTGTAGCTCTGTTACTTCTAAAATGGGGGATGTTGGGGTGTGTTGCTATAGCCTATGAAATATGATCAGAGAAAGAACAATTATCATTTTGGAGGGTGGTCCTAGGAGGGTGCCCTTAGAGGCAGCATGAGGGGTAGTAAACTGTGTTATCTGGGCAATATTTCATAAATACACATTTCATAGTACTAAACACCTTGATTTGTAATTACCACTTTTCATTGTTGTTAGTCATTTAGCATATTGCAAATAACTTACATGCCCCATTTATATCTTGTGTGTACAAGAAGTGTTTGATAGACCCACTAACCAGTTTCTCTGTATAGCTTCTTCCTTTCTCACTCTGATTCAGAGATCACACTTGGCTCCATTTCCTTCCTCTTCCTAGCCATGCTGCTGTCTTAGAAGTTGGTTCTTACTTGTTTATAACATATTTTCCCTATTCCAATGAAAATCTTCCCTTACAAAGCAGAATGCTTAGAGGGTAATCAGATCAATTTATTTACTGGTTCCTTGATGTAGTTTTGTCTCTTGTACACTGAAAATGATTTATACAAAGCTTGCATAGTTGTTAAAAAATATATGGGTGGCGGCCCTCCCTGGTGGCGTGGCAGGTTAAAGCACAGCACTGAGAAGCTAAAGCCACTTCCGCATGAGTTCGATTCCCACCTGCCCTGGAGGTGACCACATGGTGTGGCAGACCTCTCCTGACCTGCCCGCTGCTCCCCTCAGCAGTGTATTTCGTCAATCTGCCTGTTCTGCTCTCTACTTTGTCTCGGGTGAAGCCTCTCGCCACCCCTGAGCCTCTGGCCTGTACTCCAGTTTTTGTATGTACAAATAAATAAATCTAAAAAAAAAAAAGAATATATATATATGTGACCTTTTGCCATTACCAAGCTAAATTGTATTTCGAAGTTCTTTGACTTACAACTATGTTTCTCAGACTGTGGCCCCCATGACCCCAGTTTCAGATTTGTTAAGTATGAGTGCTGATGTTTTAAAAGAAGCACCCCATATGATTTTTGTACAGATTCAGGAAACGTTTGGCTTGTGATGGGTGCCTGCATGTAGAATCGCAGTGCAGGTGATTTTAATGTAGGCATTCCTTAGGCCACACTAAGAAATACCGTGTGGTCTCTAGAAAAATATTTAAAATCAAATGTATCTGCTTATAGTGAGAATCCATCTCTACGCCGATCATCCTTCTGGCCTTGAACGCGCAGCCCTTTGCCATAGTTTATGTCTAATAATGGGCTTTCAGCAAATATAACCATTGTCTCAGCTCAACTGGTGTATAGGTAGTATTGAAATCACTGTTATAAATCAATGAGTACACATTTGGTAAGGAAGTATAGATATTTTATAACAAGTGAGTAACAGCAAGAAAGGGAATCCCACTTCAAACAATAGTGAAGTGTGAGTGTTTGAGTTCTAGCCCAAGCAAATGGTCCCTTGTCAGTGTACTGCTTGTACTGTGTATTAATCTGACCTTTTTTGGCATTTCTCTCAGCTGGGTGTGAAATTTTACCACTTCCCTTGCCCCTGCGATGGTTTGCACTTAAGGGCAAAAGCCCTTTGCCCGTAGTGAGTTACCTCTGCCTGAATTATACCTGTTCTCTCTCTGGCTTCCTAGGTTGACAGCACCAAGCACTCTGTCTAGCTTATATCTGGTCTTGCTGGAGAGTGTTCAGGAACATTGTGATGAGTAACCTGTTCCTTTTTCCATGACTGTCTTATTTCCACTGATAACAAGTGGCTAGAATTTGAGTCCTTCTTAACTTCCCTCCTTATTGGTAGAGACAGGCTGTGACATGCAAGTTACGTTCTGTGTTCAGGAAAGCTAATTTGGTCATTTAAAAACTACTTTCTTTCAGTGATTTTTTTTTTTAACTTTTTTCTTTAATTTGAATTGTATGATCGCCCCAGGCCCTTTTTTGTTAAGAACATTTCTATTTCCTCTACTCCCTTTTTAATTTATTAATTATTTTGGACCATACCAAAAATAAAACAGCTTGGCATAAAGGTTTTGTACTCCTGGATTAAGTTCAGTTTCATTTTTATATCTTCCCAAATGCCAAAGATAAGGCTTGACTATTTATGTGAATTAAATTAATGTCCACAGAAATGAGTGAAGAGTTGAGTTTCTGGTCTAGGAGAGAAAATTCATAGTTTGAAATAGCACAGATAATAAAAAGAAGTGTGCTGTACAGAGTTAGGAAATGTTGGGGACCTTTGTCTTCCATGTATAGTTCTTGACAGGGTGGTGCTGAACTTCCTAGGTGGGTTGTCACCATCTCAATGGCAGCATTTTCACAGTGAGACACGAATGTCCCCATTTCTTCGTGAGCATTGTGGGCTTGGGGAATCAAGGAGGTCTTTGCTTATACAATTTGAGGCTGTTCAGAAGATGATCCAGTTGATCTTAGACTTTCAGTTTCAAGTTGAGGTGACCTTTCACTGAATTTGGAAGGCACATTTGTGTGAAAGATAAGGGGCAGACCTTTAGGGTTTCTGGAGATCCCGAGCAGTGTAAGAGGAATGATTCTGTGATATTATTTAATTTACTTTCTTTTTACTTGTTTCTTTATTCTCATTTTCCGTTGGGTCTTACTTCAAAAAGATAAATTTTGGGAGTTATTCTCATTTTCCGTTGGGTCTTACTTCAAAAAGATAAATTTTGGGAGGTAGCTGAAATGATTCTAGTAAAGGAAGAAGTTCAAGGGACACTGAGAAAGAAAAACCTAAACTACAGTGGTATTTTCAGTGACAGGGAGATGTGAGTGAGAAGAAAGCTTTAAAAATAAAAAGGGGAAATGCAGAAAATATGAGGTCAAGCGGTGGACGTCACTTTTTGTAACCTTTCCTCATTTGGAAAGTTTGTTCTTAAATATCTCTGTTGAAGCACAGGGCGGTATGTCCATACCACTCAGTTTTACTCATCAGATTTTTAAATTCTATGTTGTTTTTAATGTTTAATTATTTGCTAATTCTAGATGTAATTACTGCTTAGTAACCCCTTCATCTATTGGGTGGCCATAGTAGGAAGTTAGATTCAATCAGAGAAAGAAGTTGTGCCCATTTTTCTTGGAGATGCAAGTTTATTTGCCAGTTGTTCACAAAAGGAATTTTGAATCACAACTGTCACATAATTAGATGATCCTTTGTATAGAAAAGATTATACTTGTCATATCAAGACACTGATTTAGTTGTATGCTTTAATTATTATTATTTGGTTTTTGTTAATTGCAAAATATGGCAGCAGATGGATGACCAGTTGCTATTATATTGACCAGTTTTCTCAGTTTTAGTGACTATACATTGCTTTCACCTTGACCCTGACCTACCTTTCTAGATTCATTTCTTTATGCCATAGCCCTATATTTTAGTGATCTGACAACCTACTATTTGTTGATAAGCTTTGTACCTTTTTGACTTGTCTGCTGTATCTTCATGCACCATTCTTACAGCTTCTTAATGCCTGTTTCATATACTCAGTTGGTTCAGTCTGAGTATTAAAATCATCTTCATCTCTGAAGACACTTTTCAGGTATTAAACAAAAAAATAAAGAGAAATCTTCTGCTTCAGTAGCCTTTAGCACTTAGTGTTACCATTGTTGTACCTGTACTAGCCTCCTTCCTGGAATATACGCTTCTGGAAGGTGTGAATCACGCTTCGTACTTAGTTGTGTTTCCTGCAGGGCCTGGGACCATTCTTGTCAGAACTGGCCATTTAGGGATGACAGATGCCTGCATCCTAGCAATTCCGTGGGGCAGAAGTTCTGGGCAGATTCTAGCAGTGAGAAAATGTCCAGCACAATTGAGCAATTAATTTCAGGGAAGCCTTGGATGAACGCCATGCTCTTCCCTGCAAGGCCCAAAGGAATGGGCTGAGGGAGATTTTACTCTGGTCTGCAGCTGGCCTCTCCACACAGCCACAGATCTGGTCTGAGTCTGAGCTTGGTTCCAGGTTTTGCATTTTGTGTTTTGAAAGATAGAAAAAGAAGTATGCTAGACATGACGTTGGTCAAAATGCAAGGGTGACTGAGTCAAGAGGAGAGAGGTTTTAGTTACAAGTGGGAGACACAAGAAACAATTAAGCACTGAGGTTCAGGAATTAGGACATGCTGTTCAAACAGGGCTAACAGTGAGGTTAATTTGACCTGAAGCTGACAGAAGAACTCATTGCCTCAGAATCCTTCTGTTGGCCTTTCCTAGAGACTAGCCCATTCCTGGTTCAGGTTAAATGGTCTGGCATTCTATAAAAGCCTACTACAGTCTCTGTCTGTCTATAAAAGGTGCTCACTGTGTATTTGCCAAGTTAATTCCAGTTTGGCATTGTAACAGTCCCCTTTTGAAAAAAATGTTGAATTGAGTTAAGTAAGGAAATAACTAACCCAATTTTTGAAATTATTCCCTTCTTAAGAATAATAACTAGCTTGAATCACTGGAAGATTAGCCTTTGATTTGTGGGCCTCAGTTTCTGACAGGGGGAAAGGGAGCTGTACTTCAAAACATAAATTTTATTTAGTATCTTTTAATAATTTTCATTGCTAGAAGTTGAAAAGAATAACCACAATGTCAGTAGCTATTTAAGAAAGTACTTATAAAAGTTCTGTGCTGAATGTACCAAAGATAGATTGTATCTTCAGAAACTCATAAAGAAAAACATGAAAAATTAACCTGGAAAGGGACTGAGACATTACTTTATAAAGGCCTCAATACAGGGTTAAGATGAACCCTTTCTCTACAGTGCTACAATTGTAAAGAGTTACTTGTACCTTTTTGTTTTCATATTTTTTACTTTAACAGCAATAACAGGGTAGTGCTTTTTTTTTTTTTTTGTTCTTAGTGGCAGATCAGGAACTGACTAGAAAACAGAATTAAGATGTATAGAGGGGGCTCAAGGGGTTAAGTCTCAGCACTGTGAAGCTATTAGCAGTCACTGCAGCAGGAGTCAGTCCCTCCCTGCCCAGGGAGCTCACCCACATGGCTCAGTAGACCTCACCTGTCTCATGTGTATTTCAGTGGATGTGCCTCTTCTGCTCCCGGTTTTGTCTTTCGTGAATCTTTTTATTCCCCTCTCCCCAGCTCAGGCCTATACCCCAGCTCTTATGCATAAATAAATAAGTCTTTAAAAAAATTACTATAGAGGGGACCTTGGGTAGATTCATTAAAAAATAAATCTTAAGTTCAGTTTGTAAGTTCATATTTCAGTAAAACTATAGTATACTTTAAAATTACCAAGGAAAGAGGTTTCTTTTTTTTTTAATTTTCTTTTCATTAATAGTTCCCCCTTTAATATCTTCTTTTTTCCTCGTCATTTAAGTTTTAGTTTATCCATATATATATATATCTCCATTTATATTTATTTATTTATTTATTAACACTCCACTATCTCCTACCAGCTTCTGGGTCAGTTTTTTTCCTTGCTTAAAATCCTCAACTATTGTCTCAATAATAACTTTGAATCTCTTCTTTTCTCTTGAAATGAAGACTTGGGCCAGATTCTTATTTCCACTGTACCCTAAGCGCTCCCTTCTCTACTACTTGCTTGTAGCTCTCGATTGTCCCATGATTTATTTAGGAGTGTCCTCCTTCTGATGTACCTGATTAGCCTCCACATGTTCTTTACAGCTCCTGGCCTTGCCTGACCTGCTGGCCTGCTTAGGCATCTTTCTTGTCAACTCTTGGTCGCAGTTCTCTGTGATGGCATCTGTCAGAGTACTTGCTTCCTTATATTGCCAAACTTTGTTTCTTTCGGTCTCCCCTGTGAATAACTCGAGGGACTAGAATTCCTTAGCCCTTTTTGCATTCCTAACAGCTGTGGTAGACATCAGTTGTGCTCAAAATATGACTTAATGGATAAGATGCAGAAGATAAGAGACAGATTTCTAAGATAGCTCACAGTTATGACAGATGGTCTGAGTAAAGCTTAATATCCTTTATTTCCAGTTCTAATACCCTTTCCTCCCTATCTTTTCCTTTTGCCTTGAAACAGGAAGGAATAAAGAAATCAGAGGCTTAAATTTCTTGCAGATTCTTGGGGCTTTTTTAAATGTCATTTTATTTGCTACCTCACTGAGGGCAGGGGTATAGACATTGTTTTCTAAAAAGGAGTATCATTTCTGTTTTATTGGATTATCTTCTAATTCTTTCATAGTTTCCACTCTCTGTAGTCTTTTGTAAGTGGCTGGAATATGAGAATTAAGAACAACAAACTGACCCAATATGGTTTCAGATACTTTCTCATCTTTTAGTACAAAATATGCTTGTGGCTGACCTTTATGTGTCATTTGGGTGGTAAGATGGCTGTAGGATCCTCCCATTCGTACATGGTACCTATGCATTTACATATCTAGCAAAGTGGTGTGAATCTCTGCTCATTAGCTAGAAGATGTGGGAGTTGAAGTACTGCAGAATGTAAAGGAATACAGGATTTGCCTTCATAGCAGATAAAGTTATCATAGTGCTTAATTCTGATGAACAAAGGACAAAAAAATACTAGCCAGATTAGATTAGATTTCAGGGTGCTACTGGTTAAGCAGAGAGTATAGAATAACCTCTTCATTCTCACTAAATATACATCCGTCAAAACTCATGGCATTAAGAACAAATAATGGCTTCTTTGTGTAGTGTTGAGTTTGGAGTGTTCATGGGATAGATGGGTGGCTGAATCTGTTAACAGTTGATTTCACATATGTGCATGTACATATATATGTGTGTGTATGGATGTCAAGCTTACGCTCAGCAGAGTAGAGGTGCGGTAGAGCTGTGCTCTCGTTGTTATTGGGAGGATGATGGATTCTGCTTAGCAACAGGTGAGTCTGTCTGGGGGTGCGTCAGGTCCTTTCAGGCTTCTCACTTAGAATGGCTGTTTTAATGAAAGATAAATAAATCCTGGGAGATACTAAAAGGTAACTCATGATGGCTGCCTGGTTTTTGCTCTGTATATAACATGTAAGATATTTTCTTGTGAAATCACAAATAATGCCATTTCCATTCTTAAATAATTTGTTTATCCTCTTTCTGAGTGTTAAGTCTGTAAATACAAAAGAAGTATACTTCTTTTTCAATTTTCTCATGAATCCTTTATTTTAAAATCACTCATACAGCTCACTAGTTAACTTCATTAGCATAATATTATGTTTATTATTCCTACTATTAATTTAAAATAGTAGTCCCTATTCTTTGGGCGGTGTCTCCATAAAATCATAGTCTCATATTAAGTGTGACAGAGAAAGTACCTTTGTTTCCAGTGTATAACTGTGTCTGTTAAAGGATACATGCTCACAGGTTAGCATGATTTTATGGACTCGGCTCAGGAGAACATGAGATGGACGGCAAGATTGTACAGGTCGGGACTGAAGTAATTTGGCAGAAGTTTGGTGAGAAAGTTTATTTAGCAGCTTCTTTGGTTGACTTCCCATAATCTGTTCATAGACTAGCTCGTTTTTTTTATGATACGAGGAAGAATTTAATAGCACTTGAACTAACATTTTTAGAATGTAAAATTTTAAAGGTAAAATATCTTCATGAGTTTCCTTACGAGTAAGTATACTGAATAGTATTTTTATTAAAACCTGGGGTAGTTTTGTGTAGTGATGAATCAATCACTGGCTTTCACATACTAGCTCTTTCTCTTCTTTTTGCTCCTCTGTCTGCATCCTCATTCCTTGCTAGTTTTTATATTTTGCTTTGTTGATTGCTATGTAAACGTCCAGTATTTGCCATTCTGACTAGCTTTACTACACATAATTACCTTGAGCTCCTTTCATTTTCCTGCATATGGCTGTGCCTTATCTTTCCTTATGGTTAAATACACTGCATTATGCGCTGCACCACATCTCACTGCAGTCCTCAATTAGTGGGCATTTTGGTTGTTCCTGTGTCCTAACTTTTGTAAATAGAGCTGCAGTAAACACTGTGGAGCTTACAGTTTTGGGGGTTGATGGCTTCATGTTTGGATAGATGCACAGAAGTGGGTTTGGTAGGTCATACATTTACATTTCTGCTTTCTACAATTCTGCATCATCTCCTTTCTTTACTTTCTCTTCGTTTTAACTTGCATTGTAACTATGCTTCAACTATATTCTGTGTTCAAAAATGATATTGAACAAATCCAAAGATGCAGTTAGTGTCCCTTTTTTATTTGGGGAAGTCATAGAAAGTGTGAATTTCTGTAGAGATGAAGTAACTGACTAGCTCTGTTTTGTTAAACATTGATTGTGTCCTACTAACCTAATTAACTGTTAAGTAGGCTCTCTGGTTATGACTAACCCAGATCCTAGGAATGCCGCAAGGGCCCGGATGAGAAAGTTCCCTGGAGAGAACATCAGAAGACCTGAGCTGGAATCATTTCTTTCCCATCCAAATCTAGGCCTCAGTCTCCTTGTCTAGTTTCTTTTAGCAACATGAAAAGAAATAATTGATAGGAAACCTTTTAAAATTGCTTTATGCATTACAGTAAATTATAATATGTAAAAAAAGCAAAGAGGGTTTTGGAAGCTCAGAGTAATCAGTGCAAACAAAAGTGTCTGTAATGAAATGGAGGAGAATTGCAGACAAGCAAATAAACATGAGCAGTTAATAACTTGTATTGAAAGAAAAAAAATGTACCATCGTGTTAATTCAGAAAAAGCTATTGATTTCTTTATTTAATTGAGTAGTATGTTTTTATTTGTGTGTGTGTGTGTTTTAAGTTAGTGAGTACTTGTTTCAGACTAAAGGCTCTGGCAAACAAATGACCTTACAATAAATAATTCACACTAATGGAAGTGTTTCTAAGTACTAGCTTGCATTCAGTAGTGCCTTATCAGCTTTGTGGATAGAATTCATTGCTTTGAATTATTTAATACAAGGAACTCAGTGGTTGACTTTATAATCAGATTTAGAAAGCTAGTTCCACGCTATTTATGATAGCTCTTTATGTTTTGTCAGTCTTTTGCTATGAATGATTTCAGTTTGGTTGTCATGATTTTTCTAGTGTTACTGGTGACTGATGGACTTAGTAATCATCTGCTTTACCAGGCCTTAGTTGTTGCTGTGAGAGTAACTGAAGGACATGGCAGAACTACAAGGGGAGCTTACTGTGTTTGCAGCAGCATTCTCTGCCCACACAACCTCGTAGAAAGACTCAAAAGCTTTTGGACCAACTTCTTTGAAGGGTGCTGAGTAGGGAATTTCTTGTCTTTTACATCCTCATAGGGAAATTTCTCTGAAGATATGCAGAAGAAATAATACTGTCTTGTGTTTTTGTCCATTTAATACTTTATATTACATATATATAATGTGTATATATATATATAATATATATATATATATATAATACTAATGTTTTATTCTTCCAGGTTTTTGTTTATGGTAGAGAGCTTCCTGCAGTTGTTATTCTGAGACAGGGATTTGATACTTTGCACTGTCATCCCTTGTGGTGTTTCATTATGAACTTTTCTTTAGCAGGGGCTGAACTGAGACACAGAGAAGATAACTTGTGTTTAATCATTCAAGAGTAGATGCTTATGTGAATTTTAGCTAATTAGACCCTGGTTGTTAGATGTGTATCTTTTACGACTCTTGTTTTCTAAATTTGGCTGTTCAGCAAGTATTTTTATGTATTACTATGTACTAGAGGTTGAAAAAAAATAAGGAGGGAACAGAGTCTGTTCTCAAGTAGTAGCTTTTAGTGTAGTTAATGGTAGGGACCTCTTTTAGAGCAGTAATGGATTCATTAAAGTGCATGAAAACAAATACTTAAAGAGCTGATTTATAGAGAGCTTCCTGCATATGAAGCAAGGTTGACTAAACAGACTAGCTCGGAAGGTGTTTAGGTGTGTGAGGTACATAGGCATGAACTGGCCTGCTGTTTGGAGGAAGTGTAAATGTTTCATAAAGCCAGAGTATAGGATTCATAAGGGAGAGTGTTCTGAGAGGTTTGGAGCAAGGGTAAGAAAAGTGTTTTTAGTCACTAAAGGAATTTAAGCAAGTCTCATTAGATTTTCATTTTAGATAGATCATTATGCTGGTGTGTTTATAGAGTAGGAATTACATTATCAAAGTTAGGAAAAACAGTTAATTGGCTATAATAGTGAGAAGAATTACGAGAGTCTGGGCTAAGCAGAGAGATGTTGGAAAGTTAGAATTAATTGGAGGTGGGGAGATCTGTGGAAATAAGGGAGTAAAAGGATTTGGTATGACCTAAAACTATCTAGAATGACTGGGGGACAATGTCATTAACTAAGAAAAGGTTTGAGGTGTTCAAGATTTTAGACATGCCACATTTGGATACTAGGCAGAGAGATCCAATAGGGTTGGAAATGAGATTCTGGATTACCGGTTTATGAATCATCTATATGTAGGGTCCTTATCTGCCAGTCTAATATTGATTTAACTAAGCAAGAAATTTATCTTGATTGCTAGGAGACCTCACAAGGGAATCAGCAAATTGGTTATTGATCAGAAAGCAAAAGATGTATTTTGTGTGAAAATGAGAAAAGCAGATAAATAATGTCTTCATCATGCCCTTTATAGTGGTAATTCACATTGCTAGCTTGATTTATTTCAAGTTGGTATAGATTAAGTAGTAGCAAATAAATACATATAATTACTGATAAGTAATAATTGATGAAAATAAGTTACTGGACCTGGCATCATCCAAGAAATTGAAGGGATCAAAGTGTTCTTTTAGTATCACAGAAAGCCAGAGGTAATAGAACCATTACTTCAGAGATTTGCAAAGAACAGGAATGGTTATGGCTTAAAAAAAAAAAAAAAGTTGTACACAATCAAATGAGTGCTTATGTGTGGTAACAATAGAATGGTTTTTTTTTAAAGATTATTTATTCATACAGAATTGGGGTACAGGCCAGAGATAGGGAGGTGAGAGGATTCACCAGAGACAGAGTGAGGAGCAGAACAGGCAGATGGACAAAGTACACTGTTGAGGGGATGAGGGGAGCAGCGGGCGGGTCAGGAGAGGTCTGCCACGCCATGTGGTTCACCTCCGGGGCAGTGGGGATTGAACTCATGCAGAAGTGGCTTTAGCTTCTTAGTGCTGTGCTTTAACCCACTGCGCCACCAGGGAAAGCCAGAATGGTATTTTTACATTTTCAGCTACTACAGAGAATTACTGCATGCGTGTCCTTTAAGGAAATTACTTGAAGAAGATGTGTTATAGGAAAAAGGTCAATATTAAGATTGAGAAAAAGACATTTTTGTTAAAAACATTGGTAATAAGCAATGAAATGAATTAAGTGTACAAGCAAGACTGAAGAGTTACATAAGGTTGGAAGTAGCATAAAACACCAGAAATAATTTAGAAAGATAAAGCCTGTTATCTAAGATCTTGGGGCTCGAATATTTAGGGGAAGGCAGGCAGGATGGCATGGTCATCCTTGGCCAACTTAGATTGTGTGTCATAAGAAGGATTTCACTTTTCTTTGAAAATCAGCCCAAACTAGTTAAAGGAGGACTTCAAGAGTGAGAGTCACCATTCAGAATAAGAGAGGATACATATTTGTTTTCTAAAAAGTTGAACAAGAGTAGGGCAGACATCACTCATATGGAAAGAGATGAAAAATACCAACAGCAGAGTAAGTTAATAAGAGGTAATAAAATGTTATAAAACAAGTGTCAATAAACAATTTACATACAGTGTATTAAATTTTCCTTTTAACAGTTGACTCAAAAATATTATTTGTGCTGCTTTTAAAAGAACAGATAAGCCTAGAAATGTTAAAAATAATGTTGGAAAAGATTTATAATGAAAACACAAAGGGAAAGACTGAAGAATAACAATAGGAATTCCAAATAAACAATTTTAAAAAGACTCAGAATGTGATAATACACCAGTAATTGGAAGAATGAAAGTGTATGAGTTGTGTTCATAACAGACTTCTAATCCTGGTTTTTAAAATTCTTACTTTTTATAATTAAATGAACAGGAATCTTCCAATTTGTGCATGAGTCAGTATATTTTTTATTATAATTAAATTTTTTTCTTACATTTTTGTAGTACCCATAGTTCTCCTTCCACCGTATCCCTCACGAACCATCATCATATTCCCTTGCATTCATTCCTCCCCTGTTTAGCCTTCTGCTCCCACCCCATTCATTTCTTGATATCTCAATTCTATGGTCAGCCTACTAGCTTTGACTTTATCTTCACATTTTGCTTTGTTTCTCTATATTACACATATATGTGAGATCATCCGGTATTTGTCTTTTTCCTCCTGACTAATTTCAGGTAGCGTAATCCCTTCCAGCTCCATCCACATAGCTATAAATAAATGGCATGAGTTTGTCTTTTTTGATCACTGAGGAATATTTTGTTGTATAAATATACTACAACTTTTTGGTCCATTTGTCTATTTTGGGGCACTTAGGCTGTTTCTGTATCTTGGCTGTTGTAAATAGTGCTGCAATAAACATAGGGGTGCAGGTTTCCTTTTGAATTACTGGTTTAGTGTCCTTTGGGTAGATTCCCAGGAGTGGAATCCAATTTTAATGTTCTTGGGAACTTCTACACAGTTTTCCATAGTGGTTCTTAATGCCAAAAATTAGACTAAAGGAGAATAGTTAATTCAGAAATTGACTAAGCTATGTTCAGCAGATTACCAGAGTTCTCCAAGACTTGAGCAGTTCTGTGGAAGAATTTTGTGGCTAAGCAAGTTGGGAAAAGTCTGCAGAGGGCACTGTTTTGAAGACTCACCCTCATTGAAGCATATTAGATCCCTGAGGAATTTTATAGAAAGAACCAACTTGACTTTTTAAATAGTTAGGTATTTTACAGATTCATTCAATCTTGGGATCCACTTATATTCATTCTCTTAGTCCTTGAATTCACAACTTTTAAGGGATTCTGCTCTTTTAAAGCCCAGAGTTTGTAAAATACTGAGGAACATTGGTGTACAATTCTTTAATAAAATTAAGGCTAATGAGACAGAAAGAGCATGATCAGGAAGAGTTATCTGTGCATAGAAAGTTTAGTGGGAATGTTCTAGATATTTGAAAGATACGGTTCATTAAGAAAAATTGCACTCTCTGTACACTTGAGTAGAAAGGCATGTGATATTTTAAGTAAAAAAAAAAATCTTCTTTTAAAACTGTGGGTGTGTTTTTTTGTGTGTGACAGAGCGCCATTTTATTGTGTCTCTCTTCCATAGGGGTGTGTCCTCCTTATTACTTAATATCTGAATATTTTTCTGCTCTTTGAGAGTAGGAAGTAAGTTAAATTTTATATTTTTTTGTAACTCATTTGACACAGGACCTTGTGTTTTAGGTTCTATAGCTATTTTGTTAAATGAAAACATTACTTGAACATATAACTTTATGTAGCTGTCGGGTTAAAATGGATTTTGTAAAGTGTTTTTCCTTTGTGTAATTATTTTTTAAGTATTATTTTTTAAGTGAATTTTCAAAGTGGCAAGAGGTATTTTTAAAGATGAACCTTTTTTTCCCATTCATTTCCCCAGCAAAACATGAATTCTTAAGATGAATTTAAATTTGACCTAAGAGTTAAGTGACGGAGAATTTATAAAGATTTTTGAACAATAAAGGGTTATTATACCATATATAAAGGATTATCATGGCCAGGAGCAGAACACAATGCATAATGAGAACTTCAGAAATGGGAGAAGCATTCATGGAGAAAAATCAAGGGCATTTGGGACTAAGACAGGCTCAAAGCTCTCCAGAATGTGGGTAGGTTTTGAGCTAAATATGAATTTTTCTATGGTCTTGAGTTCCGCTTTACAGCCACTGAAACCCTGGCCTTGAACTGTGGCTTTACAGAGCTGGAGAAAATGTTCATAATGCAGGTTTTTGTGATCTTTCAATTTCCAGGAAGACGCTGCAGTTACACAGAACTTGATGTTTATGTGCGCGCACGTGTGTGTGTGTGTGAACTTGTGTGTGCGAGTAAACACACGAGGTAGGCTGAACTTAATACTAATTTATAGGAGTCAGGAAATCTAAATTTTTTATTTTCTCCTTGTACAGTCTTTGATTTGTCTTACAGCTTCTCTTTTCTCACCTATATCAGTAACTTATTTCCATTTACACTACTGAGTTTTGAGAGGTATCTGTGGAAACTTTGACAAGTATAAGATACAAAAAGCATATGGGTGCTAATTTTGCTGGAAAAGTCCATATTAATACACATTTTAGAAACCTGAAAAAGTGGGAATGTATGAAGATCTTTTTATATCCTTTTGGGTTTTTCATTAAAATTTAGGCATGCATTTTGAACTGGATATTTATAACACCTTTGCATTACAGAGAGGAAATTAACCAATAACATAGTAGTGTCACATGTGCTGCTATCATTTTGAGGTTTATTCTAAAATGACTTGATCAGGAGGTATAATGAAACTTGATGTTTTCACCATATAGCAAAATTAAAATATTACAAAAGAGCTTTGAACAGGTTTCTTTAACAGTTTATCTGAGGTGTAGTTGAACTTTTCCTCACTTGACAGATGGTCTACAGAGGACATTCATTGAAAAAGCAAATTTCCTAAAGGTGCATTTTCTGGGTGGTGATAGAGGCAGGGCTAGAATTCATAATTTTTGTTGTTAGTTAACTCATCTTCCCCTTCTGGGCATTGATGTTTATTGTGACCTTCTAATAATTTTTAATAATTATCATACTCTTCAGAAGATAGTCAAATGATGTATCACCTTTGCTTATTGAATTGAATCACAATGAGAAACACATAGAGTATTTTCAGTATGAGGACACAATTTTTCTTTCAGAAAACAAAGTCACAGGCTTATTAAATTACATTCATATAGTCATTTTCTAAAAATAAAAGTGTGAATAAGTAATGGGCTTATAGCTCACACGTTTCTCAATGTTGATTTATAATAGGAAAAACTGTGTGTAAAATACTTCAATAAATGGTGCCCTAAATACACATTCACAAAATGATTGACTTCTTTTTTAATTTAAGAGAAATACCTTTATGGGAAAGGTTAAAAGGAAGAAAGATAGAAAACTGAGAATGTTGCCTATTTATGTAATTTTACCATTAATTTTAAACACATGATAGTTCCCGTACTACTTTGATGAGAGAAATAATTATAAAATGCAGTCTTAGAGCATCCAATCCATCTTTAAGTCATTAAGAAAACAGCAGTAAATCCAGAAGCATTAACCTAGGTTTTTTTGAGGTCATGCATATGCTTGATATGTCACTCTATGCAAATAAAAACTTTTTCCTTCTTGGTAGTTTAGATTTCAAGTTAATTGATCAGTGACTTGTTTTTCAATAAAGTCTTTCATGATGACTTCCATTAAGGGATTTTTTTAACAATTATACATTACTACTGGCTTTGGAATGATAACCTCTAGAAATGTTCCTTGTTTGGAACTGCTTAGCTTTATCCTAAATAAACTTGTGTATTTATTTATTTCAGAAGTAATTAGAATTGAGTGGACTTTTGAGAGTGGAAGGAGTGTTGGAGATAATGAAATCCAAAACCTCCATTTGATACCTGATACCTGAAGTTACTAAGGCTTAGATGGATTAGTTAGACATTAAAACGGCAGTTCTTGTTAACATAGGTTAAGCCTTGTATCTTCTATGTTGGGCTCCAAAGCTTTCCCCCTGTTTGTTTATGTGTGAGAATTTCCTCAATAATATTGGTAAGATTTCTGAAGAAGTAAATAATGAAAATAAAGATCAAAATTTGTAGAATCATATGTCTTTTAGAATTTATTCAGTACCTTAACAAAATAAATGACTAGGTGAAAATTTTAACCTGGATGGTGGACTAGTCTACAAATCGAATTGAAAATGTATTTTGTTAATATTTAACAGGGTGAAGTAAATCAGTCCCTTGAAAATGATGCATGAAAGGATGAGTTGAAATAGAGGCTACATCAAACTTGTCAATTAATGATAGGACTTGGATTATGTTTAGTGGAACAAAGTAATTAAAAATGTGATTTTCGAAATGTCCTGTTATGTTTGACACATTAATAAACAGAATGTGGGTAGTTGTGCTTTAGTTTTATCTCAGATTGATGGAAATAATGAAGTAATTAAAAGACAATACAGAGAATCAGTTACAGGGTATCAGATTAATCAAATTCTAAATAGTTCACTATAATGAACTGCAGCTATAGAAGAGTTGATGTGAGCTTTCAATTAGAAAGGTATTCTTGGGTTTACAGTAATTGTGTGTGTGTGTGTGTGTGTGTGTGTGTGTGTGTGTGTGAGAGAGAGAGAGAGAGAGAGAGAGAGAGAGAGAGAGGTATTGATTTGTACATGTCTGTTTTCCTCTTACTGCCCAAGGCTAGTGATCATAAATTAAGATTGTATGCTGATTTTCTTTTGGTTTCCTTGCTGCTAGACCTGTGAATTTGATTTCTTTATATATTATAAGTAATTAAGTAACTTAAACAACTACAGAAATTTTAGAGTAATTTTTTTGGAAATGTTACTTCTGTTTTAACAATTTCAGAAGTTATTAAACTCTTTGTTCTTTGCTCCATGCAAGCAACTTACTTACAGACTTTCACACACTTTAATGATTCAATAAAATATAACCCATGCGGTAATCAAGTTATTTGAGGGCACATTGTGGAATAAAGGACTCTGCTAGATATACTGGAAGACTAGAAGGAATTTCCTATAGCCGTTAGTCCTGAGGACTTTATAATCCTGACTGATAGTGTCATTAACAGCATGAGGAGTATAATCCAGTGAAGGTTTCTAAGGGACATCAAAGGAAGAAGGATTGGCCTCTGGTTTGAATGACTTCCGCGGACGTCTTGTGGGCACAGGGGTTTGTGCCCAGCTTTGAGGGGAATCCAGTGTGGTAGGTGAAATTAGGATTCTAAAGCTCAGAAATGGACCGGTTTGGCAAAAATAGTGGGGCATGAGACTCTGATTCATTCTCTTTATAGCTGCCAAGGCGGTATTTGTAAAATGAAAAACCAGCTCCATAATTCTCCATCTGAGAACCACTCTTAAATGATTGCATTGAGAAACCTGAAACTTGAGACTTTCTTGATTTTCCTTTGTTGATGTTTTTGGCAGATGCTACTAAACACTTCTTCATTGAATCATGAGCTCTCCGACTACAGGACCCATTTGTTGTCCATCTTTTTATCCTTAGTACCTTTTTTTTTTTTTAAAGGAATTCAGTACATTTTGTTGAATAAATAGGAACTGCGAATTTATTCTAAGTATGGTGGAGAACAATTAGAAGTTTTTAAACATAAGAATGACATGGTGAAAAATACAGTGGAAAATAGTCTAGGATGATTATTTAATTACATTGAATTGATTGTTACTGATGCTAGACATCTAAACATTATACTGTATGTTCCAATGCATATGTAATCATTTCATTGAACCAAATTCAAATCAATGCTACTCTTTTTTTTTTTTTTAACTCTAAATTGGTATTTACAGTTACCAATGTTAAGTTCATTAAGACAAAATAGGATTAGGTAGGCTTTATTTTTTTCATTTATTCAGCAAATATTTGAATGCCTACTATGTGCCTATAATATTTTAAGGATATAGTGATAGAAAACAGTATTTAACTCCAGGAAGCTTCTTTAATGGTCTCATCTTATTGAGAACTCTGCAGTGTTCACAAATCATGTGAAATAAATATAAACAACTTTTTCTTTTCCTCTATCACATTTTTTTGTTTGTTTGTTTTTAATAAAGGATGTGAGTAGTGGAAATCTGGAAATGTAGGGAGCTTGTTGTGCCACCTGGGATGTTGTTTATACTAGTGACACCTGGGCCATTTAATAACATGTGACAACTTACGATTCTATTATAAGATATTCATGTGCCAGATTTTAGTTTCTAAGAAATGTACTATTATTGCTGTTTAGTATTCACTGATTCATATTAGGCACTCCAGCAATATTTAGTGATTTCATCCATAGCTTGTGTTCACAAATGGAAAACATGTTGTAAATACATGTGCATAGTAGTATTTCACTTACTTGGCATCAGAATTCTTTATAATAGTTTATGGTAATAATTTATTTTTTTTTTTTAAGGCATAGATGATAGGGTACTATGCAGCACTGAGCTTTATTTATTTAAATGATAGCTTGACTTCCTGTCTGAATTTGACTGAAATAATTTTTACATAGCTATTATTGGAAAGTTCACAATATATATTTTCCACTTTAAATAGTTGAACTGCTATGTATTTATAGAACTGTTTATTTTTCTAGATAATTAAAGAAGCTAGAAGACATAAGGATTCTTAAGTGAAATATGGTTTGTGTTTAAAGCAGCTTTACTAACATAGAAACACACAAAATTGGCAATGATCACAACAAATTATCTTTGTCTCCAATAATGACAAAATACTCTACATTCCTGTTGGTTCTGGGAAAGTTTGCTGACAGGACATATTTGAAAGGTACTAGGAAATTTCCAAAATAAAAATGTATTTCCAAAATACAAACAAGCAGCACTGGCACTCTTGCCCACTCAGGTGCTTTTACTTAGTAATGACTCTCCAAGTCTGTAGTTTTGCTTTTCTCAAAAGAGAAACCTTTTTCTTAGTGATTGTGTATTTGAATTTTGTTCTGTCATGAATGGGGATTGTATCCATCAGTGAGGTAAGCCAGGTTTTCTGGCAGATACTTTTTGTTTTAAAGAAGTACTCATTGGATTGCCGTCTCCTTTTGTGTATGGTCCAGACTGCGTCAGATACTCTTTTTTTTTTTTTTCTTTTTACTTTCTATTCCTCTGGGAGGGAGCAGATGAATTCTCCCAGCTCAAAATGCCTCAGTAAAGCTTTCTTGACAGATCTATTATAAAGTCTTGTTCTAACTTGTAGAACTGAGAATCTCCTTCCTTAAATTATAATGGTTTACTATAAGAACATTAGAAATTGAAGAAGACCATGTTTTGACATATTGGAGGTTGCCTCTGACCATCCATGAAATATACTCTTTCTGTTTATGGTTGTGAGGGCCAAACAGAACACCTCCCATCTGGCAGTGCTGCCTGGAATGCCTTCCTTTGTCACCTTACATTTGTCAGCCTTGTCATATTTACTACTGCCTGTCAGTCAGTCACTTCTATTTGATGGCAAGCTCCATGAGGGCAGAGTTCAGGCCAGCTGGGTATGTCTGTTTTGTGCATTAAGGGAGTGTGTATAAAGGATGAGCCTAAAACAGAGCTTGCAGGGAGTGGGAGGGGCAAGTGTCAAGAAGCCTTTTTCCACTGAGGAGCTAAAGTCCAGCTTAAACCTGAAGGATAAGTGGGAGTTTATTTGGCAAGGGGGTAGTAAGGGTAGGGGAGAAATAGTGTAGAGAAAGCTTTCCAGGTGGCACTATCCAAGAAGGGGAGATATTATCTCTGGTCCTCATACGCATTATGTACAGAAAGAGTATATACTTCATGAGTGGTCCGAGGCCACCTGAAACTTGCAATATGTCATTGCCTAATAGAGTGCATGGCATATGTAAGGACATTAGTAAGTAAGGATGTACACATAAAAATAGTCAAGTGAGTTAAAGCTTTTACATTTAATGTGTGTCAAAGAAGAGATCGATATCAATGAAATTGAGTGAAGTACAAACCAAGTCAGTCTCATGATAATGATGGCATGTGAATTGTTAGAAATTTAAAATTATGTATTGAGTCAAAAAATTCGCTCTATAATCACACAGACTCATAACCAGAAAGTAAGTGTACCAGAAACTTCCCCAAAATGGCTGTTCTATGATATTCTTATGTAGCCTACCTGCGTATTTCGCTGCGTTACTTATGTTGAGATGGCAGCTAAACTGTGTTCCCACTAGTTGTGGGTTTTTACGGTGTGTGATTTGCTTTGCCTTGCTAATCAAGTTCTCCTCAAACTAACACTGTAGCTGATTTTTGTGTTTCCCTTCTTGGAAAACATTGATCTCCCCTTCCTTCCAGAGATTAATAACTAATTTTTGTTTTTGTTTCCTGGTTTGTATACAGTATTTTCCAAACTGTAAGATCCTTGGTTGGAACCCATAAGTTGGAATCTATAGGTAAAGCAGGTCCATATCTCAGAAAGATTGTTTTCTTTGTTTCTGAAATGTGCTTTTTCTTAATTATGTCCAACCTGATTTGAAGATTAAGAAATAATTATTCTGAAATTTTTCTTGCACTAATGGAAGTTTTGTATGAGTTCTGAGCATACCTGTCAACAATGCACACTGACATGTAAGCTAGTTTGTGTGTATATTTTATCATATATATATATATACATGTATATGTATATATATATTTTAAAGATTTATTTATTTATGCATATAGAGCTGGGGTACAGGGGCGGTGAGAGGATTCACCAGAGACAGAATGAGGAGCAGAACAGGCCGACTGATGAAGTACACTGCTGAAGGGGGCAGCAGGTGGGTCAGGAGAGGTCTGCCGCGCCATGTGGATCACTTCCAGGGCAGGAATTGAACTCATGCTGATATGGCTTTAATTTCTTAGTGCTGTGCTGTAACCCGCTGCGCCACCAGGAGGGCCTGTTTTTTCATATTTTTAAGGAATGACACAAATACATTCCTATCAACTGTGAAGTGTCCCCCAGGGAAACAGGCTTTGACAATTATAAATTGTTGAACTTGACAAGGAAACAAACACTTTGTTCATATAGTCTGAGGTGATTCTGTTCTTTGTACGTTGTATGAGAAATGCTTCAGAATTAGCTGCAAAATGGTGAGGGAGTAACTGTGCAGGGAAGGGACCAGAGGAGACAGGTAGTCTTATTATTTATTTCAGCAAAGTTTTCATAAAACAATTAAATGTAAATATATAAAACTGGGTTTTATTAAAAGAAAGTATGTGTTCAGTTTTGCTGTTTGGCTGGTAGTTATCTTCCAGATAAGTTGTCATTTCTTTTTCAGTTTCCTGAGGCTGTACTTATGGGTGGGATACTGAAGTAGTAAGGGTGGAAATGGAAATTTGTAAATTATTTTCTTTGTTAAAATATGTATGCAGAATCTTGGCCTTGCAAAATGACCTTATCTTAGAGGTACTGTGTAATGCAGGAAAGAGATAATTTATGCTGCAGTCCTTAACTAGCTAGAAGATTTATGTTACCAGATCATCTTTATGATGGTCATTTTGTTTAAACTTACGGTAAATGTGTTCAGAACAGTAAAATGATTAATGGGATTTTTTTTACTTATGAAAAGATGCATTTGAAATTATCTTCAAAGTTATTGAAATATTACCTTTCTGCTTAATTTTTTGTTCAGTAATGAATTCAGGTGATAAGACATAACAATTGTGGTATTTGGTGAAATGGAATATTAAACCGTCAAGGTACAAACTGATTTATTGAAGGTACATATTCTGATTTATTGAAGTTCCTTTAAGCTTACAATTTCTGTTAAAGGTTTGGAATGCCAAGATATTGTACATTGGCTTTTTTTTTTTTTTTTTTTAATATTGTTACTTGCCAGCTATCATGCAGGCTGGCAAGGAATCCTAAGTAGATGACCATGCAGGCAGGTTGACTTGGCACAGCTTCCATAAACGCTAAGGGCAGACCATGACCAGAACAAGACATTTTATTACAGAACAGCAAGTAGGAATATTAGCAGAGTAGTGCCGGTTCTCCTGCCCACAAGGACCAGAGAGAAAAGATAGGCTGGATAGGGGCTTCATTTGCAGTGAGTTATTTTGTAGCTGAGAAACCCAGGACTGAATGCTCGTCACCTTTTGAAGAGAGCAGTAGGCGATTGTACCCCTCCCACTGGGACCAGAGCAGCCACACTGCAGTTACGTCACCTACAGGGCCAGCCACAGTACTGGCCAGCAGAAGTTCCTCACACTTGCTGTGGCTCACACTTGGTAAGGATGTTCAGGAACCCCTGGGCAGTCTCCCCTAAAAGTCCACTCTTCACCCATATACGTTTGTGACTGAACTCAAATTTTCACTGAACATGCCACCCTAGTAGCAGCTTCGATTAGATGTGCTGTTAAATGCCAAGACCAGATCCACTTAGTTTATATCAGACGGTACTTGAAAATATGATGGTACAGGACAAGGGCAACCTGGCGTATTACAGCCCTGTACCCAGGCTTCTCTATTCAGCCAATTGAACCGAGTCCCAGAGAATGTGGCCATATTTCATAGCATCACAGAACTTCTCTTCTTGTGGGGACTACATATTGTTTACCATCTAGTGGCATTATTCATACAATACCCTGCTTAGGCAGCATGTAGTTTAGGGCTAGGATGTTATTCATTACAACTTGTGCCAGGTTGCTTAAACTGATCTACTGATCTTGCAAAGATTGCATCGCCTCCCTGACTATGGTAGCCAAAGGAAAGTTCCTGACCACTTGCCCCCAGGGCATAAACTCCACTGCCAGGGAGCAGTACTTGTATTGCTGTTTAAAATCGTAAGCCTGTGTACTGCCTGCACAGGGTGAGGCACCTCTTGGCTCCAGTGCCCACATAGTGCCAAGCCTCCTTTTTGGTAGCTGCAGATTATAGGGTGAGTAATTTTTTCTTTATTGTCTCAGGGTAATCTGTTCCCAGGTAATTCTTGCTCCCGAGATGTTTTTTTTTTTTTTTTTTTTTTTGCTAATTAGGACTAATGAGCCATCCCTGGTCTCTTGCGAATGAGCATCTGATCCAAAGGTGTTACACCCTGTTTTGGATTTGAGCAAATCTGCTTGGCATGATGTCACTGAAAGAGTGAAACTGAGTCAGTCCTGAAGGTGGACGGGCTATTTCCACATTGCATTGGCGTAAGCAACAAGAAAATTCAAGTGCCCCTGTGGCTGCCCAGTAAAACCTGTTGTAGCATCCATGGCAAGGTGAAGGTAATCTAATATTGGCCTTCTAGTACCAAAGGGATTAAGAAAGAAGCAGTCGGGATGGCCAGGAGGAATACCAGGTGTTAGCAGTTGTGCAGTCACATTCACCATGTTGGAGGAAGCTCGACCAGTAGGAGCTGGACTCCACTGATGGGACCGCGTGGACCCCCAGCTCCTGCTGGTCTCTTTCATGGGCCACCCACAGTTTACTGAGGTACTCATTAAGGATGTAAAGGTCCTTAAGACTGTGATTTCTTTTTTTTTTCTTTGTTTTTGTTTTATTGTATGGTTTGGTAGGAAACTGCCTAACCAAGTGGTCTGCTATGCATGCCTATAAGAGTTGCATGTCCTATAAGCAGATCTTCCAACTGAGAAAATAACTAACTTAACCAGCATTCACAACAACTATGTCAAACATTGGTAGTTAAAGTGTGCATTCAGGAGTGGAAGCAGCACTATATGCACACCTGGATTCAAAAGGCCCCACCTGGGTGGCTCCAGTTATTTCTCTCTTATTCTGTTTCCAAACATGATTAATTCAGTGTGTGAGTCTTTGTCCTGCAGGCCAAAGATTGGTTAAGCAGAGCATGAGGTGATCATCAGTATCCAAAATGTGTATCTCCATGCTTCTTGTTCTTTTCACAGTTCTCCCTGGAGATGGAGATCTTGCCCTCAATTCCTGTCCTCTTTAAAGGCTGGTAAACCTGGTGCCAGGCTGCAGGGTTATGGAGGTGCTGAAGGAGGAATTTGTTCTGAGGTTGTCAGTGACTTCGTAGCACCTTCAGTAGTGGCTTTCAATGGAGAAAACTGGTCTTATAGGGGCAGTTTTGCTTTCACCCAGAATTCTTTGATTTGGTTCTGACCCCATCCACCTCCTCTTAGGGAACTCCTTTTTTTTTTTTTTTTTTTTTTTTTGATAACTACAGTCACATTCTTTTCTGTCAGGACCCTTTTGGAGGAGTTCTAAAAGGTTTTTGTCTCTCTTGATGCTCTGCTTGCTGTGCTGTATCTTAGAGCAAAATCCTGAACCTCATAGACCATTCTTGGAGTAACATCATTCCAGGGGGATGACTGAGTAAATTGGCCTGCCACAACTGCAGAAGTGACAAAATTAAATAATGACATTAGTGATCTGGCAAGTCAGTGTTTAAGGAATAGCAAACAACAGGGACATTGGCTTGGAAGTGCTGGTTCACTTGCCTTCAGCTGTTGTGGTGAGACACAGTGGGCCTGCAGTGTGGCATGCTTGTCCTGAGTAGGGTTGCAGCTGAGAAGCCCCAGGCTCAGGGCTAACAACTTCTGTAGCTCATCACCCAGGGGTGTGCAGTTGCACTGAAGTGCTACTGTGGATTCCTCGCCTCCTGGCTATAGAAAGAGTGAGAGCATTGTCAGACCTCGTGCAGTTGGGACACTGGGGGCCCAAGTTAGGTTGGCTTTCTTGCCATTTTGACTATGAAATAACTAAAATGTTATTAGAAAGGTATTTTTCATACAACATGCATGTACGAGTAATATATTGCATTTGCGTTCTTTCAGAGTTCATGTAGTACTGTAGTAATTTATCTCACAGTCAAGCTATTTGTGTGAAGTAGTTCAGGAAAGTCTCATTAGCTCCATTTTACGATAAAGAAGACTGATGTTCAGAGAGAAGTTAAGGTTATATTTGTAAGTGGTGGAACCAAATCTTGGACCCATGTCTGCTGATCTCCAGTGTATATTACTGTGAGCCAGGCATGCTTGTGAAAGTAGAAAAATAATTATTTCTAGGTTATTCATAACCTAGCCTTGTGTGCCAGTGGATATTTCAGCTAAATTATTACTCTTGCAGCTTCTTGCAAGATTCTAAGTTAATAATTTGCTTAGGAAATTAGCGTTAATATTTACTTCAGTTCATATGTGGCTTGTACATATTTTTAATATAAAATTTCTCTGGCTTTAGTATCACTAAATATCACTTTGTGATACTTTGGTTCACTAAGAAAAAGGCATGGAAAAAGGATGTCACTTAAAGTAGTCACTTAGAAGTTTTATTTGTGGTTGGTTATGATGTAGTAACTTCCCTCTTGTATGAGTCAACATCTTATCATTTGAAATAGTTAAAGCATGATTGGGCGGAAAAGTAGATATTTGCATCTACTTTTAGAATTGAGGATTCATTCTAACTCTGAGCTGAATGAGCAAAGGACATCGCTTAGTAGAACATCAAAGAGGTCAGATGGTGTTAGGTCAGACTTTCCATCATTAATTCTTCCTTGGTATTTATAACTTTTGGTTGAAAATTCTTTCCAATTTGTATACAGATTTTCAGCCTGGGAACAAGTATCTCATGACCCATTTGCAGGACTCCTAAACATCCAGATTCAAGTTAAAGGCTCCTACAGGACAGCAAATTTTACATTTCAAAAGATGTTTTCAAAATACATTTTCAAAATATTTGTTCTTTTGGGGGGTCCAAAACTTAAAACATCTTATTCCTGTGGGATGCATTGTTTTTTAAATCTACTCAAATTAGCTACAATGATACACTTGTAAGAAATGTAACTACTGAGTTAAGGGGGGGGGCATTTAATGAATTTGAAGTTGTTAGCTTTGATGAAGAATTTTTGTTTACTCACTGATTTTGTTTTTGTTTTATAACAGTTTATTTTTACATCATTTTGTACATTTTTTTTTCCATCTCAATTGTAATCCCCATGGGTTTCCATCACCAAGTCACCCGTATACCATCACCATAGTACTCACTGATTTTAAAGTTAAAATTTAATCTTAGGCGGCCCTCCCTGGTGGCGCAGCGGGTTAAGGCACTGCACTGAGAAACTAAAGCCACTTCCGCATGAATTCGATGAATTCGATCCCCGCTTGCCCTGGAGGTGACCACATGGCGTGGCAGACCTCTCCTGACCTGCCCGCTGCTCCCCTCAGCAGTGTACTTCATCGATCTGCCTGTTCTGCTTCCCGCTC
>NW_004567119.1:36298496-36302340 GCF_000260355.1 Condylura cristata | reverse complement strand
TCTGTCTCTGGTGAATCCTCTCACCCTCCACATCTCTGGCCTGTACCCCAGTTCTGTATGAATAAATAAATAAATCTTTAAAAAAAAATTTAATCTTAGGCTTCATGATTAAAAAGAGGGCATTCACTATTTTATGCTTACTTAATTATTCGATCTGTATTACTATATTAGCAGACATTTTAGTTTAATAATACAACATTTTATTAGTCAAGAATTTTTCAGAGACACAGACACATACATGTACACACAGACAACTGGTTCAAGTAAGGCTGAGAAATCTCCTGTTGGCAAGCTGGAGCCGGAAAAGCTGGTGCTATCGTTCTAGTGTGAGTCCAAATACCTGAGAACCAGGAGAACTGATTGTTTAATTACCAAGTCCCAGTCTGAGAACCAGGAGCGAGTAGCCTTTACAAGGCAAGGTCTGGGCTCACCAATCTTCTAGCTCATCTTATCATTAATATTCCAGAGAATTGGCGCTCACTCTCAAGATGTCTCTTCTCTCTGTTGTCCTTCTTTGTCTTTTGGTTGTTTTTTCTGCTGTCATTTTCTTCTCTTCTGGAACTTCACCCTGTTGATGGCCTGCTAGGAAAATACAGATGACATTGAGAGACTTTTAGCGTTTCTGTAGCAGATATGCAAGTGAAGAGGATGCAGTAAGGAATGGGAGGTGTGTCTGTACATAACGACCATAAACAAGAAATAGTTAAAAGTCACTTTGAAGTTTCATTTCAAAAGACAATGTATATTGAGAATATTGAGACACAAACTCTGGTAGAAACCATGCAAATTGAGGGACCCTTTGCTCAGCGAAGGCTTTTGATGGACCTTGTGCAATCACAGAGGTCACTGTGTTTGGGTTTAGCACAGGGCTAAAACTTCAAGTTGGAGGACAGTTTATTACAATCATTCATCTCAGGGCATTCAGTCTGCTGACTCTTTTTTGGCCATACCTAAAAAGTCAGAGGTACTTCTTCAGCTACGTGTTTCCAAACCAGAAATAACTCAGACGTGGCCTCAGCAACACTAGAGTTTCACATTCATTATACTGGCTTAGGACTTAAATGTTCACAGGCATCAATCATCATATTAAAGTTTTAGTGCTGTTGTAGGTGTTGTCAGAAATATGAAAAAAATGTGACCCAGTCTCTGTTTGCCAGGAGACTGGAGAAGGCCGCTTCGGTTCTCTCATCACTTTACAGTCCCCTGTCAACCAGTGAGTAACTCTCTGGAATCCTTAGCATGGAAACTCATTACTTTGGGAGGTGTTATTTTTGGGTTGGAAGCAGATGACAGTAGCACCTCTGTAATGCTGTGTGCACAGCTTCACCGGCAGTCAGTGTTTGGCTTCCAGGTCCTTCCTTCCTTTTCCACTGCGCAGTCTGACCAGAAGTCATCACAATGGCTGAGCTGCTGCTTTGCCTTCCCGAACCTTCCCTACCCAAAATAACTCAAGTTAGCGATGGGAAAGTTCAAAGGAAAAAAAAAAAAAAAAACAGGTAAAAAAAGTTGTTGGGAAAAGGTCTTCCTGCCACTTCTTTCAAAAAAAAGAAAACAGACCAGGTTATTTGAGTGGAGAAAGCCTTTAGAATAAAATACTATAAAGCTTCTATGAATTCCCACTTGGCATTTTTAACCACTTCTTCCCATTGCCAGTACTTTCTAATGTCCGTTGATTCGAATTGCAGCAAATTGAATGGGGTTAAGCTAGATCATACGTCACATCCCCTCAGTTTCTGAAACGCTCTGATTCGAATTGCAGCAAATTGAATGGGGTTAAGCTAGATCATACGTCACATCCCCTCAGTTTCTGAAACGCTCTGAGTTGCTCTGAAGTGTCGTGTTCATATATCCGTCTTCACTCAGGGCTGTACTATGCATGGAGCCTGGTGCTTGAACCATTTTCCTGGAGTGTAAGTTTTATTTGAAGGTTCTTGTGGAAAAATGTTTTGGTAATGAAACAGAGAATAAAAACTTATTTATCCTTTAAGGAGTTTATTTTGAATGAGTTTCTCAGTTGAATGAACCCACTTCTAACTTTACCCCCAGGTTCCTAGAGTAGGCTATACCTTCCTGCTCTTGGGGGTGTTTGAGAATCAGTGCATTACACAGCATTTCAGGACGCTGCCAGGAGATGTAAGAATTTCTGTCCTTGGCTATCTTGAAGAAGGAAAGGAACCAAGATTCTGTTGTTGACCCAAGGCAGTCTTACTAACATTTGGAAGATAATACGCCTGTCCATAGATTGGGGATTGTGAGAAATAAGTAACAAGTAGATGAAGATCAAGCATATGAAAAAGCACTGTGTGAGGAGTAGTCATGGCCAAAATAATAGAATGAACTTGACCTCCTTAGACAAAGCATGGACTGCTATTAATGAGAGCTCAGAAGCAGCATACCCTGTGACATAGAGTAGTGGTGGTTGAATTCATGCTTAGATTGTTTACCTTCCCTCCATCCTGCTATTCCTGTTTTGGTTTTTAACTTTTTTTAATAGATCCTTTTTAGGAGAGTAGTGGGATCAGTGAAAAACATTAAAGACTAGAGTACATTTCTGTTTTATTCTGTTGTAATATTACTTGGCTCATATGTCCTAGACTGGCAGATAATAGATAATGCATTTTTAAAGTTCTATGGTTTAGACTTTTTGATCTTTAAAATAATAAATATATATTCATTTACTTGTAGATTTTATCTGATATAACTGTTCCAGATGTTGCCATTTGGGGAACAAATCAGATTACTATGGATTTGAAATGGATAACTGTCAATCTGTTTATGAAAGGAATGGGAATAAGAGACTTCTGTGTGTGCCTGAGAGATGTTTGTGCTCCTCCTCCTTTTCTACTCCCCTCCCTTCTTCTTTTTTTTAAGATTTATTTATTGATGCATATAGAACTAGGACATAGGCCAGAGGTGCAGGGGATGAGAGGATTCACCAGAGGCAGAGTGGGGCTACTCCTCTTTTTTCTAAATAACAGTGTAGTCAGGAGTACCTGCTGCTGTTGCCCCTGGCCTTCTCCCGGTTCCCTCTCCACTGTCACCAGCCAGTGTCATGGAATAAAAACCTTTGTTGCTTATTTCAACTTAGATCCTATTTAGACTCCTACAGGTGTTGAGCATGCGCTGCTGCTTTCTTGTTTTTTGCTTAAGTCTAAGCCAGTTTTATTAGTAATGCCAAATACAAGCGACACTTTTAGCAGTACCTGCCAAATTCTCATCATATTCAGCTGCAGTGACATTTATGGACATAAATTTCTAAATTGAAAATAGACTGAACTCCCTACCTATTAAATTCAAAGACTCTGATTTTCAAAGTTAACTAGCCATCATAGTGATCTGTGTACCTTTTGTGTTCTAGTAGAGAAATGCAGGTCCACACCAGACCTGCCCCCCGGGAATCCGGGAATAGGAATGTGGGTGGCCCAAGCAGCATCTAAAACAACAAAACAAATCAAGAAGTAAGCCTGATAGTCAGCCAGGCTTGGGAACTACTGATTCATGGTGCACACTAAGCATTAACTTTCTTCAAAATAATAAATTTTGCCCAAGTTCAAATAGTTGCATATGCTGTGGGAGATATGAATTAATGTATTGAAAAATGAAACTAGCAGCATACATTGTAAACTCTCTTGTTGATTTTCTGTTGTATAGTCTTAGGTACCATCTTAGATTTGAACTAGGAACATAAAACACTGAACTTTCTAGGAAGGGAAAAGTGCCTCTTTTTTACTATTTTATCTGCACTTCGTAGAAAGGAGGAGGAAAGATGAAAATAAAATTTTGAGAAGTTAGAAATTAATTAATATATATATATAAATTATATATATATATATTTATATATATA
>NW_004567119.1:36161647-36298396 GCF_000260355.1 Condylura cristata | reverse complement strand
TTTTTTTTTTTTTGAGTTCTTACAACATGACCTACAGACTTTTGCAGTTTAAACTAAGTTTAAAAAAAAATGTTATATTGGGCCCTCCCTGGTGGCATAGCCGGTTAAAGCACAGCAGTAAGAAGCTAAAGCCACTTCAGCTTGAGTTTGAACCCCGCCTGCCCTGGAGGTGATCCACCTGCGTGGCAGACCTCTCCTGGCCCACCTGCTGCTCCCCTCAGCAGTGTACTTCATCTGTCTGCCTGTTCTGCTCCCCACTCTGTCTCTGGTGAATCTTCTCACTGCCCCTGCACCTCTGGCCTGTACCCCAGGTCTGTATGCACAAATAAATAAAGCTTAAAAAAAAGTTATATTAGTCTAAGAATCTCAAATAACAAAGTGGTATTAAAAATAGTAGGTATAGAGTGTTTGGATTAGGAAAATTGTTTGGGAGGTGAGTTATATTAAAACCACATCACTGATTTTAATAAATTTCGTGATATGGGAGGTGATTGGCTGACTGCTGTGTGCTTATTTGGCTTTGGGGTTGGTGGTGTCTTGATTAAGATTCTGTATCATGTTCTCCTAGCCTTTGTATCTAAGATGCTTAACATACCAGTGTATATTAAGGAGGAAGATAAAGTTGAACCAGCAGGTGTCAGCAAGAGCTATAATAAAAACTCTAGTCCTGGTTGTCTTAACCTTTGTTTTGTTACTTTTTAGTAATACTTCCATGTAAAACATTTTTAGAATGATATTTCAGTGGACTTATTGATTTACATCCCAATGTAGAATCCTTTTTCAGAATGTTACCCTAATAGGGAATGATTAACTATTTTGGAATATAGGTCTGAAATATAGCAATTACTCTAGAAAGATCTAGTTCAAAGAAGACGTTTACCAAGCACTGTGAACTTTTCTTCAATTCAGTGTCTTGAAGAAAATTTCCATATAAATTATCCATATCAAAAAACTTAATGCATCTCAGTTTAACTACTTCTCAGGTTATGTGTTCTACTTTTTCAGTATTTCATTCCTATTGGCTAGTTAATAATCTTTCTATAGGAATAGGGATTCATAAACAACTGTCCTGATAATGGCCTTCATTTTTCATTAAAAATATGACATTTACAATATTTCAGCATACAAATGAGCTACTTTACTTTAGACTTATTTTAACTTAGTCTAATTCACTCTAATTTAGACATTCTAGTCAGAGGAAGATAGAGCCTACTTTTCCACAAAATTGAAAGAGTCATTACATTTCTCAATTTGACATATTTTTAATTAGATCCTATTTCTTATTTCTTTTCTCCTCGCTTGATGACTTGACAGAAGTACAAATCCAATAGACATATCATCTTGTGTGCTGGCTGTATTAGAGTAGTCAGTCAGTAATAAGAACATTACAGAGGCCACAAGGAAAATGTGCAGGATGCAGGATGATCTTAGATACTTTCACTTTCTTATTTCTTGCCATACCTAGCAAAGACCTCCATTTTACATGCTTCTTTAACTTACTAAAACTCATTAGCCATCAGCCCCATTCCTAGATATTTACCCAAGTAAAATATTTGTGAACTTTTATGCACATGTTTATGGTGACTTTATTCGTAATTGTCCAAAATGAGTAAGAGACAATGTAAGTGTACCTTCACTGGATGATAAAGTGTAGTACATCTGTCCGGTAGACTACTACTCAGCATTAAAAATGAACACAGTTCATAAATAAGATAGGTGAATCTCAGGTACACCATGCAACTAAAAGAAGCCACACTCAAAAGGCTGTGTTCTCTGTGATGCTATTTATAGATATTAGAGACAAGACAGAGCCCTGAGGAACAGAATACAGTCAGTAGTTAACATCAGTTGGGTGAGGATTTCACTATCCAGAGGCACAGGGAAATTGTATGGGCTAATAAACTGTTTTATAATAAACTGTTGATGCTGATGGTAGTTATAAGACCATTTTTTTTAAAGATTTATTTATTTGTGCATACAGAACTGGGGTACAGGCCAGCGGCTCAGGGGTGGTGAGAGGCTTCACCAGAGACAGAGTGGGGAGCAGAACAGGCAGATCGAGGAAGTACACTGCTGAGGGGAGCAGCGGACGGGTCAGGAGAGGTCTGCCACACCATGTGGTCACCTCCGGGGCAGGCGGGAATCAAACTCATGCGGAAGCAGCTTTAGATTCTCAATGCTGTGCTTTAACCCGCTGCGCCACCAGGAAGGGCCCACAAGACCATTTTTTAAAACCCTTAAAAAATTGTACACGAAATGGTCAATTTATTGAATATAAGTTTGATCTTTAATAGCATGCTAAAATAAAATCTTAAAATGACACATAGGTTAGGAAAATGAAATAATGGCATACCTTGTTGTACTTCTCCATATATTCTAGAGGAAGCCTTAGGACATTTTAGCTTCATGTGTTTCTGCTATATTTTGTGTCAGTTTTCCTGTATTTTAACTCTAACTTCATTTTAAACTCTGTGATCACTTTTATCTCTTATTTTGTGCTTCTGATGCTTATTTAATGTTGCCCTATTGCTGTGCTATTTATTATTCCATCCTGCATCTTCAGGCTTGCATCTGAAATAATTTTCATTCTCTTTATCTCTGCTGATTTTTGTTCTTGTGGTCTTACTTGCTTGAATGTTGTTTTTGTTATGTGTTGGATATTATATATACAAAGTTGTTTGTAGAAACAGTCTGAAGCCTGGGAGATTATCCTCCTCCTGAGAGTGTTTTCATTTGTTTCTGCCTGTGTCTGCAGCATTAACTATTAGAGGTTACTTAAATACGATTTCAGGATTTCAGATGACTTAACAGAAAAATGTGCTGTAGGAGGGTTAAGGTCTCAACCCAGCTTGTGGAGATGTTCACCAGAGCCCCTGTTTGGACAGTTGCTGTTTCTTGAGTCTCAAAAGGTTGGAGAAATGCTGACTGTTCAGTCTCTTAGCCTCACAACTGCCCTCAACAAAGCACAACAGTTGGGGGAAAATGTTTGGATTATACTCCTTCTTTCCTCCATCCCTCAGATCCTGGTCCTTTAATTCTTTGCTGTTTTGATAATAACTTCATAATGCACTAAAGCAAATCCAGAAATACATTTTTGCAACTAATTGTTCCAGAGAGAGGGTTGGTCTAAATTTTCATTTTGCCATGTAAATAAAGGTTGCCTCTATACTCCTCACATCCATACATATAAACAAATGAATGCTTTTTAAAAGCCGTGTTAAGATAATTTTGCATATTACACTGCTTGTTGATTTTTATACATAATATATTATGAATTCCTATTAGAATCACTTGGCAAATACATATTTGCTGTGTTTCATTCTGTGCCAGGCCCTTTGGGGATACTGTGATATATAAAACAGATAATATCCTACCCTTACTTGATTTACATTTTGGCAAACTTAAGCAAATAACTACATAATTAACTAGTTGATAGTGGTAAGAATAATTACTTTGAGTGTGTGTGTATGTGTGTGTGTTTACGACATGAACATTTATCTCGGAGCCTTGTCTTCTTATTTTAGATTTTAGTACATACATCTTTATTAAAATTAAAAAAAAATTGTGAGTTTAATATTCCATTTCATATATTTACTGTAATTTAATTGTTTTCATATGCTTAGAACTTTATATTTTGTCCAGCTTTGATTTATGACAAATGCTTTCTAATACATATTCTTATATATAATCCAGTATTGAGTCACTGACTTCTTTCCTTTAGGATACAGTTGTGAGGTTAAGACTATGAATAAAAATGTATGGGAAGTTCTTGATGTTTTGTTATATTTGTATAAACATTATATATTATTTTCAAATGTGTCATTCTGTTAGGTTGTCAATTGTGTAATATTTTGCTGTTTCTTAAACTTGTACTAGGGGATATTCAGCATTTTAAAATTAGTTCTCATAATACATTTCCTTGTGTCTGTTAAACTATTAACAAAATTAATTAATAGAACACTGATTTATGAAGGAAATGTAGGACTAGATTTAAAAGTAGATTTATATCGGACTTCCCTGGTGGCGCAGCGGGTTAAAGCACAGCACTAAGAAGCTAAAGCCACTTCCGCATGAGTTCGATTCCCGCCTGCCCTGGAGATGACCACATGGCGTGGCAGACCTCTCCTGACCCGCCCGCTGCTCCCCTCAGCAGTGTACTTCGTCGATCTGCCTGTTCTGCTCCCCACTCTGTCTCTGGTGAAGCCTCTCACCGCCCCTGAGCCTCTGGCCTGTACCCCAGTTCTATATGTACAAATAAATAAATCTTTAAAAAAAAAAAGTAGATTTATATCTTCTATTTCTTTTTCAGTGCTTGATTTTATTGTTTTGTACCATTTTAAACTTATTTCTTGAGACTAGTTATATATATATATATATATGTGTATATATATATATATATATATATATATATATTGCCATGCATAGCAGGAAATTCCAGAGTCTTTAATAAAAAGATTATATTTTAGATAAGAAATGATACAGTGATCATTGTTACAAAAAAATGAAGTATGAAAAGCCCATATACAGATCTCTTCTCCTATGATTATACTTTACAGATTATAAAATGAGGTTTTCAGCTGTTACAAAAAATGGGCCATACTGATGTGAGTGTATATATATTTGCATTTGTTTTTCATTATTTTTAAGGTGTTTATTAATATTTATGAGACTGATGTGCTACCCTCTGTGCCAAGAAGGCTGCATGTTTAGTATTTAAAGGAACTTTTGGACCTAAACTAGTATAAATAATATTTTAGGAGATAATTTTAGCACAAGAATATACAAAATATGAGTTTCCAAAATTAAAAACTAATTTGTTATTAGGTTACAGTAATGACCAAAGAGTTTTAAAATAACATTTTCTTATAATAATAGATTCAGTTGAGAGAAATGCAAAATTTTGTAATAAGGGATTCATCTGGCTTTTTGTTGATAACTAATTGTAGTATAATTTGCTGTTCTTTTTTATAGTGTAGCTTTATTTTTTAAACTTTCAATTTTGCTGTAGTTTTGGTTCACAGAAAGAAAAAATACTAGAATGAAGAATTTCCATGTAATCTTCATTCAGATTCCCCAATGTTAATATTTTACTATATTTTATTATTTATGTGATAAAATAAAAAAAGGATTTGTGGCAGACTTAATGTAGTATATACATATTTAATTCTCAGGACATACTCCTAAAACTTAGAGGTTTTAATTTGTGTTTATTTTAAAATATTGACAGTTCTGAAGAGTATGGACTTAAATTTTATAGATGTCTCTAATTTAGGTTTACCTGATATTTCCTGAATTTTAACTTCAGGATTTGCATTTTTGAAATGGTATTACAAAGTGATACTTTCTTCTAAGTGCACCATAGTTGGTGATGTCTGTCTGTATGTTCCATTACTGGTGAGGTGAACTTTGATCCTTTGCTTAGGTAATGTCTGCTAAGTTGCCTAACATAAAATTACTCTTTACCTTTGTAATTACAATTTGTTTTTGGTGTGTGTGTATGAATAATGGGAGATAGTTTAAGACAATGTAAATAACTTTTTCTACTAGTTTTAACACTTGTTGATGATTCTTGCATGATCAGTGATTTCTCTGGAGACTAGCAAAAGGTGGCTTTCAATTCTATTTATTTTTTCTTTATTAGGTTACATCTTGTAAGGTATAGCTTACCTCTTTTCACTATTAATTTGTACGTTTATGGACTCAAGGATTCTTAATTTATTCATTGGGTTATGTTACTTTCAAATTGCTCCATATGAAGTCAGCAGCACCCCACTAAGAGGGGTTTCACGTTTCTTTTGACATGTCTGTGATCTTCTTTGAGCACTTCCATATTTTCTCGCATAAGACATACATGCTCAGCTTGTACTTATTACAGACTCATCCCTGGAAGGAAGCATTTCTCTAAGAAAAGTCTTACATTGCTTAGTGGAGAATGGCTTTTAGAAACCAAGGTTGGGGTTTGGCTAGTTTACTGTTTGTAACTATTAATGTTGAGATCCTGATGTTCTAAAAACATCCTGATTCTCTTCAAAGATCTGATAGCTATATTAGTAGCTCTTAGGCACTATGATAACACAGTGAAGTACAAATGAACAATTGGTGCTGATTACTTCAACTTAATTTTCTTTGTGTTGTTATACAACAGTCACTGGCTTGATTGTGGGAAAACCTGGATGACTCAGTCAGTTAAATAGAGGCAGGAGGGTGAGGTCAGGAATATTTCTGTTGAATGGTGACTTTGGGGCCAAGAAAAATATTTAGTTTTGAATGTAAGTGTTTATCTTCTGCCAATATCAGTCACCCTAAAGTTTCCATAGTTCCTTTCATTTTTTCAGCTGTCACATATACATGTAGTTAAGTCAGTAACTTTGTTTTGGTGAGTTTAGAGTTACTATTTTAATATAGTTGCTGTTCTTTAATATTATTTAATAAACTATAGTTGATTTGGTTAGCTTATTACTAAAAATGTCATGTATAACTAGAAGGGCACTGGAGATTTAATGAATATCCTTGATGTTTGAAGAAAAACTATTTTTAGACTACAGAGCTATCAAATAAGTTTAGATTAGTATTTCAACTTGTTAGATTAAAAAAATAAGAAAAAATTCTAAAACTTTATCCGAACTCTGTCTTCAGGTTGGTATGTAGCTAGTTTAATATTTTAAGATTTTGAGAATTATAGAGAAAACCAGTTCCTATGATAGAATCAAAATATAGGTTTGGAAACATAATTTTTTGTAATAGTTAGAATTATTAATAGTATTCCATTGTGTATATGTGCCACAGCTCTTTGATCCATTGATCTGTTTTGGGACATTTGTGTTGTTTCCATATCTTGACTATTGTAAATAGTGCTGCAATAAATGTAGGAGTGCAAGTTCCCTTTCAAATTACTATTTTTGTATTCTTTGGGTAGATTCCTAAGAGTGGGCTGCTAAATTTGAATTTGATAATAATTTTTTTCATCATTCACTTTAGACTTGTTAAATAAACTTTAGTAGTAGTTATTTGATGCTTTTATGACAGAGACTTATTTTGTGCCAGTGTTGATCTGAGCACAGGAGATGTAGGGACCATCTGAGCACAGATGGTCCCTACAGATCACTGCAACACAGAATTTATATCTAGAAGACTGAATACATATTGACATTTCATATGTTAAAAAGTGTTTTCAGGGACCCTCCTGGTGGCGCAGTGGGTTAAAGCACTGCACTGAGAATCTAAAGCCACTTCTGCATGAGTTCGATTCCCGCCTGCCCCGGAGGTGACCACATGGTGTGGCAGACCTCTCCTGACCCACCCGCTGCTCCCCTCAGCAGTGTACTTCGTCGATCTGCCTGTTCTGCTCCCCACTCTGTCTCTGGTGAAGCCTCTCACCGCCCCTGAGCCTCTGGCCTGTACCCCAGTCTGTGTGCATAAATAAATAAAATCTTTAAAAAAAAAAGTGTTTTCATTTTATTTAAGGGATTAGTGCAAAGAGATAAATATAAATGTCTTTGGTTTTTAAAACATAAAAAGTATTAAATGTCATTAAATCAATATACAAATATATCAGCATTGATATATTGTTATTACTCTTACTTTGTAATAACATTAAGACTCCAATGACACATGAACCTATGTAAGATATGCATAGAAGTTATTACTGAATTTTATTCATTGTATATTTTAAGCTTATGGGTTATATAAGAATTTCATAGAGATGTTTATTTTCAGAGCAGAATCTCTATGACCTGTGTCTGGGATATTGTAGAAATGATTTCCCTTTTGGGCAGATTGCTAGGTGAAATCACTTTTCAAGTGCTTTGAAATTTTTATTTTATTTAATTTTTTTTTTAAAGATTTATTTATTTGTGCATACAGAACTGGGGTACAGGCCAGAGGCCCAGGGGCGGTGAAAGGCCCCACCAGAGACAGAGTGGGGAGCAGAACAGGCAGATCGACGAAGTACACTGCTGAGGGGAGCAGCGGGCGGGTCAGGAGAGGTCTGCCACGCCATGTGGTCACCTCCGGGGCAGGCGGGAATTGAACTCATGCAGAAGCGGCCCTAGATTCTCAGTGCTGTGCTTTAACCCGCTGCGCCACCAGGGAGGGCCAATTTTTATTTAATTTTTTTATATTAAGTAGTATTCACAGGCAGTGATCATAAAGGAAAATATTGACTTGTTTGTTAGACCATATTAAAAGTAAGAATTTCAGTGCTCTCCCTGGTGGTGCAATAGGTTAAAGCACTGCATTATGAAGCTCTCCGAAGCCACTGCAGCATGAGTTCCATCCTCCGCCAGGAAGCTGACCCACATGGCAGGGCAGACCTCTCCTGACCCGCCTGCTGCTCCCCCTTGCAGTGTACTTTGTCAGTCTGCCTATTCTGCTCCCCACTCTGTCTCTGGTGAATCCTCTCAGTGCCCCTGTACCTCTGGCTTGTACCTCAGTTCTGTAAGCATAAATAAATAAATCTTTAAAAAAAAAAAAGTAAGAATTTCTGTTTATTAGTTAGTTGAAAGATGTCATTAGGGGTATTTTGAAAAGACAAATCATGGGATAGAAATATTTGCATTACAAACAGCTTATGCCTGGAATATATTATTGCTTTGAAGAGTATCATGAAATGATGTGTTTAGTTTTTCCATTTAGTTAATACCATTTAAATGAGCCCTCATTTTTATCCCACAGGATTTTAGTTATAAATTACATTTACAAAGAACTTAGAAATACTTGGCATTGCTTAGAATCAGAGCAGAAGTAACTGCAGTGCTTTTTTGTCATTTTTAGTTCAATTCTTGAATCTTGTGTAGTACTTGTCATATAATTGGTCTTCATCTAATGTTTACTGAATTAGTGAGTGAATGTTATATAATTATAAGGAAAGCATGCATTAAAAAGTGAAAACTTTCATGTGAAGACTGACCTTTTTAAGTGTAAACCCAAAAAGTCACAGTAAGTGATATAGCATTGGACATTCAGAACAAATGCATTAACACTTTGAGAATATGAAGAAGTTCATTTTAGGGTTGTAAGACAGGAGCTTGATTATAGGAAGTGGCATGGTAATTGCCCCATTGGCACTGGGGAAGGTGAAGGGTAAGCCTCCTTGTTCAGTAAGGCAAATGGAGAAAATAAAATTCAATCTGGAGAAATGGGATTTTCGAAGTACTTAATGCTCCTCTTGAAAATGGAAACAGTTGAGACTGCATACTTGTATTAGTGCAACAGAGCTTGGATATAGCAAATGGCAGGCATTGGAGTGTGGGATATCTTAATGTCTACTTTGGAAGTGTAAGATAAATTTCTCTTATTTTAAAATCCGTATCAAGCCTATGATCAACAACAGGAATTGGTTGTGATAACATTGTTTACATTTTGTCTTCACACTTTTGCAGATTTTTAAAGTTCCTGTTGCTTTGGACAATGGATGAACAATCACAAGGAATGCAAGGGTCACCTGTTCCTCAGTTCCAGCCACAGGTAATTTGTTCTAAAATAAGCTCATATGTAGTATAGCTATACTACATATGAGGGGATGGAAGCAGTATACTTGTAGATACTTTAGGAGTGAAGGTAGCTAACTTGCTAATTGCTAATTTTCGAGTTTTTGTCACAATCGTTTATATATTTTAAAATAGTGGCTTATAATACTTAGCTTTTATATGCAAATATGAAACAAGAAGTATAGTTTTACCTTACACCTGTCTTTGAGGGTTAATATTAGGCTTAGGGAGCCAGGAGAAAAACTGAGACAGGGCCGCAGGGGTGTGGAGTGTCTGTGTTTGTTGCCTCCCTTGCCTTGGCCGGCTGATCCTCCGTTATCCTAACTGCCTTCCCCTTGTTACCTTTATCTCCCTCTCTGTGACTGGGGCATGTTACTCCGGTTATGTAGTTGCTTACAGGTTTGTTCCATAAAATGCATGTCTTAGTAAATAATGTGCACACATTATTTGAAATTCATTGTTTAGCCTCCTGCATTCATTATGGATGCTGCCGTAAAGCTCAGTATATAATGAGATGTTTGAAATAGCAAACACCCCTTTCCTCCTAATTTTCTGTGCCAGTGTATGGTGGGGGATATTAACCATCTTTATTGTGGTGATCAGTTTGTAGTTTATACAGATATCAAATTTTTATGATGTACTATAATGTGTCAACATAATATTAATTATTTGCAGGTGCTTATTTTTTCCCTTTGACATGTAAGAGCTACTCAAAACTGCTTTTCAAAGTCATAATACAAATTACCTAAGTTAACATAATATTATGTTAATAATATTTTCATTAAAAGAAAAGAAACAAAATAAGGTCAGTACCTCATTTTGGTTTTTCATATATATATATTATAATTATATATATGAATATATATATTATATATATGAATATATATATTATATATTATATATAATGTGTATATATATTACGTTTCTTGGTCTGGTGTTTGAGGCATTATAGTTTGTCTTCAGTTTACTCTGCTAGCTTTGCCTCAACTCTGCTTAGATAGCAGCTTTGAAGTCATTTGAGGGCTGGTAAATGTTCTTTGAAATGATTCTGTCAAGTAGGTTTGGGAGACGGTGGTTAAAAAGTTCCTTTGGGGCCCTCCCTGGTGGCGCAGCGGGTTAAAGCAGAGCACTAAGAAGCTTAAGCCACTTCCTTATGCGTTTGATTCCCGCCTGCCCGGGAGGTGACCACATGGCGCGGCAGACCTCTCCTGACCTGCCCGCTGCTCCCCTCAGCAGTGTACTTCCTCGATCTGCCTGCTCTGCTCCCTGCTCTGTCTCTGGTGAATCCTCTCTCCCTCCGCATCTGTACCCCAGTTCTGTATAAATAAATAAAATCTTTAAAAACAACAACAAAAAAAGTTCCTTTGTTGGTAGTGTTTCCTCACAGCCTTTCCTCATGAATTTCCAAGGGGGGATGTACTGGTTTTCAAACTTATTTTTCTTGGGGGCCCCTACTTTTCCCTCTACCTTTCACATCATTTGATTTCTCTAAAATCCGCATTTGTAAAGCATGTAGTCCAGAAAATGTTGCCCATGAATAGATGATCTTTTCTGTGATTTTGTTCATTTTACACCCTCCTTATTCTCCAATTTTTGAAATCTTGATGATCCTTCAAGGACCATCTAAAATGCCCTCCTTTCCATGAAGCTTTTTTAGATTTCCTGGATATATTTCTTGGAAACCTGAAGGTATATTCTTTTTATAGGTCTTCTGGTATTTCTGATGCCTCTGTGTCCTTTTATATGGGCATCTCCTTTCTCTCTCCTACTGGAGAGAGTCCTTCTGAAACTGGACTGTGTCTGCCTTACCTGGGGCTCTGTGGAAAGGCAGTTCTCACTTGGAGCTGGCACTCACTGAGACAGGTAATTAAAAGCAACCAGGGACTCCTTCATATGCACATTTAATTAGCCTTTTATGTAACAGAATTTTTCATAAAGATATTAATCTAGATCCAGAAGAGAGACCCTTTAGCTTAGGGTAACACCAATATTTCAATTTTAAGATGATTAAAAAAAAATCTACCAACTGTATTTTGTGTATGGTTATAAACTATCAAGATTATTATAGTCCAGTAGATATGGACATATGTTAGTAACCAGTCTTACAGGCACACAAAAAACACTATTGCTTCTACCAAAGACAATAAAAGAAGTGCCTTAAGAATTAGTTTGTATTGTGATTTTTGAAATCCACTGTTTTGAGCAGCTCTCTTAACTTTCAAAGGAAAAAAAAAATAGGCATTTGCATTTTTGCCTCCTACTGATTCACCAGCCAGGAAAGGTCTGAGTGGCAGTGGGAGGTAAAAATGAGAGTAATTGTTTTCCTAGGAGACCCTAGGCTGCCACACAGCATAAATTTCAAGATTATATACATGATTCTGCATCGCTTTCACACCGTTCGTTCCTTTCCCTTGTGCCCCCTGCTGCTGCTCCTGTGTGGGTGGACCTTCCTCCCTGTGGGAAACAGGCAAGTGTCATCCAGGTTTAGCTGCCTGTGGCAAGGGGGGGTTGTGGGGAAGAGGATTTGTTTCCCCCTCCTTATGCAGACTGATGGTGTGAGGCAGTAAAAGAAAGATTACCTGACAAGTGCTTATTGGCGTTATTGCTTATTAAGTCTTTGAAAAATGTTACTGTTCTCAGTAGCATTATTTTTAAAGCCTCGGAAAGGACAGCCTCTGTTCAGGTTGACAACCTTCTTTTGTTTGGTTCCACACCATTGGCCTGAATAATGGGGGTGATGTGGCAACATATGGTTAGCCAAGCGACTTCTTTCACTTTTGTAATGCTAATATAAGTCTGGACATAAACAGAAGCCTGAGGAAGTCAGCTTTCTAGTGTCAAATACCAATTCCCTGTTAGAATGATGAGTGATATGTATGCTGGTCTAGCTTTTTCTTATTTTGAGCATACTCTCAGTCCACAGTATACAATGTTGGTCTCACTTTTAGTACAGTATTAGTTCCTTTTTAAGTTTTAGGCATCTTTAAATGTAGGCATCTTTATTTTATTTTTGCTGCATTCCTCTTATTCTCTTGAATTTAGGGGAAAATTTTTCTATCAACTTCCTTCTGTTTTCTCTCCTCCTTCCCTCCTATCCTGTCTTATCTTTTCCTTCCTTTCCTTTTTTGATTCCTTCCACTGAAGTCTAAAAGATACTGAAAAGATATTTTAAGTAGATTCTTATATATTCTCATGGGTTTTGGACTCTGAAACAACGAATTTAGAGTAATTTAAAAACTATATTGAGTAAAAACTGGGTACAGAAATAGTAAAAATTTGTCTTTTACTACAAGACTAATTTTAAACAACAGAAATTAACATTTTCTGAATAGTTTGATTTATGGTCATTGAATGAAGAAGATTGGAACGTTCTTTTATATCATAAAGTCAAATATAAAATATAATTTAAGTGTAAATCTAAGAATTTGAGGGAATGATTAGAAGATTAATTTTGATTGTAATAATTATCAGGACTTTGTTAGTAGTAAATTTGAAGTTAGTTAGTGTTTAGACTACCTCTGAAAGGGGGGGTCATACAAGATCAGCATTCCAGATAGAAAAAAAGACATTTCTTATTTTAATAACGTGAAAAATATGAGAATCTTGTCTGGGGAATGTTCCAGCTCAGAATGACCATTCCATTTATGCTTCAACTACAATCCATTTGTGCTTTTGACATCTCTGTGAATGCAGGTGGAGAGATGAGGCGATGTATACTTTGTGGCATGTGTAGAGTAATAATCAGGGTGCATTGTGGGTACAAAGGAAGTAAGCTCACAAGGAAAAATGGGTCATCATTGAATAGTTTCTTTGGATAAGTTTATTTTTGCCACGGTATTTGTCATACAGCATTGAGTAGAGCTTCTGTCTGGAAGTCTTCATAGAAATTTAGGTGTAATGTTCCCATCTTTACAGTTCACTAGCTAAAGAATAATGTCATTGATAATGTGTAGGAGGATAAGCAGCAGCTATTTTGAGAAAAGGAGTTTTTGCCATAATTTTACATTCGTGGTCAGCAACCACAAGTAATCCCTCCGGCTGTTCAGCAGTTAGATCATAGTGCATTTACTCCCCACTCTCCTCATTGACTGCTCATATCTTTTGTGTCCTCAAATTCCCAACATATTGGCCGCCATTCTCACTCTCAGCTCATGCCCTTGCTTCCAATTTCATTGAAAAAATGAAGAAAACTGAAGCAATCATAAGGGATCTGTTTTTTCTGTTCCTTGATCACCAGATCCCACATCGGTTCTTGAATTACTTTAGCCCTCTCTACCCAGTTCTTCCCGTGAGCATACTATTATGTTGTTACTTCTATAAAACAACCCACCCCCCAAGAGCTTTTGAAATCTTTCTTCCCTCCAATGGTAAAACCTATTTTCTGTTCCCTTTTGCTGAAAACTTCCTAGGAAGACTAATCTGTAGTTCTGATTTCCATTCTCCACTCACACTCTTGCATGTACCCTAGTTATGCTTTTCTACCCCATCTGGGTGCCTTTACACTTCTTGTCAAGGTTTCAGTGACCTAATGTCACTTAGTCCAGTGTTCAGCCCTCCTCTTACTTAACAGCTGGATGTGGTAAAGTTGATCCTACTCTTTTCTTTCAAGCCTATTCTTCCCTTGGTTTTCCAGAACCTGTTTTCACTTGTCTTTTGGTCCTTTCATTGCTTATTTTCCCTTATGATCTATATCCTGGTAACTCTCAAATATGTGTTCAACCAGGATCTCTGTCCTGAATTCAAATAATATGTATCCAGTTGCCTACTTGACATCAAATTTCTGTGTCTCAAACCTGATATACCTGAAACTGAACTGTAAATATTCCCCTGAAACCATTCTGCCATTCACTATCTCAGTAGTGACAAGCCCATCCTTCAGGTGTTCAAACTAAATCCCCTAGCTACCCCTGACATCTTCTAGGCTCCTAATCTGTTAGCAGATTCTGTCTTTAAAATGTGTTTAGATTTAGAATACTTCTTACCTCCTCCAATGCTACCATTCTGGTCAGTTATTTTAATTTTTCACATACCTTACTGTAATATTTCCTAGTTTATCTCTTTGCTTCCACATTTGCCCCCTTTCAAGTCTATTTGACACACAAAAATCAATAGAAAATTACATAGCATTTAAATATAAAATTTTAGTCAAATCATGTCTGTTTAAAAGGTTTCCATCGGCTCACTTCTTTATCTTCTTCAAGTACATATTTAAATATCACCTTCTTTGTTTAAGGAAATTGAAACCTCATATCCACCCAGTGTGCCTTCAAGTGTTATATTTTTCACTGCACAATTTATTACCTTATCATTTTTCATTTGTTCATTGTCTTTCTTCTTCTCCTAGTGTGTAAATTTTATCCCTAGTTCCCAGAACATAGTAGGCAATCAAGAAATACTTGTTGAATGACTGCCAATTTGACTTCATACCAACTCATTCTCTTTTCTTTTCAAGCACAACATCTTAAATGCATCTCAAAATATTACATTGAAGCTCGGATCTCATGGGTTTGCTTTTCAATTCCCAGTGTGGTATTAGAAATTGAAACCATCATCTCTAACTGAAAGTTAAATTATTTTTTTACCTTTTTACCAGCTAAATATTCATCCTTCTAATAATATTATGTAATTACAGAATTGCAATTAGAATAAATTTCTAGGAAAAGACTGACAGTATAGAGAGTTAAGAAAGCTGTCCGATAAGAAGTGTTTTCAAAATATTTAAACTTTGGTTGAGTTTTGAATCTTTAACATTCATGTTTGCATGTTAGGAATATGTTTTCTTCAAATTATAAAGGAAATATCTTAAAAATAGAGTTAACATGGGAATACAATAAGGACTCCCAGCTGCTTTTGGAAATCTCTACTTGATCTGTTCAGAGTAATATGGGCAAAGATAAATCCAATAATAAAAATTTTCCAGCTTTATTTGAAACTGGTTTGGAGCATAATATGTAGGTTTAATAATCATAATGATAAACATGGTTTATTAAGAAGGTAGAATTGAGTATCAGAATCATTTGGAGTCAACTACTTAGTTTATTTGCTGAATTAACTAAATAGTCTTGGTATTCATTTGACCAAAATGAGGGTATCTTCTTAAAGAGGCCAATCATTTTCATGTGATCTCAGTGATAGCTCATAGATCTTTCAAACTAGCTCTGGTTAAAATCCTAAAGGTGGAATTTCAAATGTGTTTACAGTATTGGAAAAGTCCTCTCAGATATATTTCCATGTTAACTGTTTTGAAGAGCAGCATTGAATATATATGCATTCTAATGCATTTGGTAAATCAAAGTTGTATTATTTAACATTTAGGGTACCTTTATCTGCTGTCTTTTTTTATCCATTATTATGTGAATCTTAGGGCTTTTTCATATAACTGATTATGTTTCATACAACTTTGTTACTAAATAGTCATGACGCATTTCCCAAATTTGGACATTTTGATATTTCTCCTTCCAACTACATTTACATAGAATAAATTTAATTATGTACCTTTTTGGTTTTGCTTTTCCTTGATTGATCTCATTTAGTAGAAGAACAAAGGGATGAAGAAAGGGGAGCTTCTAGAAGAATTGTGAGAAAGTGTCTGATGGGACATGGGAGTACCCAGAATCATTTTCAGTACTAACTTCCAGAAATAGTCCATGGGGTAGACTGAATAATGAGTGAGAAGATAAGTTGAAGATAGTACCCTGTTGCAACGCTACTATTTGTGGAGAGGAATATGTAGATTTGTTGAAAGGAAATCTGGCTGAAATCCTGGCTGTTTTTGTGGGGGTTAGTTCCTCGTATCTGAAGTTAGATTAAGTTGGACAAATTCTTGGAACCTCCACTTGGTAGCTGTGTGATAGAGGACAAATTATTTAACTCTGTAAGCCACACTTTTCTTTCCAATAAATGAGGAGAATAATATCCTTTACCTTGTTGAGTTGATCCGGAGCTTATTGTGGTGCCTGACATATAGCACTTACTAAATGTTGATGAGGATGATAATGCGGACACCATTCTGCCAGTAATTGTCCGGACCCCCAGATTTCTCATCCCATTGCTTGCTTCTCTATCCAATATGCTTTATCACATTTTTATTACCTGCTTTCTCCCCAAACAGTTGCTGCTTTAACCATATTCATCCTAGTAAATGGCTGTTCTAACAGACTGTTCAAGACCAAAATTGATATTTCTCTCTGCCCTGCACTTAGATTTTATTTATTCAGTAGTCATTTTAACTCCATGTCAATATGATATTCTGATTCCCTCTGCTGGCCTCCTCTAACTGTAACTCTCAGACTTTCTGTCCTGACTCCCTGCTTCCACTCTTAGTTTACCCATGCTCCTCCCCAGTTTCTTCTCCACCAAGCTTCGTGATTATCTTTATAAAATATATTAGGTCACAGTGTAGTGCCTTCTGTTTCAAACCCAAATTCCTGACTTTTGCTGTCAAAGCATTCTGATTTTTGTCAAGGCTTATTCCTTGGACCCTTTTCGCCATGACTGTTCTTTCCTGTCCTTCTGTTGTTTTAACCTTGGCATGAATGTCACCCTCTCAGCAAGGTCATTCCCAAACCCCTTGACCTGAAATAATCACCTGCTTATTTTTCAGTATATTACTACTCCTCTGCACAGTACTTAAATATGCAGAGTAAATTTGAGATTCTATTTATTTTTGCCCATTCTCGTTTTATTGTTTCATATTTATATGTTCATTTAGCCACTTTTACCTTTTAATATCTGTAGAATAAATTTATAAAAACCTCTTCCCTCTATCTCTGATTCTTTCGGTAAGAGACTTTTTCTCTCCGTATTAATTTTCCAGGTATAACTGGTGGTGATCATGGGGGGATAGGAAGATGGGAGTGTCTTTGACATCATTTTGATGTAGTGATTATTATGCTGGCTAATATAACTAATGATGATTAAATACTACAAATACCAGGGGCTTATAGATATTTGACTAGATAATTTGTTATATTCACCCACTCAGTTTTCATATTCTGTAGTGATTTTCTTCCTTTGTTTGATAGGGAGTCAGTCATAATAATTGATGGTATATTGGTTGAACTGATATAAATCCCGGGCACTTAGAAAAAAGGTTGTTTTTTAAGTCAAGAAATTCTAGGGGAGGTAACTTTATAAATGATAAAATCATGTACTATTTTTGTTGTTTTGTTTTTTATTTCCACTGAGGTTTGTAGAAGATAGTATATGACAGAGTTGTGTTAGCTATTCTGAAAGAATATTCTCTTCTATGCAGTTTGGCTATGAATACCAGATTTTTTGAAATCATAGTATCAGTTCTATTGCTAACTAAAATTGAAAGGCATTTTCAAATTCTGTAACTTTTAAATTTTGGAGAGATGAGTGATATTAATATAAATATAAGTTAATTTATGTAATCAGTGATATGAAAATACCAGTAAAAGATGGAATTGTAATAACATTGAAAAACCTTAATAATGATGTTAAATATTGTAATTAATACTGGCTTGTATAATAGATCATTGATAACAATACCTCTAGGAATTATCAGGACATAATTTTCTCCCTGGGGATTCTATTGAGTCCATGCTGTGACTGTTCTAATTTCCCCAGAGAATTACAATTATTATGTTATCCAAATTATCTTATTGCTTGTTAAATGTTCTTGGCTTCAAATTTTAAACAAGTTACAGATACTAATTTGGCTCTAGGAATTTATTAATTGTTTAAAGAGTCATTCAATACCTGTAAGAATAAGAGAATAAGAGCACAACAGAGTGAATTTTATTTTAAAGCGGGAAGTATTCATATGAAGGGAGCAGTGAACAGAGTATATGGAGAAGTGAATCCCAACTCCTTATCAAGATCTGGTGTTAAGTAATCTAGGTAACAAGAGATTAATTAATAACAACCCAGAATATTCAAGGGTTGTATAAAACTTTGTTCGCTTTAGGATTTGAATTTTTAGTTGTCATGCAATTTTGAGTGTTTTATTTTTCTTAGCTTTCAGAATGCTTTTATAGTATAGTCTTTCACTGTGTAGATTTGGTCAGTTCAAAAGCTAAACATTATTATTTCATACAAATGTAATGCATGTTTCTAATGTTAATTTTCATGATGCCTTTAAGTGAGAATAGTGTCTCACAAATAGCAAAAAAGAAATTATACTATATAAAACAGCTTATATAAACTTATGTTATCCATGTTCATTAGCAGCATTTTGAGGCTTCTTTAAAAAAAAAAAAAACAGTGTTTGAAAATACTTAGGTGGGGGCCTTCCCTGATGGCACGGCAGATTAAAGCAAAGCACTGAGAAGCTAAAGCCACTTCCCCATGAGTTCGATTCTCCCCCTGCCCCCCGAGGTGAGCCACATGGCGGACAGACTTCTCTTGACCCTCCCGCTGCTCCCCTCAGCAGTGTACTTCACGATCTGCCTGTTCTGCTCCCCACTCTGTCTCTGGTGAATCCTCTCACTACCTCTGCACCTCTGGCCTTCTGTATGGATAAATAAATAAATCTTTAAAAAAAAAAAAAGAAAAGAAAATACTCAGGTGATAGATTGTAATTTCAGATGATACTGTATACTGATTCACCATATCCTTTCTCAGTTTTCTTTTGTCACAAGGATCATGCAGTTTGAAGTGCATAGGTTTATGGATTTTTTTTTTTAAAGAATTATTTTATTTGTACATACAGATCTGGGGTACAGGTCAGAGGTTCAGGGGCGGCAAGAGGCTTCACCAGAGACAGAGTGGGGAGCAGAACAGGCAGATTGACGAAGTACACTGCTGAGGGGAGCAGCGGGTGGGCCAGGAGAGGTCTGCCACACCATGTGGTCACCTCCGAGGCAGGCGGGAATCGAACTCATGCGGAAGTGGCTTTAGCTTCTCAGTGCAGTGCTTTAACCCGCTGCGCCACCAGGGAGGGCCGGTTTATGGATTTTTGAATGAGTTATTCTTGTCTTTAGTTTACCTGCAGTTTCTAACTTAAGAAGTATTTTACTGAATTAACATTGATTATTTAAGTATGTTTCAGAGGCACAGCACTCTACTTTGACATCTGTGTACACTAGCTACCAATCACCACCAAAATGTTAGTTTTTCTTACCACCTTGCATGTAATTTTCAACTTATTATTACAGTTGCCCCAACCAGATAGCCTAATGACTACGAACATAGTTTTATGTATATGTTCTTCCTCTCCAAATCACTACTAAAAAGACTCTGGGTGGAATGGATTAAGCTGTTTTTGTTCATGAACCAGGAAGACAAACCACTGATAAATTGGGTATCCCAGGTGGAAGTCAGAACTCAGGGTTGGTTGACACTTAGAACTGCTACTAACTATGTTATGCCATTGTCATATGCGAAACTAGCAGCAGATAAAGGCAAACTCTTAATTGTGAGAAAATTGGGCAAGGGCAGCACAGTGGACTATGGTGGAGAACTCTGGGTGTCTTGTTGGGTGGTGGGTGTGGTGTAGTGACATGGATCTGAGGAGGTGTGATCCTGTACCTCTAAATCACTTACAGTATTGAAAACCAATTCACCTCAATTAAAAAAAAAAAATTCAAACCTGAATTCTAACATAAGATGGGTCAAACTAAAATAGATACACTCACTATTTAACATTGGGCAGTGCAAGTTTCAAATCTTAGGATTTATGTTTGCTTAAAACAACAAAAAAGTTTTATTCTTGAAAAATAGAGGACATCAAGTAGGCTCTTATAGAAGTGACAGCCCTGTTATGAAAGTGGTTTTGTGGAGAGACAGTACTATTAGCACTCTTGGGGAAGGGAGCGTTAAGTTTTAGTGAACACTTGCTGTGCTCATGTTTCTGTTATTTTTTTTTTTTTTCATCTAACACACAATTCCTTAGGTAGACTTAACCTCATTTTACAAAAGTAGGGAACAAAGTTTGAATGGATTGCCCAGCTCAGAAAGATACTTTCAGAATTAGGATTTAGATGGGGGCCTTGTTCTTTAACGCTAGAACCTGTGCTTTATTCTACTGAGCGATATGGGAACCCAGTGGATTTTTCCCCTAATTCCATATCTAGGTCAGGCTTTGATGCAAGACTGATTTGAAACACTATTCATTGCTACCCATATCGCTCTATAGGGACAGTGGATTACTGCTTAAATGATGTAATTGTGTGGACTGAAGTGAATTCTGTTCTCCTGTTGGGAGCTGTTAGAGGAAGCTTTGCAGGTCTGATGCCTTTTTTATATTGTACTGTACGTTTGTCTGTCACTGGTCTACTTAGAGCCTTCATAGTCACTGTCATGCACTCTGCATTGTAAAGCCTTTTCATTCATCAGATCTTCAGTTGCATCAACTTACTTTGTGAAAATTTTTTTATTCACCACATTAAGGTGACGGCCTTCATGGCATCTGGACACAAAGATACTTGGTCTCTGCTTTGGAGAGAGAAATACACACACACACACACACACACACACATATATGTTTATATATATGTATAAACAAGTAATTGAAATCCATTGTGGGAACCTAGCTCATTGCCTGAGTTTGTACATGTGTTAATAGAATTCAATGACTGCTGTCAACTGCTATGGATGCACAAGGGCAAGAACCAATAAAGTTGTCTTAGTGAGCTAAAGATGATTCCTTGGAAGGGCCAACAGTTGAATCTCAAAGATGAGTTAAGGTTTGCTGGGTGTACAAATTAAAGTTATTCAGAAGGTATGAAGACAAGCAAATGCCTTGCTTGGAGGGGCCAAAGCTTGTGGTGCACTTGGTGAACCAGTGGCAGGCAGGTGAAGCCCATGGCTAGGTGTGAAGTTACTTAGCGTCCTCTGTCTAGGTACAGCTGCAGTATCTTCTTATTTTAGTGGAAGAAACAAGATAGGTTTCACTTGCATAAAAATTGAAGGTTTTTTAATGACCTTGCAAAATACATGAACCATTTTACATAGTTGAGTCATGAAGGTCAAAGGTCTGTAAAACTCAGACCAAATGGAGAACACAAATCATGTAATTTAAGTGGTTTTCTGTGCGTTTTATTTCCTACTGATTGAATTTCATTATTTTGCTGAATTATTTTATTCCTAGTATAATTCAAATGCTGACTCAAAAATATACGTGGAAATGGATATCACTCAAAAAGGAGAATATGCCTTTATTTTAAAAAGGAGTTCTTTCCTTGAGAGTCACTCATTTGATGATGCCATCTTTCCATTTAAAGCACTTAATGTAGTGCTACCTGTGATGGAATGTAGCTCATCAGAGTGGGATATGGCATTGAATACAATGTAGTAGAATATGCTGAACTATGTTTACTATCAATCTGATGGACTTTTAGAGACCTCATCCTACACAAGCTTGTTTTTTTTATACAAATTACAGTGTGGCAGAGACCCAAGGGTAGTAGGAGATGTGCAGCTATGCTTCTTCTCATGTCAGCTCTCCAAGTCTACACTGGGTGACAGGACATGGGAGCAGATGAGACAAGCTGTCACTCACCCACACTGCCCTTTGAAGAAAGGCCATGGGGGGAAAAAGGTGCCGCAAATGGGCTGTGAAGTTTACATACTCTGCCCACTGTTAAACAGATTACGTCTAATGAAGTGTCTAATGCTCAGGCCATATCAACCTAATCCTTGGTGGCAGTTCATCCCTCAACTGCCAAAAAACACCGCCCTCTGGCCCTCTCTCGCCACTCTGACCGCCAAGCACAGGGAGGTGCCCAGTCTTAATAAACCAAGACAGTGTGTGATCTGACATGCAAATGTAGGTCATTGCATATGTAAATGTGTGATTACAAACCTGCATGCCAAAACACATTAGTGAGACTTTGCTCTCAGCATGTGGTTGTCACAGTGCCTTAGCAGTTCATGCTAATGTTTGTCAGTTATTGTGCAGACAGAAGATGGAATTCCCACTCAAATTTAGAGAATTTAGATTGTGTTAGTGTTCCTAATGATGAAGCTATGTATGTTACTGTTGAGACTGATAAGTCCTTATCAGAAAGAAAGCCCTTATGGGGAAGGAAGGAAATCTATTTCTTAGATAGTACAGATTATCCTAATTGTCAAATTTTTCTAAAAAGATTTCTTAGAAAACAAAGCCAATTTTAAAAATCTCTTTTATTCAGATGGAGCTTTATTTAACATTACACACACACACACACACACACACAAACTTTAAAAAGTAATAACATCCATTCTATCTAAGAAGTGGTACTTTGTTTTTTAATTTTCCTGTGTGAAATGATGGCATTTAGTCACAGTGACAATTATAAATTAATTTCAGTGACTGCGTAGAGAAATCTTACAAATGAACAACTTGCCAAGGTGTTTCTCGATATCATTTTATTTATTTTTTTATTATGGTCTGTATTTTCATTTTTATTTCTAACATGAGTTTTTATCCCTAGTTCTTTTTCTCAAAAGACTTGAAATTGAAAACATCAGTGGATTATCATATAGGATTTCATAATGTTGGGTCATATTGTAGATGACTTTGCTAGTACCCACAGCAAGAGAGTGTAGGCTATCCTTGGGAATCAGGACTTGGGAATCAGCTAGCTATAGGTGATAACATCTGGATTTAGGATGCCATGAGACTAAACTAGATGGTATATAAAGCCCCAGTGAAACCTTAGCAGAATTTTACAGTGTTTGCTAGTATGGGAGTAGTATAGAAATTAACAAGATAAAATTGTGTTATAGTTGATGTACAGTACTAATCATATATGAAAACAGCCTTTGCATAAGTCATGGAGCCATCAGCCAGAACTGAGATTTATTTGAAAGGCTGATTCATGTTGAATGTGGTGTGTTTAAGAACCAATATCTTCTCCTCTTGTATTAGTAGATGTTTAGTATTCAGTCTCCTTCATTTGTGCACTCTTCTGATCCCAGAAGAAAGTCATGTTTATTCCAAGTTGATTCAGAAGGCCCAGAAGGATGTGAGCAGAGTGGCTCGGGTTTGGGAGAGTGTACTTACCAATGGCAAGTCTGTGCACGTTCAGCCAAAACAGAGAAGGTACAGGTGCATATGGTAGCTAAATTAGATTATCTGGTTATATTTTATGTATGTAGTGATGCTCAAAGTAGAATGTGAGTATCAAGAGATGCACAAGTAATTCTGTCTTGAGTTAATATTGTAATTTTAGCAGTAGGAGGTGTGTGACTCTAGTGGATGTTCAATTAATTGTTTACCCTGTGACCCTATGGAGGAACAACACCCATGAACAATCAAATGAATACTAGAACTATAGAAGAGTAGATGAAATTTATAAGGAGTTGGGTTTTGTCTTAAAATAAGAATGACTGCTGTGGTTTTGATACTCTACCTTTATTTCTCATGCTACAGTGAAGAGCTATTCCATGTACTGTATATAAGTTCTTTGAAAGCACTGCACATTTTGAATTCATTTCCTCATTCCTAGCAACAGAGTACAGTGCCTCATAGAACCTATGGGTTTATTGGTATTGGGGATGATGTGATAACATACACCTAAAGAGGTTGGACCCTATGTTTCAGAATCATACACCAAGCTGTAAACTAGTGTTACCTTAATTTAAAAAAAAAAAAAATGTGTAAAGTTAAAATAGAAATGCCTTTTCCACAAGCAAAAAGTTGTTTAAAAGTGTAATTGTTGTACTGGGTAAAAGAAGTCAATCTAAAAAAAGTCTACATACTGTGTGATTCCAATTCTGTAACATCCTGGAAGAGGCAAAACTGCAGACAGAAAATCGGAGACTGCCAGGGGTTAGTAGGGAAGGAGAGATCAGTAGGTGAAGCCAAGTGGAATTTTAGGGCCAGTGCAGACATTCTTTTTTTTTTTTTTTTTCTGATACCATGATGATGGAGACATGTCAAATACTTTTGTTCAAACTCATATATTGAACCACAATGTAAACTATAGAAATTGGATGATAATGACATATCCATGTAGATTGATGAATTGTAACAAAAGTAGGGGATATTTAGTAGGGAATGTTTATAATGGGGAAACTTCATTTTGGGGGAGGGATAAAGAACATTTGGGAGATCACTACTCATTCTTTTCAGTTTTGCCGTGAGCCTAAAACTGACTCCCCAAATTTAAGTCTTTGAAAAAAGTAGTGATGTGATGATAAACTCCCTTCCACTAGAGATATTCTTTGTAGAAGTTGAATAATTATCGGAAAGTTCAGAAGTTTTTCATACATTGGTTGGCATATTGGGTTAAGTGAACACACACATGCACATGTTTGTATATGTTTATGTATATAACCACATATGTATGAAATGGATTATATACGGTATGATATGTATCGTGTGTGTGTGCGTGTGTGTGTGTGTATGGCTTGAATAAGAGTTCAATAAATAGTTGTTGAATGAGTGGATATTTGCAAGCTTACCATAGGTATCACCTACTTATGTGAAAACAATCAGTGATTTTTGTGTATACTGTGTGATTATAAACTTTTCCTATTTTAATTACAGAAGGCCTTACGACCAGATATGGGCTACAATACATTAGCCAACTTTCGAATAGAAAAGAAAATTGGCCGTGGGCAATTTAGTGAAGTTTATAGAGCAGCCTGTCTCTTGGATGGAGTGCCAGTAGCTTTAAAAAAAGTACAGGTAAGATGATTTTAATTATATAAATTAGTGTAAAATTAACTGTGTGATAATAAAGTGTGTCTTAAATAATGGGGAAATAGCAGTTTTAAATTGAGAACATTGGAAAAGAATAAAAGTTGTACTTTAAAATTATGAATGTAGTATTGTATAATTTTTTGTTTTAATATTACTTCTGGACTTTAAACATGTAACTGCTTTTGTTTACCCATATTGGGCAGTGAAAGAAATGATTCTGGAAAAACTTTCACAGCTATTGTTTTAAGAGGCAAATTTGAGTTATCACCGTGTCTTCCAACCAGACCTGTCCCTATATGTCCTCTCCTCAACAGAAATTCTGCCACTGTAAATCTCACAGTGGGAAGCAAGGCTCATAAAATGTTTTGCCTAAAGTCAATAAAAGACTAAGGTGAAGTATTAAATTAATGTAGAGAACTACACTGGTAATAAATGAAAGGAGAATCAAGTGAACTTTATTTAAAAAAAAATGAAATGGATAAAATCTGAAAACTGAGGTCTGATTTAAAATCTCCATGTTGTATTTGTATCATTCTAGAATTAGCTTTGCTCTCCAATGCCGACCTGTCCCGGCTTTCTCGGTTTCCTTTCTTTTGCTCCAGTTCCTCTTACCAAATCCCACCCTAGCCCCAGTGTATTAGGTCCAAGGAGTTGCTCTGCAGGGTGCACTTGGGGAACCCTGGAAGTTTCAGTTACCCTCACAAGTACTAGACACTCTAATTCTGCTTGCTCTCTGGTCTATGAGTGCGTGTCTTTCTGACTCAGTTGGATATTACAGTTTTACTTCCCTTTTTCAGAGAAGGTCTAATTGTTCACACCTGCTCATAGTCTCTGCCTTTTGTATGCCCCCCCCCCGTCTTTTTTATATAGAGACCTGTGAAACCAAAGTATCCTCTCTCTCTCTCTCTCTCTCTTTTTTTTTTTTTTTGGTTTTAAAAGGGTCAGTATACTTGCCACAGCCGTTGCAGGGATGACCATTTTTCATTCTATTTTTAATGAAATAAAAAACCTTAGAAGGTACACATGTTAGATATAAAGAAAAATAGAGGCATTCTCCTTGCCACTATCCAGCATAAGAAATAAAACGTTAAAAATATTTCTGACCCAGGTCTGCTGTTCCCTTCTCTCAGAGGTAATTGTATCCTAAATTTTATGTGATCGTTTCTTATCATTTTCTCCATATCTGTATATATTTCTAAACAGATCTGTTTGCTTTTGCACTTTAAAATTTTATATAAACGAAATATATAATCTTTATATATTTCAACTGGTATTTTTTCACACAACATCATGGTTGAGCAAGTAATAATTCTGGTGCATGTGGCTGTAGTTTATCTTTTCACATACAACTTGTTCATGTTGTATGTTGCTTGCATGTTTAGGAACCTGCCTGGTAGCTTTAAAGTGTCTTAATAAATAATTATAATCAGAAAAAGGAATTATAAAATTATATGAAGTCAGAAACAGTATTATAACCCCTAAATAATGTAGCCTTAAACTAACAAGTTGCATAAGAAAATTTAATGCTTGATTATGATTTTTTAAGGGGAGTGGTGTTTTAAGAAATAAGCATGTTTAGAGTGTTTATTTTTTGCGATTTCAAACAATACTTCTTTGATACCCTCATGTGTCCTTTTTGGTTCACACATGTAATGTAATAGTTTCTCTGTCTCCTGTTGCCTCACGTCAGAGTTTGTGTTCTTAGAGGATCATGCTTCCTATCTGCTTATATTGTGGTATCTTCTAGTTTAAATGTAAGCTTCTTTATAGAAACTTACAAATATGATTGGGGAACAGGGTCTTAAGCGTTTGTGAGGAGAAATATATTTGCATTTCAGGCATGCTGTTGACCTTTGTGGTGTATTACACTTGTACAAAACAGTAAAGCCTGTGCTTCCTCCTTTTCAAAAAGCCATCTCTGCAGCTGAAAATGAAACTGTTGTTAGCTGGAGCATTTTCTTTCTCAAGAATCTGCTGCTTTTAGAAAATTATAAAGAATCAAGCCCTGAATTTCCTTATGCAACTTGTTATCTTAAGGCTACATTACTTATTTTAGGGGCTGTAATATTGTTTCTGACTTCATATAATTTTATAATTCATTTTTCTGATATAATTATTTATTAAGATACTTTAAAGCTACCAGGCAGCTTCCTAAGCATAGTTTTCAAGACATTTTGTTTGCCTCAGGCCATACATTTTACTTTTCTGGGCTTTTAGGAGAGCAGTATGCTAATAAGCTCTGGTGCAATCATCTAGCTGTGTGAGAACCTAGAGGGTATGACATTATTTACCATTATTTGGAAAATTGATTCATATCCCATAATGATTCATTTGCAAAATTAAAATGGTGTCTTAATTGATGCAACAGTTTGAAATTCCGTGTACAAACCTTCCCATTCTCCCTACTTCCTTCCTTCTGTTCATACAGTTCATTCCACTGAATTTTTGATCACCAGCTGTTCACTGGTCAATGTGTGTGACTTTGGAGACACTAAGGTGAAAGAACATAGTTCATGGGCTTGTAACGAAGACATCTCTATAATCTTGAGGTGGATACTATCGTGGGAGGGGCTTGATGTGGGGGATTTTGGGGAAGTCTTGACAAGGGTTGTGAATTGGGTCTCAAATCTTTTTCCCTTGTGAAAAGATTATCAAAGATTTGTGTGATCCCTTACATGCAGTCTCCGTTTTGTTATTTCTCTAATTGATTAAAGCGATCTAATTTGAATTGATTTTTATCAATTTAATTACATGTTGTTAGGGTGGTATGATATAGTACTATGAAGAAGTGCAGTCCTTAATTCATTACTGAGTAACTTTTAATTTTTCTCACTGTTGTTAGGCTGGTAAGATATAATACACGAGGTCGTATAATCCTTAGTTCATTAGTGTCTTAATTTTTAATTTTCTTTGCCTTCTCTGTATGTCCAAATAACACTGTTTGACCATAGGGTATTCATTGTCAGCCAGTGATATTTATGAGACTAGAAAGTATTTTTGCATATTTTAAAACAAAAGTAAAGTGATTGAGTACCTTTTTGATCCAGGTAACCCCACAAAGCTTTCCTGAAAATAATCTTTTTAAAATATATGGAATAAGAATTGTATTTTGGCATGTTAATTTTAGATTCTAGATTCTGCATGTCTGTGTCTAATTAGAAGTTGGATTTTCATGCAGTTAGAAAGAGTGGACAGCGATAACTTCTTCCATAATGTATATAGTGATTAGTATATTCATAGACACTGTGGTTATATACATATAAGTCTCTTTCCCAGTGTTCACTGTGATGACTGAATTCATACTGTAGTTTTTATCATTTTCATTATTGAATCCCTATAGACTCTGCTGGAAACTTATAGTTGTTTATTTGAGCAAATGGGAATTAGAAAATATTTGTAAGAATTATCCACATATTGAATTTTTAAGAATTGGATAAGAATTTAGTAATTATTAGTTTACTTGTCAATGAAGCATAGATTTTTATCTCCAAAATTAAGGTTTCTTAATTTGTACTAGGCATTTCTATACTTATAAGAGGTAATATTTGGGCTTGTTAAATGTTTAGAGGATTTTGATGCTTGCCAATATTTTTTCACTAGCAGCTTATGGTACTTTACACATTATTATTGTGATAATGCAATTTTTGATCATTTGAGCTTATCTTAAAATTTTTGAAATACAAATTCTAGTGGCTAGACCCATTGACTAATTAAAATAACTTATTTCTACTGTTGAAAAAAATCTATAATGTTCTTTTATTATTTCTTGGCCATCTGTGGTGTGACAGACTGTAGCTTACACGAGGGATACATTAATTGAGTACAACATTTTTGTTGGGGATACAGGCAGTGAATCAGGTAATCACATGTAATGAAGAAAATGACCATGGTATAATATATAGAGGCAAATTAGGTGAGGCAAGAGGGCTTGCAGGTAAAGTGTTTAATGAAGGATCTCTGAGGGTATGAAAGTTAAGCTGATGTGGATGGAGGTTAAGGAGTCAATCAACTGGAAGCGGGAAGAAGAGGATCCAGTAGTGAGAACAGCAGCTATAAAGGCCCTGAATTATAGACAACTGGGAACAGATCATTACGACCTCAGTAAACCAAGTGAGGGAGAGAAATAGCACAGGGTTCAGAACTTGGCAGTAACTAGATTCGTACTGTCTGCAATATATGTTACCTCTATGTTCTGTGTTATTTTAAGAGTCATAAATAACTTCCAAGGAGTTTAAGCGATGAGTTATAAAGTCTGGTGTTCTGTTTTTGTTTTTTTTTAATTGAAAACTGCTGTATAGAAAATGGATATTCATATTCATTCTCTTCACTATACAGTAATAATAACGCCAAACATCATTTATGGAAAAATATTCAGCTGTTTAGTAAACAATATTCCTAACAATATGGATAAAGTTATTATGATCTTTTAAAATATTAGATGTGCAAGTTTTTGTAAACTAGAGCCAGAAAAATGTGTAAGTGCAAATAAAGTGAGGGCGTGGCTCTCGTGTGGCAGGGAGATTTTAACAAACCGTATTCTGACCTTCTTAACTCAAATACTTCTGTGTTCTTTAAGTGAGCCTTGCTATGCCACTTTCCTCCTACTCCTCTCTATTATAAGAGACTGTTGCTTTCTTGAGTTGGAATAGAAATACTCATCTTCATAAGTGCTGGCTTTCAGACCTTATGCTCCTCCCTGCCTTCTTATGCCTTCTCTGGCTTAGAAGCGAATCTCCTGTTTTCCCCCCACTCTTGTTAGCCAGTCGGCAGTGCTTTTCATTTTTTAATTTAGTCTTAATTGAGATAGCATTAGGGTCCTCCCCATTAGGTATCGCCACCATGGGGTACACCAACTTGCCACTACAGTTCATTGTGCCTCCTCCCTTCACCCTCACCCCTCCCCTTTAGATGTTCGTTCTATAGCTGTCCTGAAGGGTTAATTTTTAAGTTTGTATTTCTCTGATTTTTAGTTTGGCTTCTCTGTGTTCTGCATATCAGTGACACCAGCTAGTTCTTACCTTTCTCCTTCAGACTTATTTCAGTTTATCATTATTCTTTTTAGCTCCATCCATGTTGCCACAAATGTCTGTCTGCTTTGGTCACTGAGAAGTAACTAGTCCATTGTGTACTGCATTTTCTTGATCCACTCATCTGTTTTTGGGCGCTTAGGATGTTTCCATATCCTAGCTATTGTAAACAGTGCTGCGTTGAACATATGGGTACAGATTTCCTTTCAAATTAGTGTTTCAGTATTTTGGGTGTAGACATCTAAGAGTGGATGACTCTGTCATTGAGCCCTCTGCTCTCACTTCCCCTGCCCCTCCCCTGGCACTGTGTTGGCTCTGACCCCAGGCTGCTGGTGTCTCCACACACCTGACCTCATGGTGCCAAGTGACCACTTCATTCCACCACCATGTTTACTCTGTGCTCACTTATTCTGCCTCAAGCTCTCAAAGTTCCCTATCTAACTACAATTCCCATCTCTCCCTCCTCTTTCCAGCCAGACTACTCTGTACCACATCCTGTCTGCCAAGCACTATTCCATATTCTCCATACTATTTAATTTGTTATGTGAGATGTGGCTTCATTTGTTTTCTTCACTATCCCAGACTCTCTTCAGTTAATTGAGCCAATTAAGCTCTTTGGAATCTGCTCCATTTTGTTAGCCCCATCATAGTTTATAGGCAGGGTGTAGTCTTCACTTCTCTTTTGACATGTAACCATAGTGCTGGGTCTCATAACCTAGGACTCGGGCCTTTTCTTGGGTTTTTGCTTGCTTTTCTTCTACGAGGCACTCACTGGTTCTTTCTGCTTCATGTATTTTAACCACATTTCAAGAACTCCAAATCAATAGATAGTTATAATGTTGCCTGCAGTAGAATTTAAAAGCTGCTACTCTGAAGCCACAGCAACAGTCCTTATGAATTCATGCTCAGTAGAGAATGTCATCTCTTGTTTAACCAGAGGTAAGCTCAGCTCTTAGATGTGCTTGTATGATTGTGATACTATTCTGCCCCATCTTCTCTTGACTCTGCCTGTGCTCTGAATTCATACTTTTTTTTTCTACCCACTTAGGGTTTTATCCCCCTTCTCCACTTATAGACATCATCCATTGACTTTCTTACAGGTATCTCCACAGAATCTGTTGCTTCAGCACCAGCAGCTGGCAGTGCAAGCACTGCTTCAGCTTTCCTACCTCTCCTGTATCCCTTTCTAGTCCCTTCAGTGACTTCTCTTTCCCCCATTCCTTTTGGTAAACTGGTTTTACCAATGGAATGGAAGTTAACCACTCTATGCTAACTTCCTGAGTTAAAAGCCATTGCCTTAGAAGGAAAGGTGTGGTAATGATAGGATGAGAATGCAAACAGATACCCTATTCCATACCATCATTTGCCTGCACTTTAAGGAATCCGCAGAAGGAAATGGAAGCCTTTCTTTTCATTGCAGTTTGGATATGTTGATGCATTAAGATGAGAGCACCAGACTGCGAGAAACCAGATTGCACACCCTAATGTTGGAGAAGCGAGGTTTCTAGACTTACCTTGACTAAGTTCTGCCCGTCTCTCCTCCCGCCTCCCTGATATTTAGAGTGTTTGTATTTTTAGCCAGGAAAGGGCTGGGAGTAGAGACTTATCTGGAGATTACCTTGTTCATTGATTGTAATTTATATCTCCCTCCACTGTGCTTTTTACGCTCTCTCATACATCTTCTTTCCCTTTAAATAAGAGATGAGGTCTATAGGGATAAGTCTTTACCTACCAGTCAGCAAATAAGAGAACCAAAAATTTAAAAACTGAGAATAAAATTATTCCTTGTGGTGGAGGAGACAGTTAAGGCTTCCCCCCTACAACCCCATGCTAGGGGGATGTTCTGCAGTCAGTGAGCCCCAGTCCTCAATTTTAAATTGGAACCTTTATCAGGTAAGATTGTGGTGAAGATGAAAGCAATATATGTAAAGAGACTGGAAGGTGTTCAGTAATCCTTTTCTGAATTTAAAAGACTTGGAATGTACCACTGTTTTCATTTTACACACCTACTTTTCCTGGAATCAGTTGTTAAATCTGAATTAGTAAGACTTCATCAAGTTTAAAACTATAAATGACTTTTTTTTAAAAAAACCTTATGTGGCTAGGGTTTTAATCAGTTTATAATAGTGTCTTAATCCGATATTGTCTGCAATATTTGTCATTTATGTTTTAATTATTGATTATTTTCTCACACATTTAGAATGTCTTGAGACATTGGTTTCAGAGAACATTCCCTTGATTGTGTTATTTTTATACTTTCAACATTGGACTATATTTCTTAACTTTTTCTTCATATCATCCCCCTCTCTACCCACCAAGAATGTTTTTTTTTTACCTTGTTACTCCTCCAGAATTTTAATTCCACAGATATATCTGTTTGTGCAAGAGTTGTTTTCATCTCTATTAAGAATTCATGCATCAGACCTCATAGCCATGCTTTGACGATACAGATTAATGGTTCAGAACTCAGGTTCTAGCTGGATAACAGAATGAATTCTGGCTGCTCCATTATCTTTGTGAATTTTATTCAGTCTCATAAGCTTTGTAAACTTCCTTTACTTCATCTGTAAAATGTGGTACTAATATTGTCAGCCTCATCAGGATTAAATAAGAATTAATTAACATCATTTATGTAATACATTTAACATGTATTGTTCAATGCATATTACTTTAATTTTCTAGCTTAATGATCAAAACTTTTATTCTGTTCCATATAAACTTAAGACCTGAAATAGCTAGATGTACTCTTTTCTCATTTTAAAAAAAAAAAAATTTTAAAGATTTATTTATTTATTCATACAGAACTGGGTACAGGCCAGAGGTGCAGGGGTGGTGAGAGGATTCACCAGAGACAGAGTGGGGAGCAGAAACAAAGTACACTGAGGGGAGCAGCTAGTGGGACAGGAGAGTCTGCCACGCCATGTGGGTCACCTCCGGGGCAGGAGGGGATCGAACTCATGCTGAAGTGGCTTAGCTTCTTAGTGCTGTGCTTTAACCCGCTTCACCACAGGGAGGGCCACTCTTTTCTCATTTTTAATATTTACTGTTTTTGGAAGAAAAAATATAAGTTATAGTGATTTTGTGAGATAATTGCCAAGATTTTTTTTTTAAAAGATTTATTTATGCATACAGGAACTAAGGTGTGAGCCAGGGTTGGTGGGGAAGTGAGAGGATTCATCAGAGAGAATGTAGCACAGAACAGGCAGATTTACTGAAATACACTGCTGAAGGAAGCAGTGGACAACACAGGAGAGATCTGCTGCACCATGTGGATCAGCTCCCTGGCTGGCTGGTGATTGGACTTATGCTGCAGTGGCTTGATAAGTGCTGTTTCTTTAACCCCTGAGCCACCAGAGAGGCCAAGAGACTTCTTAATGTGTATATAATTAAATGTAGATTATTATAGTATGTGTCCTTGTGTAGGAGCTTGAACCATATTATTTTATAAGATTTTCTGGATTCTATTTTTTTTTTTTAGATATTTGATTTAATGGATGCCAAAGCACGTGCTGATTGCATCAAAGAAATAGATCTCCTTAAGGTAAATAACAAGTGAACTGTTGCTACTTTGAATGTAAATGAATATGTTCATAAAAGTGATGCATTAAAATACCACATTTATAAACAGATTTTTTTTCGGACTTAATTTTTGCAACACTGACTTTCAGTAAAATTATGTTAAGTTTGAATCTTAGTATGCTGCTGATTTAATCTATCATTCATGTTATCTATATATATTTACACATATATTGGTTGTAGTATTTATTATCTTAAAAAATTGAAGTCCATAACTTGCTTTATTATTTCCAAAAGGAATATTAAAATTGATTGATAACTAGTTTTACTCTCAGTAATTATATTTTTTTTTCAAAATTTACTAGTTTAAAGAAAAACATGCTCATGTTAAGATTTCTGTAACAAAAAGGAAGTGTGGTATTTAAGTTCATTAAATTAAGTTTTGAAATTGTAAGTAAACTCTTGGGAATTTGTAAAAAGGATTTTTGATGCCTGTTTTTTTTCCTCAGCAACTTAACCATCCAAATGTAATTAAATATTATGCATCATTCATTGAAGATAATGAACTGAACATAGTTTTGGAATTAGCAGATGCTGGCGATCTATCCAGAATGATAAAGGTAAGAGGAACTTTTTATACTTAAAATGCTTCTGTTTTCTAATAGCGTTGTCTTTAAACATCTAGGCATATCAGATACTATAATATTAAGACATCAGTGCAACTATTGGTATATGGTATATATGTAATAAATAGTCTATGATGATGATGATGATCTGGTGAAATGTGTACTGGGCTAAAAAGGTATATAAATGCTCCAAAATCATTTAGAAATAGACTAAGAGGTTTTTCTTTTGAAAGCTAAAATTAAAATTTTTGAGCTTAATTTCTCTGAGAAAATCACCCTTGATCCTTTATCTCTAGACAAGAGGGCAGAAGCAAGTTCTTGAGCATCCTGACCTATTCCTGAAAGTAGAAAAAGATAGACTTGCTTTCAAATTTTGCATATTATATCCTTGTTTAAACTACTTATAAGTTATTTAGCTTTCTTTGTTAAGGACATTGATTTGGTATAAGTTCAGCTGCAAGTTCTAGAAGCCCACAAATACTAGTAGCTTAAAACCTGCTTGTCCTTGAGTATGCTATTTAACTTTTGTCCCACGTTTTCAAAAACACAAACACTAGTAGTAGAACTTATTTCATAGAATTTCGTTAAATAGTTAATCAGTATTTATTAAAAAGTTACAGTGGTGTCTCACACCATAGTAAGGTTACATAGATGGTATGCACTGCTATTGTTATATTATTTAAAATATAAACACATAGAATTATGACAGAATTCTGGAGCTAATATGACAGCTCTGATCTATCAAATTTTTTCAGAGACCAAACCTGCTTATAGCCAATCCAGTTAGCATTCCAACGCATAAAGGGACCAAGAGTTCTTGCTGGCTATATCTTTTTTTTTTTTTTAATAAATAATATAATAGTTTATTTTTACATCATTTTGTGCATTTTTCCATCTCAGTTGTAATCCCCGTGGGCTTCCCATCACCAAATCACCCATGTGCCATCACCATAGTCTAGTGCATTTCCCTCCCCCTACTGGTTTTGACCCCATTCCGCACTACACCCCTATAAATTGTCTCTGGTCTGTAACTGATCATTATTATTGGTAGTTATTTTCTCTCGTGGTCTGTTACACTCCTGCTATGAGTAAAACCATCTAGTATTTTTCCTTTTCTTTCTGGCTTATTTCACTAAGCATGATCTTCTCCAGCTCCATCCATGTTGCTGCAAAAGGCATGTGTTTATTTGTTTTGGTTGCTGAGTAATATTCCATTGTGTTTATGTACCACATCTTTTTAATCCAGTCATCCACTTTTGGGCATTTAGGCTGTTTCCATGTCTTTCCAGTTGTAAATAAAGCATCTTGCTGGCTATATCTTAAAGCATGATACTGGATACCTGCTACGCAGTGTTGTCAGCTTCACCCCGTTGTCACGACTTAGTCTAAGAACATGTCTGATTGCAAGGGAAGCTGCAGTGTTTATAGCTTCTCCTTGCTGTCCAAAGCTAAATTTCTATTACTTTGGAAGGTGAATAATGTGAAAATCAACCAAGACAACCCACTGAGAAAAGGGAAAAATGTTTATTCTGAGCTTGCTATAGCAAAGATGTCAACCACAGTCACTGACATTTTGGCAGCGACTGACAGGCACTGGAGTGGGAAGTTTTACAGTGGGGACAAGAGGACAGCTATAGTTAATCCCTGTTAGAGACACCTGGCAGGGGGAAGCTATGTGTTAGCTCACTAGAAGTGGGGTACCTTATGGGTAGGTTAGGGATACATATTTGCTTGTTTCTAGTGAGCCCTAAGTTGGGTGCTGGGACAAAAATTAGGGAAGTTATTAGTTATTGAGTCCTGGCCATTTTGGACTGTCACAGAAGTTATTGTGTAGTTTTCTGGATTATTACCAGAGATAGTAATCTGACTTCCTACATGTCTCTCATACCGCAGGCTGGTTTCCGGGGTGTTTTTAGGTAGCTGAAAGGTTGGTTTCCTAGTTCAGTAACTCTGTTCTATTTTTCTATATGATTTGGTCATTGTCCTATAGTATAGTCAGATTCTCAATGGATATTGAGACACAGTAAACTCTGCTACATGGGAAGATTATAAGAAGTTATTAAAAACAGTGGTAGGTACTTCATATACATTGTATTTACTCTTCACAAGGATTCTGAGATATAAATTTGTGATAACTATCAGTACTAACAAACAGAAGAACTAGTATTTTAAATTAGGGTTGTCTGATGTAGAAATCTATGAGCTTTTAGTTGATGGTCCTGAAAGATTGTTGAATTACAAAACCCCTTTGAAAAATCAGATTAAAAACCCTTGACCTTGTCCATACACACACAAAAAAAATGTTGACATATGTACAGCTTGCCTTCCATTACAAAGCGTTTCATAGATTTTCTGATCAAAGTGTTCACAGAGTGATATCATGGTATGGTATCATTACTCCCTTAAGAGCCCTGCTCAATGATATGTGTTTATGATTAGCCACTTAAATAGCTCACGGGTCATTTAAGTTATCTGAGGCTGTTTCCTCATCTAGACGATAGAGACAATTTATCAAAGTGTTTTCTAACTTGTAAAAACATTACGTAAAAGGAAGGTAATATAGTATTATCACAGAATGCTATCAAGCTGACTGTTTAAAGTCCCGTGCTTTGAGTGACTCACATCTAATTGATTATCTGATACTCAAGTTTTAGGGACTTCCCACCAGCGGCACAAACAGCTAACCGCCAACAAGGTATGATTTTGCAAGCTAATGAACAATAAAATTTTTAATCTTAATTTTAAAAAGAAATGTAAATATACAAATATGCTAAAATTACAAAGCAACTATCTCTAGGGATGAGACATATAAGAAATGCCCTTACAAGAGAGACCAACTAATAAAAAATTATTTGCTTAAATCTTTAGGTACAAAGGTTATATAATTACTTAGAATGGCAAGAAAAGAGGGCAAGTTCTTATTGGATGAATGTCTGCCAAAGAAATAAAAGAAGCAGTTTCAGTTGTAACATCTTACCTTGATTGAGAGATTGGTGATTTTGGTTTTGGTTTTCTTGTGGCCTTCATTACTTTTGTCCAATCCAGTTATCTTACTCCTTTGCTGCTCCTACTCCACACACATATGTTGCTGTGCTTGGCCAATTGCCTAGGCATGTCAGAGCATACAGCTTTATGCATCCCTGTTTGTGTATGCGTACGGTGTCTGTGTACACGTAACAGGGAGAGAAAGAGAATATAACATGTACTCCTTTCCTGTCACCACCTGAAAAAAACAAATGCAAGACCAAAGTGATATGTGTATGTTTTCCCTCAGTTGTATGACATTATATTTCATTACATTACATTGATTGGTAATTAGATTGTTTCTGTTTCCATTGTTTTTACTTCTTACAGTGAGAGCTCAAGTTCAATGTCATACAGTCTCTTCTTCCTAGAATCTCTCATTTCAGTCTGCCACCAAGTTTTACTCATTTTTCTTCTAAATGTCTTTTCAGTCTTTCCCCCAGCTCCATTTTCCTTTCTCTCCCTAATTGGAAAGTCCTGCCATCACCTTTTTAAACTTTCTCTGAGCATCTAGCATGCATTCCTCAAATTTTTCTCTATCAGTCTTTAAAAATAGTAAGGGAGGAAAAAAGAAGAAAAATTAATACTTTCTTTTCATACTCTTCATGAACATGAAGTGGAAAGTTTCAGACAGGGTTTACCCAGTCTTGTGAGATCTAGAATGAAAACTTTGCAGTGAGCTGTCTTAGCCTCTGGTCCTTGTGCTGAGAATGGTGCCCAGCACAGATAAGGTGCTCAGTGAAGGTTTCCTTGGCAGTCTGGCCCCTGCTGTGCACCCTCTCAAATCCTTTGAATTCCCCATGCTTTTTATTCTTGGGGCATGCATGCAATCCTGTCTTTTCGCCCTTCTTGAACTGACTTTATGTCTGTTTATCCTTCAGTTTACCACTTAGACTTTACTTTCTTGTGGATTTTTTCTTTCTGCTCATAGTTTGTTTCATGCTGTTGGTACTGTGCAATATTCTTCTTTCATGATACCCAATAATAAAACCATGCAGTTATTTCTGTGATATTTTGCTGATGTCTGTTTTCCAGTTTTACTCAAAGCTCTGTTGAGTACAGGGGTCATGTCTGCTTTGCTTGTCTAACTACCTTCAGTTTTTAGGAAGGTACATGGATGATAATAGTAACTCACTAAATGTGTGGTGAATACACACACACAGAGGTTCTTTTACTGCTCTATACTTTTCTGTTCCAGGAGCCAGTAGGTGGCACACATAGGTGTAGAGCACTCACAGCATTTTCCTACTATTTTACACACTGTTCTCATGGGGAGTTGATAAGAGATTGAGTTATTTATGCTGGCATAGGGGAAGATAGAGTTATAATGCATGAAGGTTTCTTTTTCTTTTTTTTTTTTTGCCCTAAAAAATTCTAAAATTTTTACTGAATGCCTGTTTATGGTATGAACAGTTCTTTATAAAAGAGGCTACATTGGGGGAGGAAATCATAGGAAAGTCTTTTATGAAAGAATATGAAAGGGACTTAATGCTTTATAAAGGATAGCAACAGAACTTGAAATATAAGGAATGTGATTCATTTTTTTCTAGTGAGTAATATTGTAAATCATCTGGTATCACAGCAATATATTTCACTTTCACAAATGTTCAGCTTAATTGGAGTAAAGAGGAAATATAGCTCCTGGTCTGTATTCCAGAAATGAACCTCTGGATAGTATGGCATCAAAGATTTTTTACAAGTAAATAATTAATTGGTTTAGAGCAGGCTGACAAATATAATTAAGCAATTTATAGTTGAAATATTCAGTATTTCTCTAATTAGTGACAGAGGAATACCTGAGGCTGTGGTCAGATGAAATACGTCCCAGATGAATTTTAGAATAAAAGGAAACCCAGAATTTTTCATCATAAGTTGCATTATTATCAGTAATCAGAATTTTTAAGAAAGACTCATAAAAACATTTCAGTTTATTGAGCCATGATATATATGCTATACATTTTCTTCATTGTCCCCTAAATTTGACTGTTCAATGTTACAGTCTTGTAAAGTAAATTATTGTTTTGTCTTCTAATGTTAAGAAACATATTAGTGGATAGAGACTTAATATAGAGATGAAACACTAATATAAGCATATATAAGCAAGAGATTTGTTTCAGCTTGTCTACAGAAAGATTGATAAAATATTTTAAAAATTTCATTTTGTCAAAATACAGTTTATTCATTAAACTGTTCACAAATTGCTCCATTTCTAATTACCTATTGTTTATCTGCCAAAAGATTGCAATACCACACTATACTGGCTAAGAAGATAGTATATATTCTCATTATTTTTTTTTTTTTTTTTTTAAGAATGTGCAATAGAGGGCCCTCCCTGGTGGCTCAGTGGGTTAAAGCACAGCACTGAGAATCTAAAGCCACTTCCGCATGAGTTCGATTCCCACCTGCCCCGGAGGTGACCACATAGCTGGGCAGACCTCTCCTGACCTGCCCGCTGCTCCCCTCAGCAGTGTACTTTGTCTATCTGCCTGTTCTGCTCTTTACTCTGTCTCTGGTGAAGCCTCTCCCCGCCCCTGAGCCTCTGACCTGTACCCCAGTTCTGTATGCACAAATAAATAAATCTTAAAAAAAAAAAAAAGAATGTGCAATACAAATAATTTAAATGAAATTCACTTTCTGCCAAGAGTTTGGAACAATTTGAAGTAATTATATTTACAGAGACATAGTTAATTTTTTATATATCCATATATTTATAGATTTTTGCTGTTTTATAAATGGACTCTATCTGCTTTTTTATTGCTACATAACAAACTTAGTTTAAACATCACAAATTCATTATCTCACAATCTGTGTGAGTCAGAGTTCACATCCTCTTTTGTAGGGTCTCTGCTAAAGGTCTTAGAAGACTGAAGTTGGGGTGCCAGCTGGGACTGTGATCACATCTGAAAGTTCAGAATCTTCTTTCTTGTTCATTGGTTGTTAGGAGAATTCATTTTGTTGTAACTATATATGACCAAAGTCTGGCTATCAATTTGGTTGTCAACTGGGGGTCATCCTCATGCCTTACAGCTACGTGTTCTGCTCTGCCTTGTGGCCCTCTCCTGCTGGCTCTTTGCTCCTTTAAGTTCAGTTGAGGAGTCTTTCTGGCCTTGAATATCTTAGTGGAAGGGCTCACCGGATAATGTCAGGCACACTCAGGATAACCTTCCATTTGATGAACTCAAAAGCAGCCTCTTAGGATCTGTAGTTATATCTGCAGACTCTTTCTGCCAGAAGATAACATAATATGGAATTGATATTTCATCATATTCACATGCCTAACTCAGATTTAAGGGAAAGGTATAGACACCAGGACTTGGGTACTTGGGGAGGTAAACTGCACCACAGACTGTGACAAATTATTTAGAACATCAATGTTTTGAAGATAATTATTGTCTTCAAGAATTATGTAACTTTTAAAGCTCATTCACCTTCTTGGACATTTTGGGGGGGGGGCATTTGCAGACATATTTTTGTTTATCCAAATTTAAAGACTATACAGGAAATAAAATCGCTGAAATGACTTTTATGTTCTTGACCTTTGTATCCTTAAAGCAATAAAAGCTCCCTCAGCAGTACCATCTAGCTTTCATAACGCAGATTTATAGTTTGCTAAGATACCTGCACTTCCTGTTTCAGCATCTGACTTAAGCATATAGCCCAAACCTGGGGACTATGAAAATTGCCTCCTAAGTCCAGTGTATTTTCCACCAAGTTGTTTGTATAAGATTGTTGCTTGCTTATATCATATAGCACCTTAGAATTATTTGATAATCTTAAGTTTACAAATTAGTGGTAGCATCTAAAAAGGACTTTACAGAATTGAATATTATATTACAATATAAATAAGCATGGGTATCAACCTATAATGCATGTATTCATATAGGTTTATGTATATGGTAAATATCTGTAGGTGTGTTATGCAAGAATTTTTCTTTACAGAAATAAGGCCATTGATATAAAGATTAGTTGGCTTTTCTGAAACAGTGTGATAGTGAAACAGTGTCGAATTTGGTGATTTTAGTAAGTTGAAAGTTATATATTTTAAAGACCAGTATTTTGTAGGTATAACTAAAAGGTGATTATAAGTTTTGAATTGTGTTTACTTAGGAAAAATTAGATCATTTTCCAGGAACATTTTGCTCCTTCTATTTGAGGGCCATGTTGACAAAAGTTGCCTTATAAAAACCATGTTGTTCTACTGTAGACAATTCATTAAGGAGAAGAAATAATAGACTCCTGTCCCATTTTCTTTCATTTAAGCCTCACTGCTCCTACTGAGGGACATTTACTGTCACATATTTTCTCCTGTCCACTGAGAATATTGAAATGCCTTTTCAACCATCTTACTGTTGTCTGGTGTAATATAATCAGAAATCATTAGGAAGGCAAAGGTTTCCCTTGATCTTTGTGACTTTAAATCTTGGAGAATAGCTTTCTGCTTTTTGTCTCACTATATCTCTAGTACTTTGATGATTAGAAAGAACTTTGTATTTCCAAATATTTTCTTTGTCAGTGTAAGTAACATGAAAACTTTACTTAAGGATTATTTACATGGCAGTGCACATAAGCCAGTCCTTGTATTAATTCGATGCTGTCATATACTTTATTAATCTTTTATCATTTTCTTTTTTAATACCCTGATTAAGTTTTTGTGTCATTGTTCAAAAGGCTGATCATTTTAGGGGACAAACATTGTGACTAAGAGCTTATTTTTCTTTCTTTTTTAAAAAAAGATTTATTTAATTAATTATTTTTTGAATTTGTTAATTTTTTTTAAAGATTTATTAATTTATGCTTACAGAACTGGCGTACAGGCCAGAGGTATGGGGAATGAGAGGATTCACCAGAGACAGAATGGGGAGCAGAATAGGCAGATTGACTAAAATACACTGGGCTGGTCAGGATTGGCCTGCCATGCTATGTGGGTCAGCTCCCTGGCCAAGGATTGAACTCATGCTGCAGTGACTTTGGAGAACTTCATAGTGTTGTGCTTTAACCACTGCACCACCAGGGAATGCCCTAATTAAGTTTTAAATTAATTTATGTATCAAAGAACTGGAGTGTAGGCCAGAGGTGCAGGGAGGGGGATAGTGAGAGGATTCACCAGAGACAGAATAGGGGGACGGCAGATCTACTGAAATACACTGCTAAGGGGAGCAGCTGGATAGACAGAAGCAGTCTGGTGGGCCATTGTGGGCTAGCTACCTAGCCTAGGATCAAACGCCCCAATGGCTGGCTATAGCTTAAGAGCTCTGAGATTTCTGTGCCACGAGGGGCCCATGGTTTGGTTGGTTGGTTGGTTGGTTAGTTGGTTTTCAGGCTCAATTCCTCAGGAAAAAAAATCTTTGTTTTACATTTTTTCCCCTATATTGAAATGTATTTTTGACATGTTAAAATTCTCTATAATTTTAAGTTCGTGTCATGGATAGGGTACATTGAAAGTCTATTAAATTCTAACCTGGAAACAATTGAGTACCCTTAATAGACTATATAACATTATAACAAACAATAGACTATTAATGGAGCTTAGAAGTAGTCTATCAAAGTTAACATTAACTGAGAAGCCAATGGTGTTTTCCTATCTTCTAGGCTTATTCTACTTATAGCTTCTGAAGCAATTTAAGGTACTTGAACTTTATTCTTCTAAGTGCCAAGAGTGAGAATAAGCATGTGTAGTAATTTAGTTTTACACACCAAAATTCTGAGACAATTCTTTCATACATGCCTGTAATGCCCAAATTGTGTGGCTCAAAGACTTGTATTATTTAGTCTCTTTATACCTTCAGAAGCAAATTGTTTTCATAAAGAATAATATGTAATAAAAATCATTCTTTGAACTGCCAGTTATACTTTCAGAAGCAACCTGCCTTTACCATCGCCCATTCTTTGTGCCTTTTTAAAAAAACTTCTGCCCTGCACAGTGGGTGTATAAGTAGACATACATGTTTGTCTGGGAACATGGCATCCCTCCTGGTGGTGAATGTTTGACCTAACTCAAGTTTGTAATGAACAGGGACCTCCAAACTCTTAGGGGTTGACCATTTACATTATTAACTGGACCTGTAAGGATCTCTGGGGTTTTGTTTGTTTTGCTTTTTACTAACTGAATATTTGAAGGATAGAACATACCTGTAAAGTGTTACAAAATGTGAAAATGTGTTACATAGTGATTTATTATGTGTGTTTTGTCTGTAGCTAAATTGGAAACTGAAGCCTCATGAAATGAAGTGACTGGGTTAAGGTCATACAGCCAGTTACTATTAAGGCTCATGATCTGAGCTGTTATTACAAGGTGAAATATGGATTACGTTAGAGCCACATTAAACACTTGACAACTCCCAAGCAGGAAATACTTCCTTATATTTAACATAAATGACTTAACTTCCTTTGGTTGTGAGATAATTGGAAGAGATAGAAAACAGCTGGTGGCTACAATCCTGATTCTCTTAAAACTTCATAATTTCTCATTATTTAATTATAATCATCAATAATGCCATATACAACAGAATCAGTTTTGTTTTTCATTTTGTTTTGTTTAATGGCACTAGTACATTTACATGGGCTGCTTGACATGTGGTTCCCACAGCCAGCTACAGAGCCGTGGATCCCCTTATTAAAAAGAGGTTGAGAATTTTAAGTTGGCAACAGCAGAACCTTCAACTCAGAGCAGGGCCCTGCGTGACTACACAGGTTATACACCCTGAAGCTGCCCTTGGTGCTTCTAGATGTTTTCATTAAAGATTACCATACCAAACTGTGGACTGAAAATATTTTGACATACCACAGGCATTATTATTATTATTTAAATAAAATAAGATTGTTTTCTGCGCATGCAGTTTATGCTGGGTACAGTCATTGAAACTTTTCACAAGATTTCTTGAGAAAGAATGCTAGAATTAAAAAACTTAGAAAAGAGTGCTCTGTGCTCGCCGTGGTGTTGCAGTGTTTAGAATTCAGGAATGAAGTGACCAAAGTACCCAGGTGAGAACTCAAATGCTACATAGATATTCACTATCCACTTCAGAATTAGATTTGGTCATGCCATGGAATTTGTAGGAGGGTATTTGAGAATTAGAAGGCAAAAAGATGTGACTGTTTTCTAAAAATCTCTGAAAGGAAGCAGCTTGCATTAAATGACCTCTGTCCATTCAGTGCACAGCCCTGAAGTGGCAATGCCAGTCTGTTTTAAGAAATGCTGAATTTCACCAGGTGAAATTCTGGTAATTATTTTTTACATGGAAGTGAGACCATTTGTATATACATTTATAAGTACATTGACTGCCTTTTTATTAGATAATTTTCAAAAGTGAAATGATATTTAATCTTTACTTGAATAATTTTGATATTGAAAATGTGTTTTAAAAATAAACTGTGTTTGAAGCTTTTCATAGAAAAGAGTAGTTTACTTCAAAAAACTCTTAAGTGAAATCATGTCTGAGTGATCGGATATGCTTGGATGCTGATTAATTTCTGCCTTCATAAATTTTTAAGATAGTTTCAGGTATAAGAGGGTGCATTTCTATTTTAAAAATAATATAGTTCAAGTGTCATAGTCACATATTCCTTTCCACATTTATCTCTGTTGATGCTAACTTTTAAAATATCTGGTTGCATTTGCTACATAGACATGTACATATTGTTTATATATGTTGACACTAAATTGTTTTTTTCTAATCTAGACCATAATCTTTATGTAAGACTATCTTTTTTCATAGAAAATTAAAATTTTTGAATACTAATGCTATAACTGGAGAATTAACTTTTAAATGATATATAGATATTAGAATAATTTTTAAGACAAGGTCTTAATACTTTGATATTATGCAAATTCCTGCTTTGCAGTACTAATATAAATTATACCAGTTATCAGAAGACTTCAGATTTTCTTGCTTTTTTTCCCTGTTCATCTCCTTTTTAAGAGGTAGCCAACAGTGCCACCATCAGAACAGACAGCTTTTCTCATCATCAGTTTTTTTTTTTTTTTTAAATATCTACACTTCAGGAACAATTAAAAAACTGCTTAAATTTAAACAGACAAAAAATATTGAGAGATATGATAAAGATCCCAATGATATGATAAAGCTACCTTTGATGTATTTTGTGAGTAAGTGAAATTCATAAAAATTTTTCTTCAAAAACTTGTTACTAATTTGGATACTTATATTTTATGAAGACATTCTCTTCAAGTAGTTTTAATATAGATATCATTTACTGTCATTGTCTTTTAATTTGTTGTTGATAAAGTCTTAAAGAAGGCTGTAAAAAACAAGAGAATAACCAGACATCTTCCCTAGTAAGCATTTTTATCACTTTTTTTTTTCATTCTGCATTTTCCTTAATATGTGACTTATTTTTAAGTAAGGACGTTAAAACTAAACCGCCAAGTTAATTATAATTTCAGAATCTATATTAAAGCATAAAATTATTCTTTCATGGTGTGATACTTACATGCTATGGTATATTTATTTTTGAATGAAAAGAAACCTGGTTTCCATCTTTCTATTGACATCAAACACTCTTCTGATATGCTAATCTAGCATCAGGGAGAGCACATCCACAGGCTTTATTTGGACCTATTCCAAGTCTCAAAGAAAATTATGTGCATAGAACTGATTTTGCAGCGTTGCTTGCTTAGAATGAAAACGGATGTTGACATAGTCTACAATTAAAAAGACTTAATATTGAAATGTGATATGGGAGGTTTACAACATTTTAATAATATCCCAGTTTGCTTCTTAATTGCCTGGTCATCTAATTGCTATTTGTTCTTTACTGCTCATGTAATAGCCATCAAAATTGCTACCAAGTTCATTTCCATAGTTTGTGTCATAATAAAAACTAATCTCAACTTATTAGCTTCCTCTTAAAGATTGATCCTTTAATATGTTGTGTGTATATGAGACAGTAAATGTAAGCTTTCACTTACCATTATGTAGGGATATTATCAGATTTTGTTTTGATTTTTCCAGGAGCCTGCCCTCAACTGGTCACAGAGATAAAAATTGACCTGTGAGGTAGTTGAGGAGACTGAAGTCTGTTTCTCTGTCTTATCCAGAAAAAAAAAAACTCATTAGTTGAACTTTCAAAAACATTTCCAGATTACATGTATCCAAATGCATATTTAATACATATTTTTGAAAAGATCACTTATCAGAAAATTATATACAAACTTGTTTAAATGCAGTTTTTCATTTTGGTCAGCTGTAAATAGGAAACCAGTTGTATTATTGTTAATTAGAAATAATTTGTATACTGTGAATCTTATGATCCTAAGAATTTTGTTTCTGAATATATTATAGCATATTCTTCTAGCAAAACTAATGAAGAAAAATGGTCTTAACTATGTTCCTCAGGTTCTGTAGTTAAGTGACTGTTCTCTCCTGGGTGATGGCCATTCTCTTCTAAATAGCTTGTAGGTGCTCAGCTTTTTGCTCTGCCATCCTCTAACAGTTGTTGTTCATAAAGTTTAGTTTCATTCATTAAAAACAAATTGAAATGTTAACTTGTCTTGTACACTGGGAATATTCATGAAAAGTTTTTACATAAATCCCTCTATTGATTACATTTTTAATAAAGTAAGTCATGTTTCAAATGATAAGAATGTTTCAACATCTAAAAGGAATTCTATAGTGAAACCTTCTGTGAGGAAAATTGTCTTAATGATCATAATTACCTTCAGGTTTGTAGACTTTTATTCTGGCTTTTATAAAAAAAAATTGACATCTTCCTTTTAGGAAAAGAATTATTTTATATAGTTGTTAATTTTTTGAAATAGTTGGATATCACAAAGATGTAGCCTGATATGACTTGTGCTAACTTTGGATATAATAGGGGAAATTTTGAGCTATTCTGTCAGGTAAGATTACCGGAATCATTTTACTTTGGAAAGTTACACATTTTTAAGATTAGTAGATAAAAGCATATGTTTTTCTAATTTATTGCTTTTTGTATATAAGAATCTAGTCTTAAGAATTTTGGATATTTCTTATAATTCTCATTTTTAATTTTGTAAAGCATTTTAAGAAACAGAAGAGGCTAATTCCTGAAAGAACCGTTTGGAAGTACTTTGTTCAACTCTGCAGTGCATTGGAACATATGCATTCTCGACGAGTCATGCATCGAGGTAAGATTAAATGGTGAATAATTTTTTAATATTGTTTTAGGATGCGAGTTACCAGGCAATTTATGAATAAATGCCTTCCAGTCATTGGATATTGCCATGCTTTCTCAGGTAATTTATTTCCAGAAAGTAATTTTACTAGAATGATAAACCTCTAATAGAAACTCGGTTTTGTTTTAGGTAAGAATGAAAATCATTTGTTTTCTGCTTCACTCTTTTGAGCGCCTTACTTATTATATTGGTAACAGAAACAAAAACAGATGCTGCAAAGTAGCAGAGTGTGTATAGGAAAGAGTTGGTCTTCCCCCCAAATGAGCAATGTATAATATGACCACTAAGGTTTTTAATTTTCAGCATTAACTCTTAATATACTCTTAATTACCAACATAAAACTGTGTGAAAAATCTCTATGGATTTGATCCATTTTATATGATATGTAAACTTTCAGTATTATTTATTTAAGCAGTGATGTTTTTAAAAGACCATCTAATTATCTGTATAATAGAATTATTTTATATTTTCTGTAGAAATATCAATAAATTGATGTTTAGTAATGTATTTTATTTGAAATGAATATAAAAAAGGATACCTTATTTTGTGCTTTGAATTTTAAAGGTTTATTTTTAAATGGAAAACAAAATGCATTTTAAATAAAAATAAGCTTTTTATGATGGTCTTATGATTATTTGTCCATCAAAGGAATGAACTTAAATACTAGGATATAGTGAAATTAATCAAAATAACTAAAATGTAAAGTTCTGCCATGTAAAGTGATATTTAATCCCTTGAAAAATGCCTAAACTGGCATTGTCTTTCACTGATGCCTTCATTTATTCACAGATATAAAGCCAGCAAATGTGTTCATCACAGCCACAGGAGTGGTCAAACTTGGAGATCTTGGTCTTGGCCGTTTTTTCAGCTCCAAAACCACAGCTGCACATTCTTTAGGTAAGAGACACAATAAATGTCAGTCAGTTATCTTTATGTGCTGTATGTGTGCACGTGTGCGTACATGAGCATGTATGTGTGTGTGATTAAAACCACAAGGATGTGCCAGTTATATGCTAGCTTTTATATTCTAAGTCGATTTAAAAAATCATTACCTACTGAGCAAATACCAGCAGTCTCCATTATGTCCAGTGTACAGTGTGTCCATTCATTTGGACTGAGAGGTAAAAGAAAATGTTAGTGGACAAACCTGGCTTTTATTATTGCCACACAGAATTCCTTTTATTCTACATTTAGTAATACTAAGATAATAAAGTGAATTAACCATATATCGGAAGAGATGTGACCATTTAGAAATACTATAGTTGTTTGTGAATGTTATTTACTAAAGTAATACATACGGTTGTGATTACTACAAAGGGAAAAACTATGAACAATCTATGGAAAATATTCCCCTAAATTATAAAGTAGAAGATATCTGTAGTTCTTTTATTCTAGAATTAATAATAGAGTAGTGTCCTTTATACCTAAAGTAGAACTGCATTTTAGTAACAGTGGAAGCAAAGTTGTCTGGTTTAGAAACAACAGATATTACCAGAGGAAACTACTTTTAATTTGGAAAAATTGAAAGGAGTGAGACACATCTTGTCTTAAAACTTCAAATCATATGTTCTTCTTGAAAATGTAACACACAAATGGTGAGAGTAAAATAAGTGAAAAATAAATTAAATAATATACTATTTTTGGTGTCATAATTTAATTGAAAACCATTTTTTCATAAAATATTTTTGATGAAAGCATTCTTTTAAAAGAAAAGCTTTTAAATGACTATTACATTAAATTATATTAAATAACAATTAAATAATAAAGTTAATGAGTGAGTACCTCAGTTAGTTGACAAGGCTTTTTAAAGATTTCCTTAGCTTTGTAATTAAGGCTCTGTGCTCTTAATTCTATAATTTTTCTGTATCTCAACTTTTCTGTATCTGACACATTAGTAGAATTCAGTCAGTACTTACTAAATGATAAAGCAATAGGTCCAAATTTAAAAAGTAGTGGTAAAATAATACTTCACCCTTACACAGAATTGATTTATCAGGTACTTTAAGAAAACAAAATTTCAACTGACTTTGGGTAATATTGTTTATTTTTTTTTAATTTACACTTATTTTAGCAGAGCATTACAGCTCTTTTACTAGATAGGAAATTTCATGAGAAATGCATATATTTGTATAGCACTTTATTTAATATAAGTTTTACTTGGAAGTTATAAACTCTTACAATGAAATAATAATTTCTAGAAAGAAAGCTTTATATTATTCTGAGCTAGTGCCATGTCACTAGGACAGATAACATGTTTGCACATTATCTTTGTTACTCACCTGAATGGAATGTCTTAATAGCATTCTGTCACTAGTTTAAGTAGAAATGCTAAGTTACCATCACACACCCACACCCACGCACACCACTGCACGTATTCATGCCCTTGCACACGCACACATGTGGTTTGCTTCCTTGCTGCTCAGCAGACTCACTCTGAGCATGTTGTAGCCCCTGACCCGCAGAACCCAGCATACTCTATGGAAATCAGGTCTTTTAGTTTTTTTTTTTTTCCTTTTTAAAAAGAATTATTCCTTTATTGTAAGATTTTTATTTATTTTTGCATAGAAGAATTAGAATGAAGGCCAGAGGTATAGGGGTTTAGAGGACTTACCAGAAAAAGAGTGAGGAACAGAATAGGAAGATTCACTGAAATACACTGCTGAGGGGAGCAGCGGGTGAGACAGGAGGTCTGGTGCACTATGTGAGTCAGCTCCCTGGATGAGGATGCAGAAGGATATAACTCAGCACAGTGGTAGAGCTGAGACTTTGACCCTTAGACCATCAGAGAGACTTCTCTTTCACAGTTTTGGCAATAGTCATTTTTAGCTTGCCAGACGCTTTCTCTTACAAAGTTCTTATTAGGGTTTACAAACATACAGACATGTTTGTATCTCTGTCTACCAAAACTCTTTGGAACCAATAAGAGTCTTATTTAAAAAGATCAGGAAATTGGGCCCTCCCTGGTGGCGCAGCGGGTTAAAGCACAGCAATGAGAAGCTAAAGCCGCTTCCCCATGAGTTCGATTCCTGCCTGCCCCGGAGGTGACCACATGGCGCAGCAGACCTCTCCTGACCCACCCGCTGCTCTCCTCGTCAGTGTACTTCGTCAATCTGCCTGTTCTGCTCCCTACTCTGTCTCTGGTGAAGCCTCTTGCCACCCCTGAGCCTCTGGCCTGTACCCCAGTTCTGTATATACAAATAAATAAATCTTTAAAAAAAAAAAAAAAGATCAGGAAAAATTTTCTGCTAACAAATAATGTGCATAAGACAACAAGGATAGAAATTTTGACAGAATTACATTTAAAGTTGATAAGTTGACCCTAATTTTTATCTTTAAAGACCTATTATTTCCTATGTCCTTACTGCATATTTTGATATTTAAGAACAAATGTTAAGGTTGTTTCTAAGCTTCAGTGCCAAAAAGCAATTGGAAACGTGACCACCTATGTCCATTCATTTCACTTGTGGGAAGTATTACACAGCCACATCTTTTGATATATGTTGATTACCTGTCTAATTTTATGCAGCATAAAGTCTGCACAGTATGATTTATACATAGAACAGGTCTAAATTTTAGTGAAATTATAGATAAATGAGAACTATATATAGTTCATAATGAAGAATCCATGTAACTTTACTTTAAATGAAAGTCTGTCCTAGAGCCAAATTTCATTTAACTTTATAAAGATGTTTTCAGGAATTTATTTTTAAAAAAGGCAAAACTGTATATGATTTAAAAAAAAAAAGTCTTGTTACTTGCTTTTTCCAGAAAAGTATATTTGTGTTCACAAGTAAAATAAGATCTTTTTATTTACTTTGATATGTAAATAGGCTTACTATCAATTACTTGCAGTTTAGCAGTGCTTAAGGTGTTGGCGAGTCTTGGAAGTTTTCAGTTGTCTCTGCATTCTGCTCCTCTTGCTTGACACCTAGCATATTCTGGAAAGAATGGATTTATATGCTCACTTATCTGCAGGAATTTAATCAAGCCATTCATTACTTTTCCCAATTTCAGTCTACAGATTTACCAAACAAACAAAAAAATAACATCCATCCTGTGTTGTCACCTTACTTCCAAACAGTCCCCAGCCTAGTAACATAATGTATGTAACTGTTTTCTAAACACAGCTCATGGTGGTGGTAAAGATGCTGAAGCAGAGGGAAAGAGCAGAAGGATTTTATGGGCAGTATATTTAAAATACCTCAGTTGATCAAAGAAAATCATTAGAATACCTTTTTTTATTCATGTGCTGTTATAGGGCCCAGGAATGCAGACTACATAAGAAAAGTCCTTTTCTTTGTGGAACTGCTTATGATAGAAGGAAATGGATAAGGGGGAAGGATGGTGGGGGGAGAAGGAAAATAATTTGTTAATCACGTGGTTAACATGAGTGATGGATAGGGAAAGTATTTTAGAAAAGATATGGTCAGACGTAGCCTCTGGAGGTGATGTTTGAACTGAGATTAGAAGGCTGCAAAAGAGCCAGCTAGGAAAGGCCCTGGGGGAGTAATACCTCAGGTTGACTGAAGAGCAGTTTGTACAAAGAGACAGATACAGGAGAGCCTGCCTGCAGTGATTCCTAGAGTGGGATGAAGGAAGGTGTTGGCCACATGTGGGAAAGTTTACAATTTATTCTAAGTCCAGTGGTCTGCCCATTGTTGCAAGGTGCCTTTGAGGAGAGCAGGTGGATTTTACTGAAGGCAGCAGCCTAGAACATCCTTCTTCAGGATAATGGCCCCAGAACCACCTGCTGTTGCAGGTTCTTGTGTGTCCCCAAAGTTGTCTTTTTTCCTTTTCAACGTGCCTTTTAGTTTGTGCTACCCAGAACTAAGCAGAGTACACCAACTTTGAGTTCATCAAAAAGTGTATCCCTGCTTGTGATTTGTGATCTAGACAGGTTTGTTTGTTTTTCTCCCCCGCCTCCTTTCATTTTACACATGAATTTATTGTAAGCACTGATTTTCAATCCAGTGCTTTTGTGTTTCTCTGGACGGGTGGTGGGTGGCTAGGGAGCTTGATTGTAGGATCATATACAAATCCCTATGAATTTTGCCATTTTTTTCATATGTTACTCGTCAACCTTATAAATGTAGCAGATGTTAGAAAATTTGTTACATGTATGACTACATCTTTAAAATTTATGATGAGGACTGATCTCTCATCAAGCTCCTTGCCAATTTAGGTAAGTGGCTTTCAGTTTCTTGGCACAGACCCTCAGCAACACTGAGACCCCATGACAACTTACCACATATACTGGAACAAAAATTTTATGCAATGGTGTTTTTCATTTTAGCTGCATTGCAGTATAATATTATCTGTTCTGTTTTATTTTACTAAAAACAATACTAGTTGCAACTTGCTAAATTGTTCTCACAACTCATTAATGAGTTATGTATGACTTTCAATTTGGAAAACATTGGTATGTTAGTTTTCATGCTGTTCTATTAAAGACAATACCCATTTTTCTACCTCCTTTTAGATGTTTTTCTGACTTGCTGTCTGGTGATTTCAAACAGAAATTAGTCATTTTTGGTGCTCCCTGTACAGATGGAGGTGTGATAACATGCATAGTATTTCAGTAGCTTGCACAATCATTTAACTCCCTAGCTCTCTTATATGTAAGTTCTTACGTACGTAAGTTGAGTGCATTTTGGCTTTGAGGAAACTGAAGCACAGAGAGATAAGTAGGCTATGTAACTAGGAGATGATGAGGGGTTCTGTGGCTTCCTACCCTGGTTCACAATATCATACATTTTCTTTTTCACTCTATCAATACCTAGAGACATTTCTCTCTCTCTCTTGCTGTTATTTGATTTGTTGTTATTTATCTTCCATCTGGAATTACTGTTTTTTTTTTCCTTTGTACTTTGATTAGGAATGTACATATGAAAACATAATTTGCTGTCATTTGGATTAAACAGCTATATTGCTTTAAGATTGAGAAATATTCCATTTTTTATTACTCTAGTCTCCTTTGGGAAAATATAAATATTCTGACCCAGAAGCAACTTGCTAAGGGATCAGTTTTTGTATATTAAAAAATAGAACAGAATGCAAAGAATAATTTTTATATATTCTAAATATGTGAGTTTTAGTCAAATTGTATGAAAGTGTTTTTATTTCTTACAATGACCCAGAGGACTCCTCTGTTGGTACCAAGTAGCAGCAGCACCAGTAACAAATGAATGTGTATAGAAATTTGTAATTTATAAGGAATTTTAAGCTTATTTACCTCTCTGTTCTTAACATTGTAGAGTAGGTAGAGTGGGAATTGCAGACTAGGAAACCGAGAACTTTTATTTAGCATGGAAGTTGACCCCCCACTCAACCCACAGGTAAACATCAGAATTGTTGATCTTTACCCTGTTTTAATTTCTCATTTTCCTTAAGACATATGCTGTCTTCCATTATGCTATGTAATTTATTATGTTTAGTACTTATTGTTATACTCTCACATTTCCAGGAAGAGGAGAACCAGAAAAAATTATTTGAGCATTATCCATGCAATGAGATAAAGAAGAATAATTTAGAAAAATATTTTTATGTGATGTGTACCCTTTCTCTACTTGTTCTGTGGCATATTTGTGGTCATTGTAGCTGACGGGTAATCAACTCTTTAAAAAAAAAAAAAAAGGTTTATTATTTATGCCTACAGAACTGGGGTACAGGCCAGAGGTGCAGGAGCAGTGAGAGGATTCACCAGAGTAGGAGTAGAGCAGGCAGATTGACAAAGTACACTGCTGAAGGGAGCAGTAGGCGAGACAGGAGAGGTCTGATGTGCCATGTGGGTCACCTCTCTGGCCGGGATGGAACTCTCACTGAAGCAGCTGCGGTTAGCTTGATAGTGCTGCACTTTAACCCATTGTGCCACCAGGGAGGACCAATAATCAACTCTCTTAAAGAGAATTTGTGTTAGTGGTGAATGAAGAAGGAGCTATATGTAGCCTAAGGGAGTTGCCATCATTCAATTTTTTCACTCCATCCTTGATGTAAATAATTACTCTGGGAGGAAGTTATTGTCAAACTGTGCAGATTCAACCCGTCAGCCACTTTGTGATCTGTTGTTAAAGCACTATGGGTACTGTGGTGGTGGGTGTGGTGGGTGACATATACCTGAGGAGGTGAGAACCTATTCCCTTAAATCATAGTAAGCAATGTTGTAAAGTTGTAAAGAGATACACTTAAAGGGAAAAACATTTATAACAGAAAATGATTTTATCATACTTAAAATACCAACTGTGGACTCAGTGCCAGGCAGCAGATGAGCTATTTTTCTCAAAAAGACTTTTAGGTTGTGATGTATAGTTTAGAGTCTTACAGAACAAGTAGAATGCACTTAAATTACAGAAGAATATAATTTATTCTTCTTATGGTAAATGTCTTCACTTTTATTTCTACCTCCCAACCCCCAAGTAAAAACCTTCAATTAAATATTCCTCATCCCCTCCCCAAATGGTCCAGTGAGCTCCTAGACACAATTTTTAGAAAATGTTCTTCCTATGGGCCTCCTTGGTGGCACAAGGGGTTAAATCTCAGCATTATGAAATTATCCGCAGCTGTAACATGAGTTCGATCCCTAGCCAGGGAGGTGACCTCTATGGCGCAGCAGACCTCTCCTGTCTTACCCACTGCTCCCGTCAGCAGTGTGTTTTAGCCAGTCCTCCTCTGCTGTTCCCCTCTCTGTCTCTCGTGAATCCCCTCACTGCCCTCACCTCTGGCCTCTACCTAGCTACTATATGCATAAATCAATATATCTTTAAAAAAATATTCTTGCCCTTTACTACCTTAGTACCCGGTGAAGTTCTTGGTATGTAATTGGCTCTCAGCACTTTGAATTGGATGCTCTGCTCTCCCATTGCAATGCATGAATCATTAACATATTTACATTAATTTTTCCCTTGCTATCTTATCATGTCACAAATGCAGGGATTTCAAACAACATAAATTTATGATTTTGCAGTGCTGAAGGTCAGTAATTCAATATGAATGACCACATAAAATTAAGGCGTCTGGAGAACTGCATGCCCTTCTGGAGCCTGTAGAGGAGAATCTGTTCCTACTTATTGAGATTATTGGCAGAATAAAAATTTTAGATGTGGGACCAAGGGTCCAGTTTGCTTCCTGTATGTCAGCTTTGGTCATCTCTCCTTTTCAAGCTGGCCTCATTCCTGCCTCCAGTGTGATCCAAACCAGGTGGAGTCTCTGTCACACAGTATTTCCTGTCCATGCATGTCTTCTCTCCCTGTCAGTCCAGTGTAGTTGCCTTTGATTAAGGTCTGTAGCCTTGTTTGCAGTCCCCCCCTTTTTTTTTTTTTTTTGCCACATTACATAATACAGGTGTGTCACACGAGGGCAGAAGCCACAGTCCTACCACCCCATTTTACTAGATGTGACAGAGAGTGAAGTTCCACGGAAGCCTGCTGTGATGGAATTGTTTACATATCAGATGTTTTAATGACATTTGCATCACTGAAATTGAGTGCTTTTTCTTTGGATAGATGTTTGGTCATTAAAATCTGAGTTTTTATTACAGACATTCTTAGGTATTTTATTGAATTATGACTTCTATTTATTTGTTTTTCAAGGGAAAAAAATATCCCAGTTGGCATAATATAAATCTTGCATACAAGTTTTTCTCTCTCCTTATTGTTTTCACTCAACATTTATTGTTGAATTTATTTTAAAATTATCGACAAAAGTTTATTTGCTCTTCAAAGAACTTCTCTCCTTAGCACTCGCTAGCCCTGCTTCTGAGTGTCTTAGTCCATCATGGATTGGAATAGAGAGTGAGTAAAATGTAGTTTTAACAAGACCATTAGAAAAAGCAATACACTATAAAATCTAACCCCTTACATACTTCAGAGGTGAACGTAAGTAATTGGAGGTAGTCACCTGCTAGTCCAGCAAATCTGATTGCACCAAAATTGCATTTATCACATACCGTGAAGTGTCCCCTGTCTGACCGCTTGCTCTAGTGAGAGTAGGAGAACAAATGAGGACAATTAGACTAATAATGCTACAATATGGCATCTTACGTGCTTTTCTTATGTCCCAGAAGTGGAAAGGGAAAGAGGTTTCTTTTCAGATGTGCATGTGTGAGACTAGTTGCTACGTGTTTGTTGTACACTGTGACATGGAATAGACACATACACATTTAATAAAAAGCTAACTAGAACTCTGATACTCATCCTTGCGCAAGACAAATATTTGAAACCCTTTGGGAGGAAATTACATTGTTGTTGTCATTAGAGAACTGTTTGAACTCCTCTTTACCGTTTACATGAGACAAATGGTTTTCTGATTTTGTGATATTGCCAGCGGAGTGGCTGCATGGCCGTCATTCAAGCCAGATAGCAGAATTTTCACACTGGAGTCTCTTGAGTGTATAATTCATGTTCCCCACACTATTTCCAAGTGTGATAGATCCCTCTGATTTAAACTTGGAAAATTAGTGTTCTTGAACCGGCCATTAAAACAGTTTCATTGTTGGTGCCAAGTGCCACCTGTGGTCACACACTTGTTTTTCCCACACCTCTCTCAGCACCTCTCTGTGGGTCTGTCTTTGGCTTCTACCCCTTCATAGGTCAAGGTGTTTTGGAGCTGTGAGGCAGCATATGTTCAGTCAATACTACAGGCTACTTTCACGGATTTATTTTTAATTTTCACTCCTTTCTTGACTTAAGTAATTACTCTGGGAAGAAGTTATTATCTAATTTTAAAATGTGCACATTTAACCTCTCAGCCACCATAGCAAGTATTCATTTAAAATAATCAGAGAAGCTGCAGAGCAACATAATTTTCACATGTAGCCTGTTGACCCTTGTTCCTAGGTTTTCATATGTACATGCTGAGAATTTTAGATTTCCTGCTTCTGAATTTGGAAAGAGGTTTTGTTTCTGTTTGTTTGTTTGTTTTCCCCAGTCATATTTCACAGTGAAATGAAGTAACCAAGTTTAAATGCCAGGATTAGGCTACATAGTTTGAGTTTCAGGCCCACACCTTATTAGTTTTGTGATCTTTGCAAAGTTCCTTGGTCTCCCTGTGCGTCCCCTCTAATAAGACAAGAGTAGTAACATATCATGAAGCTACCCCATGCCAGAGCCCTTGTTTCACTAGTAGGTGAACCCCCCTGAGGTCAGATCCTTGTCCTGTTTATTTTTTCTGTCTCCCCAGCACCTGTAACAACATGTGCCTGAAAGTGGGCGTTTAACATTTGTTAAAGCCTTATCAAGATAATGCAAGATAACATGTAATGCCTTTAACACAGTGCCTGGAGCAGAGTAATGATAACAATAAAATTTTCTGGGCGAGGTTTTTTTTCCTCTTAGCATTATTAAAGCTTTTAAATGTAATCACACATAAAAGATGACATTTTATTTCATAGGTGTCTTTTATAGAAGTATTGATCCAACACCCCATCTATTCCATATTGACCTCATAACATACTCCTTATGAAGGAATAAATTTGGCCTTTCTCCAGTATGCCTGCCAACATAATTTCTGGGTTGACATCAAAGGAGGAATTTTATTCCCTAAACTTGTGTGTATTTCACAAGCAAATTGAGGTATAAGATGATTTGGATCCTTTTAATTTTCCCAACAAGGAATGTTTGAAACTTTTTCTTTTCTGCAGTTTGCTCAGATCCTGAGACAGCATTTTTAAAGAGAATTTGCTTATTTTCACTGTGTCACTTTAAACACTTAGCTCAACTGTGCTACATAATAGTTTTAAATGGAATATATTATTTAACTTTCATTTTCCATATGGATTTAGTAGGGTGTTTATGAGTACAGTTGAATTTTAGAGCAAAAGAAATGTCAGAGACCATTTTGTTTTTCTGGTCACTGCATCACTTTCCTTACATCTGAGGGGGAAAAAAATGAATAAAAAAAGAAGTGGAGCAGTCTCAGCTAGTTAGTGGCAAAGGTAAAATGTGAAGCAGATTTTCTGACCTTTAACTGGTTTGCCCTTCCTCCCTTGTTTAAAAAACCAAACTACCAGCCCAAATCTAACTATATAAAAAGACGTTTCAGTGTTTTCTAATTTTTTTTTCTCATTCAAGTCTTTGAAGAAATTACAGTGCTGAACGTTTAGCTAAACCATTAAACAATAAGTATATATAGCTTGTGGTAAAATGTGATAATAATTTAGCCACATTTCCCATAATAACAGCATGTTCAAAATTTTCTGTGCTCTTAAACACGTTGTTTCACTTTCAAAAATGGATCTTCATTTGGTTTATTATTGTTAATAGAGTATACCCCATGTATAACTTTTCTCGAATAGCTTAATTAATGCAATGATAATATTTCTTACGTTAGAACAGCTATCATAATACACTTAATGTAGATAATGTATATACCATGTATAACTTTTCTTGAATAGCTTAATTAATGCAATGATAATGTTAATACACTTACTGTAGATAAAAGTCAGAGAGCATTTTCATTTGTTAGCAATTTTCCTCTAATGTCACACTTTTGCTATTTTTGATAGTTATCCATTTCTTACTTTTATTCATGTCAATAGGGTAAGATGACATAAGTATCTGCTATAGTAAACTATGTCCCCATTTTACAACCATAAATTCTCACAAGATTAGTGAAATTATGCATCTTGCTCTCTTCACATTCCTCACTACCTAGCAATTTGCATGATGGTTTTAATGTCTAATCATATCACTCCACAGCTCTCCTTTCCCTCCTACAGCTGTTGAAAGAAGTCACAACATTCTTGAGGCTACCGTAATAATAGACACAGCTGGTGTGGATTTTTTAATGAAAGTTTTTAGAAGATAATTACAATTACGTATTCATTAATCTTGAGATGTAGAAAATATGCCACAGCATTTAAATGTATTCCAGATTTTCCTGAGCATTTAAACTTTTTGGTCTCTGCTAGGTGGAAAGAGACAAGGGTGAAATCAGTTGAGGTGATGGGGCTCAAGCTCTCTTCAGTCAGTCAGCAGGCGAGCCCTTGTCCAGAGCAGATATTTACTTGGAGGAACATGGAGAGGGAGATAGTGGAACCCACCCCTCTTAAACCTGTGTTCAGAAGTTTATCATGAATTTGTCCAACTGATAATTGTAGTGCAAAATTCAAACTTCCTTCTTTCTTACATCATGACTGTTTTTGGAAATCTGATCAAAGAGGTGAGTGGCATATTTAGATTTGCATTTCATTGTATATTCAAAATATGTATAATTTCAATGTTAAAATCAACCCTGCACATTTAGTTATATATATAATGAAGTTTGTTGTTTATACTATGAAGAAGAATCAGTGTCTGAGTTGAAAGTAGCAGTGTCCACCCAGGATGTAACTCCTTGTAATGATCTCCAGCAGCTCACTAAAAATGGCTTTCAGGTAGATGAAAATTTTTTATATTTTGAGTTTAGTAGAATTCTGGATCTTTTTTTTTTTTTTTTTCCCTGTGCTTTCTTCACATGTGGGTCATCTGTGTGTGTTTGCAGTTAAGGTGTTATGCTGGGTCTAATCTCTGTAAAATGCTAGCATTTGTTCTTCTTTTTCCCTATCATCAATCTTTCACACTCATATCAAACCCCTAATGGATCAGCAGGTTTCCCAGTGCTCCTGGTTAAAATTACCTTTGCTTTTGGTAAACTCTGAACCTTCCAGCCTCAGTGTTTTCACTTGCCCCCTGTGGATTCCGTGAAGCCTCTCTGCACATTCCTCACTGCCAGTCACTTGCTTTATGTCCTGAAATCAGGGGCCTGTGCACAGCCCGCTTATTATTCCTGCTGTACCTACCATCATTCCTTGAATGGAGAAAGTGTGTAAATATTTCCAGTAATCGGTGTCACTTATGCAAACTACCAGTGGAAGTGGTTGAAACTCCCAAAGCTAGAGTGCTTTTGTTTCCTTTACCCAATAACAGTATAAATACTTTAAACGTAGCTATTTCTGAAAGTTTCAGGATTTTTCTGCCAATTCCTGACAGAAATTGGACAACTTATCCTTCTGTTCACATACTCATTTTCACTTTTTAATACTTGTCTTTAATCCATTCTGACAAGGACTAACCATTATTATTAACAATGGATTCCAGTCTAGATGGCATTTTGTGAATAATCTGTTTGCAATGTCTTCACCTCTTGCATATTCTGTACAGTTTATACTTCCAGTTCTTAGATTGTAGCTATATTCCTTTGGAAAACAGAGTTTAAGGGTAGTACTTTGTGGTGTTACTCTTCTGTTGCCTCTAACTAAATACCCCTGTTAATTTTGGGTTACATTCACACTAACATTTACAGTAAAGTCCTGGGAAGTCCTTGAAAATTATTAGAAAAAGGAGTACTCTTTGTGAGTAGCAGTGGTGTTTTGGTATCTTTTGCCTCAAGCAAGTAAAATTCCTCCATATTGTGTGCAAACTTTTGATTTGCTATTTGGCAAAAAGCCTTAGGCTAATGACAGTGAAATAATAGCCATCGAAGTTTGAAATTGAAGTTACTCTCTTTGAAAGTCACTGAAATATTTTTGCCCTTCAAAGTATAATGTACACACCTTTGTTCATTTTAAAATGTTTAATAAATGTTTATTATATTCGCATTTATATTATGCTTGCACTTTCTAAAAGTCATAAGAGAAAAAAGCATTAGCATATCAAACAAAGCCAAAAATATCTAGAGCATCGTATTCCTGAAAAGGTCTCAGTAGTAGCAATAACTCATAGTTTTCTAGAGATGTTAATATCCTTTCATATACATTGTAATGTAAACCCTTTAATGCACAAAAGTCTGTTCTGTTCTCCCTATAGTAGGAGTAAGGTACTAAAGCTTAGTGATTACACATCATTATTAGTTTTAAGAATTACAGCTATGTCCTAAGGGATGTTTCTCTGAGTGATAATTATGATTTAGCTACCTACCCTATACTTTTAAATAAAATGCTCTCATACTTAAATATTTGGGCTGGTGCAAGCCACATTTAAAAAGATAGTAAAACCAAAGTGAATCATTTGAGTTGGTTTTCTTGTTCAAATTCTCCTTTCCCCGCCTTTACTTGTACTCCTTACAGTCTCCCTGGATTAATCAAAAGCAAATAAAGTTTAGTTCACTACATCCTTTTTAAATGTCAGTTAGATGTTAATGTGCTATTTAAGGACCAGACAGTAAAGAGGAAGTTTCAAAGTTCTGAGTATTCTCAAAATCAATATTCTGATGCTTATGTATTATTTTGCAGAATTCTGTCTTTAATTTCTTACCTGAGTTTTATCTTCATTTTTATGTGTCGTATTTGGTTTGTTTGTTACAGTGGGTACACCTTATTACATGTCTCCAGAGAGAATACATGAAAATGGATACAACTTCAAATCTGACATCTGGTCTCTTGGCTGTCTACTGTACGAGGTGGGTAATATTGATAAAGTCCATGTTGATGTATTTCTACTTAACTATAGTACATTTCTCCTATCTCCTTATAGTATAAATTTACTTCAACTTTTTTATGATAAATTAACTGACTTTTTAATAGCTTTTTATAAAGGAGTTTAATAACTATATATACCCACACATTTATGTCCTATATTTTTGTTCGCTTTGATGAAAACGATATTTTAGAAAATGCTTTTATGCTAATATATTCTATATAGCTTATAAAAAATACATTTGAACATCTAGTAAAAATTTGCTTATCCCGTGCATTGCAAGAGAGGGATATAATGGAATGAACTTATAATATGAAAGCATGGTCAATATTTTTATAACTGCTTTTTTTCAATTTTACATAGAGTAATTCACCTTTAAGGATAGTATGCAAGCAGATAATTCTAGGTTATCACTTAATTTAGTTTTTATGAGGAACAGTTTTTATTAGTAAAGCTAAGTGCCATTCTCTCCTGGTTCCCCTGGTGATAATTTATCAAAGGAAGTTGGAATCGTGTAGATCCTCTGGCAAAGGCAATCCAGTAGTTTGGATGGATAAGAGGAAGTATATTATAAGTACATTTACTTTCATATTTATAGTATTCATATCAAAGAATATCTCAAGCCTAGTGACTTCTGTAATTTTGTTTAATTGCATGGTGATTTTCTATCTATAAAACTTTTAATAAAATAAAATAAAGGAAAATAATACATGGAATCATTTTCATAGTTTAATGTGGACATAAGAAATTTAAAATGGAAAGATATAAACCAGTTTATTTATCCTATATTTATTCATTATCCTATATTTTGTGACTTACCTTCATGACTTTAATAAAAATACATGACAAGGTGATCTATTTTAATTTCCACCATTACTTGGAAATGGAGCATAAAATAAAATACACTTTATTTTAAAAATGTATTTTGTGCTTTATAGTTATTATTCACTGATTACATATTAAAATTTCCATAAAGTACCTGAGATTATTTAGTTTATTTCTCCTGCTGAAGTTACTAATGCCTGTTTTAAAAAAGAGATTGTGTTCTTAAATAACATCTTTAGGATAATTTATTATGAAGAAATATAAAACAAAACATGTTTTTAATGTGCATGTGAAATTTAAAGACTTATGCTCACTATATTACATAACATGTTAATAATTTGATACAATCTTAACAGGAACTGTTTTGAGTGTATTAAGCTACTGTAATGTTTTAAAGTTACTTGGAACATTTAAATATATTGCATACTTTTGTGAGTAACCTTCTATTCCTTCAAGCCAATCTAATATTATCAAAGCAGCATTTTCCCTTTATACACTTAAAAGTAAACAGCTGATTTCCACTAACAAAATTAAATTTAACCATGAAAAGAAAAAGTTTAGTCCAGTTGATAGGTATTTTGAGATAAGTTTTTATACTTCTCTTAGGGCCAGCAGACTCTCGGCTCAAAACTGAAATAATTCTGCACATTCTGAATTTGCCTTTGAAAGGCAGTGTCTCATTTTATGACCACTCAAATAATAACTATTTCTTTGGACATTCCTACCTGTATAATTTTTATGTGTTGTGGGTGATTTTGACTTAAAGTGTTCATCTTTGTTAACTTTAGTTTCCCTCTCAATTCATTTTCTCAGTCCTACCATGCAAATGATTTGGAACAACTAGAATTTTTCTCAAAATTTAATTCCTTCCAGTTATTTAATTCCTTCTCTTACTGCCTTCCAGTTACGTTTCAGTATAATGTTAATAAAGATACCCAGTAATTTAACTTTAAAAAATTGGCCATCACATTACATATAGATATTTGACGTTGTATCTCACTAAGACTTTATTATTAACAGTGAAGGAGTTGGAAGCCGTTTTTGAAAATGTATTTTAAACACAGAAAATTAGACTTTCAAATATTCTTGAAACCTCAGGAAAAAAAAAACTAGCAGAACAGTTTTAATTGATATGCAACAAAGTAGACTTTACTAATTAAAATCAAGATGCTGTGCTTTTGCTACACGGACCTTTACATGGAAAAGTAGGTTTTACACATTTCCTTTATTGTTCAGCGCAGCAATTGCATCCTTACAGGGTTGTAGGTTGGTGGCTTACAGTTCAAAAAAAAAGAGAGCTGCCACCAGCCCCGAAGACAGACAGTGGGCTTTCGTCCCTCCGACACCCCCAGAATACTAATCAGGAAAGTCAGACCCTGGAGGTCAGGGAGCAAGTCAATCATTCTAGCGATCGTCTCAGTGTGGAGGATCAAATTAGCCTGAAAAATTCAGCTGCTGGGAGGAGAGGGCGAGCAGCTGTCAGGGGCAGCATCGAGATGCACTAATGAACCAGATGAATAGTGCAAAAGCTTGAAAATAAAAACAGGACAGTTGACATTTTTCATCTGTCAAAGCAGGAGATGCATGAAAATATACTATTCCTGTTTAACTCCTTAGGGGACATTCAGATTTTTTTTTTTTTAACACTGTAGTATTGAGACAAAAGTACTGTAATGAATCCTAGCATATGAAAATGAATGTATGTACACTTACTTAGGGTTTCTACAGGCATGAAGAGACTAGAGTTTATATGTGTAAATGTGTTTTCAAGGTGGCATTTTTAATATTCTCTTATTACATTCTTGCATTTTAAACAAAGGACATGATAATCATCATAGTTCTTCTTTTAGAAATTCCTTCTCAGACATTTTTTAAGGAGTATTTTGAGTTGTTTTTTACTTTTTCCTCTTCATGGGGAAGACTGTTCCTAAGCTGGTTTTATACCGGTTGATGTAAGTTTTATATAAAATGTGGGCTTGGTGAAAATATAATGCACTGCTTTGTGGGTTTGATTTCCAGTCTCGTCCGCTCCAGGTTCAGGCTCCGAAGGAGTTAAAGTCTGTCTGGAGCAGCAGAAGACAGATGAGAGCCATTTTCAGCTTGTCCTGTCCCCGCTGACGCTCACTGAGTAGCACAGCATGGACTAGCGTGTTTCACACACACTCTGCCTGTCTGGGGAATGTACACATTGTCCTTCCAAAATCAAACTTATTAGCACATGTAGAAAAGGGTGACTGACTTTGGGGCAGCCTTACCCTCCGTGTTGTATTCTTGCTGCTGCGGTTCAAAGATTTAGAAGGTTTTGAACAGGATGCGAACATTTTAAATTGAATTTTTAGTTTGTAACCCTGCTTACGATAGTACTTGCTTGCACTTTAAATGTCAAGTTAGAACCTTGTCTTAAAATAAATTTAAATTCAATAATGTCTTTTTTAAAGTTGTTCATTCTCGGAGTCTTTTTTTTCTGCTTAAAAATCTTGTATGGAGGCTCTGAAGTAGCAACTATGACTTGTAGTGCTTTTGAACATAGTATTTTTGAGACATTATCCAGAGGAAAGAAGTTCTAATTCATTGTAAACTACTTGAGCATCAGTGATAAGTGTTCAGATTAAGAAGATTTTTTTTCTCTAACATAGAAACATCATATTAGATAAAAATACTATGTATTCTGTTTCTTAATTTTTACTAGGTTACAATTCAGTTGTAACTGCAGTTTAAGTCTGTTATATTTTGGAAATTACATAGTTGATATGTATCAGGGATGTCTGTTTTCTCACAGATAGACTGGTTGTTTTATGCCACTATATTTGCAAAGAGTTTTAAGTTCATGTTTTTTTTTTCTTAATACTCTTTCATATGATGTATGTGTAAACAAATGATTATAAGTTAACCATTTCTCCCTTTTAGGGAATATTAAATGTCGGGAAAAAAAATAACCAGATATTGAATTAAGATTTTTAAAACTTACTAAATAATTCTCAGAAAGGTGGTATTTGTAAAAAATCAAAATACCCCAAAACTTAAAGTATTTGTGAATATTTCTAGCCTATTATAATGTACTTGATGAAATCACATTTAAAATTGCTGTGTCACTTACATCAGTTTATTTGGGACATTTTACAGATGGCCGCATTACAGAGTCCATTCTATGGTGACAAAATGAATTTATACTCTCTGTGTAAGAAGATCGAGCAGTGTGACTACCCACCGCTTCCTTCAGATCACTATTCAGAGGAAGTGAGTAATTTTTCAGTCCATACATTTATCTCTTGTTCATTTTCCTTATGTCTTTATCTTTTTAGAAATTTTCCTTTATACGGATATACAAATGATGAGGCAAGGTGGCAGAAATTGTACTTTTCATTTGTGTTCATTCTCTTGGACACTTGCTGTTTAATAGTTGACTATGCAATTCATAATATGGTGTGAAACACCAGCACAGCATGTGGTGTAAAATTGGCCACTTCTAGGTGTGCTAAGAACAGTCGCCGACTTCACAGCATACTCAACACAGCTGAGGGCAGAATTAATGCTCAAACCCAGGCTCTGGTTAATCACCTTATCTAGATGCCCTGCTTAATAGGGCAACTCCTCATTCTCACAGTCTCAGATTCGTAATTTTAAGTTTCTTTGTTGGCAGAAGTTCCCTTCCTTCCATGTTTTCAAAAACAAATGTTCTTAGCTACATACCTCTCACCTTATTCTTTCAGCTTTCCCCTTCCTCCCTGCCAGTACCTGCCCCGTCACCACCATACTGCTGCAGTCAAATTCCTATGGGAAATGTCTTGAGGTTGTCATTGCAACATGTTAGAAAGTATATTGGATGGGATTAAAGATTGAGGCTTTGCTTTATTAAGATCTGAGTCTAGCTTGTGCTTGTTTTGGTGACCCATTAAAATGGAATTGTTTGGGCTCTCCCTAACACTGGGTTTTCAATAAGCAAAATATTTCCCAGTTAAGAAAATACATCATGATTTTACCAGTGTTTTGAGGGGAGGGTATTTGCAGAAGAGCTTTGTTTCAGGTGACTTAATGTGTCCACGTGGCTCTTTTTTGGAAAGCTCATTGGAGATATACCCAGAGGAAACCTGCCTTGAACTAGGACATCTCACCTTCTCGTGAGCTGCAGATTTTTGCCCAAGGAAAATGGAAAGGGGGAAAAGGAAAATACAAAACAATTATAACGTTAACTTATTAGATAGTGTTGTCAGTCTATTTCAAATAACTAGAAGTAGGTTTTAGCTTTATATATGGAAAATTGAATCAGTATAGCTTGAATAACTATCTGTAAAGAATTTTTACTGTATGTAAAAGACTCGTGGTCCTGAGATGTTATAAGTAGCTTTATTCCTAGTAGTTTTGATATTGATCATCACTGATGTCTGGTTTCCTGCTTTGTGGCATTTATATTCAGGTAATTAGAATAAACCTTTTAAGCAGTAATGATAATTTAGAAGTATTATCTTTATTTGATGTTATTGCTTTTATGTTAGCCATTTTTAATTACTATTTTGGGTATAGAATATAAATATAGCATTTCACAAAACCAACTTCAGAACTATAGGCCTGGAAATACAGTAGGGTGTGAACAATAATGCAAAATGATAGCAAGAATGTCAGGGGCCGTTCTTTGTTGTGTCATTCATGCTGTCTTCTTTTTTCCATGAAGCGCATGAATATTTCACATATCTGCATCCTCATCCCCTATTCTTCTTGACTAATTTTCAGACTGTCTGAATTTGCATTTCACATGGTAGCTGATTAGGAGATGCCGAGTGCAGCAGTGAAGCCTCAGCAGGCGGTTACCATGGTGACCTTCAGCAGGATTTTAATGATGATACCACTAGTGGTTCGTTGAAGTCGGCCTGCCTGCAGGGCTACTTCACTGCAGCTAAGTGTGAAGTTGGATATGCGGATTCTCAGCCAAGGGGCAAATATCAAAGTCTGGCCCAGATAGAAGGTCTTAGAGTTGGGAAAGGAAAATAGATTCCACTTTTTATTGTACTCTATATAGTTACCAGTTTCGAAAAGAGATATAAAGCAAAATATGTTATATGATGTACTTTCCAAAAAGGACAGTGTGATTCCACATATTGGTAGAATCTGTTGTTATGCTGTGGTCAAGTGGGAAGTTAGAATATCTAGGTAAACATGGAAACTAATTCCTGCTAAAGAAATGAAATATAAAACATACAGACTAATAATGTTACTCTTAACTTGTTCAGTTATTTAGAAGAGTTCTTAGAACAAGAGCTTGAAATGCAGGTATCTAATCCATACAGTCTCTTCTTAAGAAGGTACTCAATTTGTTGGTAAAATAATTATTCAGAATTTATGGTAGGAAAATTCCAAACATATTTGATGCTGCCATACATATTAGACATTTTAGATCTCTTAAAAGTGCAAATTGCCCTTTAGTTTTTAGCCTGGCATAAGATAGGAGATGTTGCAAAGTGAAGTATAAAGTTTGGAAACAGTGAACTTTTGTTAAGAGAGACTCTTAAAGTGTCACTTTTATAACTAACAGGTAATTGGGGTAAAAAAAACAATAACAGGTAATTGGGGAAAAAAAACAATTTAAGCAAATGTATTTTCTATTAAATATCTTTGTGGAAGTTCACCAAATTGACATATTTACTACCCATTATTAAAGACTACTACCCAAACAGGATTTGAAGGAACACTTCATGAGATAGTAACTGTGCCTACTAGTGAGCCTCACGTCGATAGGGAACTTAAGAACTGTACAAGATCTATTTCTAGATATTATCATTCCATTTAGAACTCAGAGTTTGAGTGGTTGAATTTTTTAAAAAATGTCATATTCTATTGATAAAGCAAAGATATGCTTAAGTAATAATGAAAACCAAAAATGGTAAGTAGCATCCTTTGGAAAAGTAAACCTGTACGTTAAATCTTTCTTTTTTTAATTATGCAGATATTACAGTGTATGAATGATTAGGTTTATGATTAAAATCTTAGCTATACATGGATGATATTAGGAAATGTGCATAAACCTGTTAAAATATTTTTGTTTATAAATAAACACCAGTCATTTTTTTGGTCTTTAACATTCTTTCAATATCCAGTGTAGCTATCATTACCCATGTATCAGCAGAGAATTACTGTGAGCGAACAATGAAAATCTTAGATTGGAAAGGTATTTCCCCTTAGCTATCTCTTAGTTTGAATTAAACTTGAAGTTTTTGGCTTTTATGATATTAACATGAGTGAAGCAAGCATTCATTGAACAGTGAATGTGTACACCGATTGATGACTCAGAAGGCCCCTCCTAAACTGATCTGAGTTTGTCAATACTGATGCATCATGGGATACTCTCTTTTCCCTTAACTCTACCAGGGTAGAGTCTATCAGAAGTCCCATGAACTTCCATGTTTCTCTGTGTGCTGTTTCCTCTCCCAGAAATACCCCTTCCTCTGTTCTTTACCACATGAACGCATTCTCCTTAAAACAAAGCTTGTACATCTTTTCCTGCTCAGTTTTTCTTCCCCCCCCCACCCCTGTTTGACCCCTCCCCTTGCCCCATTCCCTTGGCATTCACACTGCATTGTGGTTGTTTCTTTGCATGTGTAACTCCCTGCCTAGTTGCTGCACCTGAGTTTCAGTAACTCTTTTTTACCTATGTAGCTCTATACACATTTTAAAAGGTCTGATGGTTCATTATTGATTGATGGGGAGAACTAGGAAGTAAAGGAGTGAGATTAAAAGAATAAATGAAAAAGAGAATGAATGAACTGAGTGTAAGAAACTCTTCCAAAGAAAATTCTATGTAGTTAGGCAGAAAGTGACTCAAGAGACAACCCAGAAGATATGATAGCTGTCTTTTATTGATAGTACCTGTTATATGATTTTTTTTTTTTCTTATAAGCAATCAGCAGCAGCGTCTCTGGTATATTTAGTAACTATTTACTGGGAAATAGGACAAAAGGGTTTCCCCCCTCAATTTCAGTGTTTGATTCTCTGAGAGATACTAAAGTGATCATGAAAAGTACATTTTCACTATCACTCACTAAATTATTCCATGAGACTCTTAAGTTAAAAAAATAGTTACATTGACAATTATTTAGAAAATATAAAATGTTTAATATTAAAAATTCATCGTTTAAGTGGAAAGAACACAAGAAAGACTGCCTAGAATTGTGCCTTAGTGGCACGATCATTTGACAGTTACTCTTACAGGTTTGAGAGTTTTGGAATGGAATTGTGGAAAGCTAAATAAAGGGTTTCCATATGAAATAAGTAAGGGGAATTAGGATGATCATGGTTTTAGAAAATAGAGTAGCGTGAAATTAAAAATCTGAGAAAAATACTTTATGCAAAAAAGAAATTTAAGCAGTTATGAATCATTAGTGAGCTGTTAAACTATATTTAATAAAGTAACTATAATTTCAATACTTCATGTTGATCTGAACTGACGTCTATGAGATTTAGAGAGGTATGTATTTATCAGTAATTTAAAATTTTGTGTTAATGGACTTTTGGTAGGATACCATGTTATCTTCTAATTAATATTTCTGAAAACTTGCCAACTCATTAGGTCTTACCACTACTTTCTATAGGTGAAGAAATTAAAATTCTAATTTTGGAATTAGAATTACTAAGCGACTAATCAGTTTTCACATTATTTAATAATCACTCTTGGTCTACACTAAATTTCACAATTTCTTTTGTACCTTTATACTGCTAACCCATTGATAAGAAAATTTGTTTTTATTTAAAAATCCATTAATGGGACTACTTTTCAAGTATATAATATCTTTAAAAATGTCAATCTACAAGGTCACATCCAAGCAAAGAACTAATGAAGAATGAATGAAATCTCATAAACTTCCACCTCATAAATGGTAATAAACTTTTTTTTACTATAACTTCCCTTCCTTTACTTTTATTTTTTTCTTTCTTAGGTAAGAATTTGCCATAATGCCCCTCCTTGTTGTTAGACTTAGAGAACTATGAAGTTGGAGTGGAGGTTTTTTTTTCTTCTTTTGCACCCTTCCAGGAATAGTTTATTGGTACATCCTAAATGTTATTCCCTGCTGTTTCGTTCAGATGCATAAGAATTCCCAGCATCATTTTTGTTATTCTTCAAACAAGAAAAGTATTGGTTTTTCCAAAGTATTTAAAATATAAGGATTGAAAAGCATAATATTCTTTCTATGCTTGATTATAGTATAATAACAAAATAATATTAAATTTTGAACTGATCTAAGTCATTTTGAGATATTTCTAGGTCATTGTACTATATAAATATATTTACATGGCTTTAAGTGAAATGGGAATAATGAAGTTTTGAATTTTTGAAGTCACCCTAAAACAGTTTACCTGTTAATGCAATAAAGGCAATGGCATGATTTCCATTTTACATATGAGTAAACAGAAACCCAGTTCATATAAGCCAATCCTAGACTCTAGAGGTGGGGGACACTGGCAGGTTCTCACCTCTACCTTGCAGCATTCCACCTCTTGTGTTACAAGAACACATCACCTGCAGTAAACTCTCCCGTGCTCTATCAGTCAGCATTTCCAGTCTCCCTTTAGAGTTAGTGACTTTCATCTTTCTCTTCCCTCTTACCACCACGTATTACCCCGACTCTCCCTCCCTGAAGGGGCCCCATGTTCCAGGGCAGAAGTGTGATTCTGCCTTTTCTCAGAACACTCTTCTTCCTTGTGATTATTTGGACCTTTTACATTGGAAGGAAAAGATGAGAAAACTGTTTGCAGAAAACAGGAAATTATTTTTACTTTTTACAGTCTGATTAAATACTATTTCATGTTTTTCAAATACAATATTAAATATTGATCTATGTAATGTGAAACAAAATGTTATAATTTGTGATACCTTTATTAATACTTTTTTTTTAAAATGGTAACCCATAAAGAAAGGAAAATATTAAATAAAAGCTTTAAACTTTATAACTGTTTTTTTGTTTGTTTAGCCTCACATTTATAAGTAATTTCTTTGTATTGAAATTCAGAATATGCTTAAGGAAGCTTTATAAGCAAGTTGAGTCAATAACAAAAAATATGACCTTTGTTTTCACTGGTTAAAGAACTGTTTTATGTAAATAAGAAACAAAAAAGATGGAAGTGTCAGATACAGATTATTTTGCATTTATTGAAGTAAAGCTATGTTTGTGAAACTTTTTTCTTTGATCAGTCTAAGTAGTTTTAATTTATAGCTACTAGATTCACAAACTTTAATAGAACCATATAAATTCCCTAGAGTTGGTACTGGAAATTAACCAGTGTTACATTGGTGCAGGGAGATTCTGCCTAACACACTCTCCCAAAAATATTTAAATAAACAGCATTATGGCACAAATATATTGCACAAATGATGTTTGGGGCTAAGTCTGTTTTCACAAATATTGCTGTAATCACATCTTATAATTGCATAATCTAGTGCATAGAAAGACATTTATAATAAATATAATGCAGAACTGTGACACTGTTTACTAAAATTGACAACATTGATTGTTACTACAAAACACTCTTCCTAAAACTGATTTTGGTAATTTGATACAATTTCCTTCCTAAAACTGATTTTGGTAAGGGAGATATTTCATCATTTATTATATCAATTGACCATCTTACTTAAAGTTGCCATATAAAGTTAGATCTTTCAGCTTTGAATGCTCCGTTTTTGTTTAAAAATATATTTAAGTAGGCCCTTTGTTCACTTATGCTTCTGAAGTGACATTGGGGACCTGCTCCTTGAAGACATGAATCCAGAACGGTGCCCTATATTCACATATCCTGTGGGATCCTATAAAACCATGTAACTTTCTGTAAGACTTTCACAGTTTTCAAAAGACACACTGAATGATCTTCAGTTGTGAAATATAGACGTTACATTAGCTTATATCTGTGTCAGGTTGCTTTCTTTCCTGCTTTTCCTCTACCCCCAAGTCAATCACTAGTGACACTTTGGTGTACAAGTTGGATACGCCTAATCATTTTGTATAAATATCTAAAGCTCCGAAATATAGTGCACTTTAATGTATTAGACCCACTTTAGGGTACGAAAATGTGTCCTTGGATAGATGGAAATTGGGTATATCTGGGAGGCTGATATAACATAATTGGTCTCAGAGGGATTAAGATGGGGGTGAAAAAGAAACAGTACCAATAGCACCAGTCTTTATTATTCTATTGAGAATTGTGTTAGTGACCTGAAGCTATAATGCACAAAGAGCCCTATTGTTATTACCTGTACGTGACTGAACTTGATACGTAATTGGGTTATCCCTTCACAACAATGACTGTGAACACTGTCTTCTTATTAATATTTCTGAAACCATCGATATGCTTTGAAATATCTTTAGAAAGATGTAGATCAAAATATAATCGTACTTTTTCTCTTTATTAGAAACAAATATTCATATCACTTACAATTTTATGATCCTTTAGAAATGTAGAGAATCCTTGTTATTTTTACTTTATATGTTTTTTCTCATTTAAATGTTTCAGTATCGCTTTTCAAATTCCCTTAAGCATCTGAATTTAACTGTCTTTTCTTTCTTGATTTGGGCATTTGCATTTTCAGGTCTTATTTTCTGCCCTATTTTTAAATTATTATATAAAATAATATTTTTCCAAAAAGTACATATTTTTACAAGCATATTTAAACGCATGCATACACTTTGTGATAACATAAGCCTTTTTATTTTTAATTAATGTTGTAATATAGACTGATTTCAAGTAAATTTCTGTAATTTAAAGTAATAAATGGAAAGCTAATTTCTCAAACTTCTGAGAAAATAAAACTAGATATATAGGAGTGCATATCTATAATGCTTAAAGTTATTAGTCAAATTTGTTTTCCAAGAAGCTGGCTAATAATATAGTACTTAGAATCATTGCGAAGTACTGGATAAACATTAAGGCTTTTTTTATAGTAACAGTTTCCACAGATTTGCAGGAACTTTGTAAAATGGTAAGACTAACATTAAAGACTATCTCTATTACATTTTGAATATTTAATGTCGGACTTTGATAGAAAACATAGAGGCATTTTTTTAAAATGAGGTAGCATTGATTTACAACACTGTGATTAAGAGGTCTAGGACCATACCCTTACCAAATGTATGTTACAACTCTACATCTACCACCAAGGCACCATAAGTTAGAGGATTTTTTTTTTTTTAATGATTCATCAGGTTACTATGTAAGTATAAATAATTTCTCCCATATTAAGATTTATGAGACAAAATTAAAAAATACCTTTTATTTGTTCAGAGGGCAGGACTTTCACTTTTCCTGAATGAGTCAAATTGGAAATAATATTGAACAGTAGTCATAATACCAAGCTTAGGATTTTTGTGTCATCACTCAAGTGTCTCTGTTGTGAATAAAGTAAGCCCCATTGTGAGTTTTGCAAAGCCCTAGAGAAAATGTTTTGATTTGTATTTTGTTTGGAATTGGCCAATGAAACAGGAGAGCAGGTCCATTAATCTTAGAAAGCAGATAGGCTGAAAACTATCTGGAAGATAGCCCACCTTGTATGCAGTAATGGCAGCGAGAGAACCTGTAGACCAAGTCAGGATTTTCCTTTGGCATTATCTCAAACTAAGTTCAAAGGCCTGGACTGTGAAGCTCAGCTGCTTCAGGCCAAATCCAGGCTGTGCGCTTTATTGTCTTGTGTCCTCACGAATGTTCCTTCACTGTAAAATGTGTCTTGAGCGGTGACCCCACTGCATGGAGTCGTTATGAGGATTGAATAAGTTAAATGCATAGCATGGTATTCCATGAAATCAGCTTTTAGGAAATGGTTTTCACTGCTGTTGTCCTAGAAGCTCATAGCTGAAGCCCACAGTTGGATCACAGAACATAAGGAGATATCTTTTGATCTGATACTGTTTGGGGTCCGTATTGTCATTGTCCACTGAAAACTTTGAAAAACATTAGTTCCCTTGAACATTTCAATCTAAGTAATGCTCTGCTTTGCCTACTACCAACAAAAATTGCACCCTCAAGTGACAAGTGAGTCAGCCTGTTCTGTGTGGATTATTAGCAACTGAAAATTTGGAGTCTCTTGGAAACCACTTTTCTCTTCCTCTGACTAGTGACTTTTAAGCCCATTCTACTGTCTTACTATTAAGTCCCAGTTTCTAATAGCTAAATGACTGTTTTACCCTCCTATTCATTCATTACCCACCATTTTTACCTTCATGTATAAAAAACACAGATAACTCCTTTTAAAAGTTAAATGATACTGTAGTTTTATAGATGAAGAAGAAAGGATGAGCTGTGGCCTTATTTATGTAATGTAGATTGTTATCTGGTGTGATAGGAGATTGAATACATGTAGATTTTTTTAAACTAAGTTACTAAAGTTAAAAGTATAAAACTTTTTATATGCAGTAAGATAAAAGTAAATTAGTTGTGGTTTTCCCCTTTACTTTACCAAAAACTGTTGCAACTGATTTTTTTCCTCCACTAGGTTATCAGTTCAGTATTTTGGTTATTTATAATTTTTTATTTTATTGTGATATCATTGTTTTTTTTTTTAACTTAAGTAACTTTACTTGACAACATATATGTAAGATTTGCATTACTGAAAATGTGTGTGTACTACATTAAATTCATCACTAAAATTTAAAACACCCGTAATTACCTCATATATATAAAGAACAACTATATCAAAGTAAGAATTCAGACATGAGTCTCCCCTTTCATATTTACAGTCCTCTCTTTTTTTCAAAGAGGACTTATACGACTTGTAGGTTATTACTATAAATATAGACGTAGAAGTACAAGTTCAGAAGTGGGGATAGAAAGGAATGTAAATATGCCTATCCTGTTAGTTAATCCAGTGCTGATGGTTGAACATGTCATTTCGTTATTGCTTCTTTTTTGTTTGGGCACAAAGGGAAGCCGTAAGCAAATTATTTCTGCTCTTAAGGAGGAAATATCCCAGTTCTACAGAGAAGACAAAGTTTTCTTCTATTGTGGTAGGATCCCGTGGAAGGATCTGCGAATGAGGTACCAGATAGTGTGTTCCACAGCAGTTATACAGCAAATACTTAAGTGAGTTTTGATAAAAGCCAAAAGCAAATATTAAAGCATGGCTTTGGAAATTTGATATGGCAGTGGAGTAAATTCATATGCTCCAAGGATACAGTCTTCTGGAAACCTAATTTGAGTAAAGGTTAGAACTTAAATCAGTCAGTTGTAAAAATGAATTTTATCCATTTGTTTAGGATCGTCCCTAAATTTGATTCTCTTAGCAAGAGTTTTATAGAGGCTACATGACATACTTTTCAATACTCTTTGAACATTCATATCTTTGAATATTCATTCAAATCTTAATATACTCTTTGACAAAAACCTGAAGACCTGGATTCTATTCTGCTCATTTGCTTAAAGGAAAACCAATATCAAATCAGGTTGACAGCCTTGATCAAAGTTGAGGCATCTTATGTCCTGTGTTCACTGGATGGAGTGAGTCAGAATGAATGAATGAATGAATAAAATAAAAGCACCTGAGATGTTACTGTCTTAACTGCTGTGATGACCACCTTGTAACTAGTACTTCCTGTTAATGTCTAGTGACTTATCTCAGATAACCTTAAACCAGCAGTGATGCTGACTAACATTGCACATTAAGCTGTGTGAGGCGTCTGAGCAATTCAAGCCAAATGGCCAATTAGGTGGGGGATTGCCACGCTTTAAAAATAAATGTGAAAAGGCTCTGAATGCTTTTGTAAAAGATCAAATCCCATTTAAATTTGGCATTTTTTAAACCCAAAATGATAACCTGCCCCAAGTTAACATAAGAGAATCACATCACTCACAGTTATATTCAGTATAGCTTAACATCTTTTTACCTTTATAATCTAAATAGGAGGAGAGTCACAGAACCCATTCTAATATACAATTCAGGTGTAGAGAGTAAACTGAAAATTCGGTAATTCATGGTTCTAGTAAGCATCTCTAACACGATACCCTCCAAACTGCCCCTCTTGCCATTTCTCGTCCCTGTGTGTCACCTACCTCTGCCCCTGGTGCTCATGGCAACAGTGCCTTCCAGGTACCCTGGGAAGGACTTCTGAATAACAGTGCTCTTAACTTGAGGTCTTAGAGGAACATAATTGAACATTCTTTTGGTGTCACTCTGCTTGATCTTTGACTATGTCAAGAAGATGTATACTGAACTTGGTTTGAGAGATCTCTCTCCCTTCTTGCTTAAAAACTGATTTCTGGCCCTCCCTAGTGGCGCAGTGGGTTAAAGCACAGCACTGAGAATCTAAAGCCGCTTCCACATGAGTTCAATTCCCGCCTGCCCCAGAGGTGACCACATGGTGTGGCAGACCTCTCCTGACCCGTCCGCTGCTCCCCTCAGCAGTGTACTTCGTCGATCTGCCTGTTCTGTTCCCCACTCTGTCTCTGGTGAAGCCTCTCACCGCCCCTGAGCCTCTGGCCTGTACCCCAGTTCTGTATGCACAAATAAATCTTTAAAAAAATAAAAAACAAAACAAACAAACAAAAAACTGATTTCCTGTTGCCTTCTTAAAAGGCCCTAAACTCCTATGTCTTTCTTTTTAATTGACCTCAGTTTATCATTTCATCCCCATTGTTCCCTATTCACACTGAAGTACTAGCTGTGGCCTTCACATACTCACACTACTTCACCTGAGCATGTTTGTTCTTTCCATTATCTCTGCTTAGAATCTTCGCCTCCCATTCCATATTAGAACTGTGTTCATGCTTCAGACCTCATCTCAAGGGCCACAACAAAATCTGCCCTTTGTCCCTCAGCCAGAATTACGCATTGATTCTCTCATTCATTCTGTGTGCACTAACCATTCATCACTACCCACCCTTCAGATGAATTTAGTTTACTAAGAGCATAGACATTCAGTGAAGTATAATTAGGTATTATAGGGACCTTAATAAATTATTGTGACTGTACACTGGGAGCCAAATGGAAATATTGGTAATGCATGACAGCAGGATGATTAGAAACAGCTTTAGAGAGAAAATGTGTGGAAAATGAGTAGACTGGGCAAAAGAGTTGGAGGTCTGGGGAAATGTGGCATAAGTAGAGCACCAACATAAGCAGAAAGGGGTGGGTATGGGGCAGTTTGGTGAGCACAGAACTGCCGTTGTAATGTAGAGTAGCTGTAGAGAGGTAAGCTTGGAGTCTAAAATTCAAACTGGAAAAATAAGAAGGAACAGCATTTTAGAACCCTGTGAGACACCATGCCAAGTGTATTTGCCTTTCAGTGAGGGGTCACGAAAATGCTTCATATTGAAGTATGGTTAGTTTGGTGTTTATGCAGACCTAGCGAGAGCAGAAGAAAACTATAGGCAAGACTATTCCAGGGGTGTAACAGTGAAGACTGTGCAGTAAGAACAAATGGAAGATTTAATGGAGCTTGGGTATGATGATGAGACAGGTCATATCAGGGAAAACTTGATAAGGTGTTGTGTGTACAAATTGCAGATTCTGGTTTGAGAAATTTAAGACACTGCCCAAGATAGTAAGAACTTGTTTGGGAAGAAAATTAGTAAGGTCTCAGCTCTAAACATTATGATATGAGGTATTTGTGATAGATATGCCCAGAAGGCAGTTAGCCATAGTGATTGGGGCCTGTAGGGAGGTCTGGGCTGAAGACATGTGTCTGTGATTCTCAGTGTGTTGGTAATTTTTGAAGCCATGATAGTAAATAAAGTTGTTTAGAGTAAGAAAGCAGAGTAAGAAGGAAAAGTGGCAAGTAAAGGAAAGAACTTAGGAGCATACCTGTATGAAGAGGGTTATCAGATGATAAACCTGTGAAGGAAACAAGAAGAGAAAAAGGCAGACAAGTTAGAAGAGAACCAAAATGGTGCCATGAGCCTGAGCCAGAGAAGGAGACTCCCAACAAGAATGTGAACACAGCGCCAGCTACATAAGAGCTGACGGGTAGAGTTATTACATTTAGCAACTGGCATATAGTGCTGATCCTTGCCAGTGTACTTTCTTCGAAGTACTTGTAGGGAATGGAAATGAATAGTTCATTCTAGAGAGCTTAATTTAGTAGGCTGAAGAACTTGATAATGTAAGTAAAATTTTTCTCCAGAGGCTCGGCCTTAAGGCAAAAAAATTAGAGGGACAAGTAGTTAGCAGCAGTTCTGTGCATTTTTTCCTTTAATCTGAGAGAAACTTAATGGTACTAATAGATGATAAAGAATCAGCAAATGAAGGGGAATCGAAAATACAGAAGAGGAATGATAGATTCATTCACTTACTAAATTTTCATTGCGATTCAACTCTGTAAAGATTCAGAGATGGAAGAGATTCCAGCAATAGAGTTGAGAGTAGGAAAAAAATCCCTTTGACCACAGAAGAGTAAATGCAAAGATGACTCAGATGTAGGTAGGGTTGAAAGTGTGGGGGCAAGAGACTGAAGAAGCATAGGGGTTGTTTGGCTTTCTTGTGAAGTGGGAGGTCAGGGCGTGGATGGGAGGAGTTAGCAGGTGGTGCCCACGGCAGTGATCTGGAAATAGCCATGTAGGGGCCTGGGGCTCATCAGGTATAACATTTGGGTGCAAAACAGCCTCCACAGTCCAGTTTCAGTTGGAATCCTGAATCTGGTGACTACTGACTGGGGGCTTTCTGTGGTTTTCTCCAGCAGTCCCTAGTTTTTCAGGGGAGGTATAGGGAGAGAAAATAAAGACTGATTAGTGGTGATGTTGCCAAAGAAGTGGTTAAAGAATTGTGTTGTGAGGTCTAGATCGGAAGTGAACAACACATTCAACAGGAGATGATTTACTGGAGGGAAGTGGCCTGGAAATAGGGTGAATCAGAAATCATAGTGCAGCCGGGCTGAGATAGGGTGAGACGCCTGACAGGACAGCAGCTTGTTCTGACTTTTCTTAAGTGACCCCACAACATTTTGAGGCATAGGCTGTGCTTCTGGGAGGCAGAGACTAAAATGGTATGAAAGTGAGTATTAAGGTCTGGTAACCAAGAAACATATTGGACAGAGTATGGATATCATAGTGACCCCAAGTGACAGCTGCAGTCCTTGGACTGTCAACCTGATGTCCAACCTGGTGTTTTCCATGAATGAGGTGGAACAACTGAGTGAAAAGAATGCAGGAAAAGAAGGATAATTATGGCATTGTCTCGGTGGAGTCTTTTTACTTCTGACTGCCTCACCAGGTCTCTTGAGATATCTATCGCTTTATAATTTATACATAGAATTGTTCATATGATTTCTCAGCCTCCTATTTGTTTCCTTATTAATCATTTCTCTTTTCCCCCACTAGATTGCAAACTGTATAAGGGCAGGTGACATGTATATTTCATTTGCTGCCTTATCCCTCCAGTACATAAAGTGGCAGGTACATAGTAACTAGTCAGATTTTATTTAAGGAATGGATGGCACGTGGGGGAAGGGGGAGTCAGGTTATCAGGAAGGAAAATGAGTCACTCCCTTCTCTTCTCACCCTGGACAGTCAGCCTTCTTTTGTGGACAGGTGGTTTGATTTATCCTTCATGCCCCCTAATGCCAACATCTCTCTGAAAAAAGAGTAGGTCCTCTGGAAATATTGGTGTGCCAAAGGCTTTAATTGATGCACAAACATACTTTAATTTTATAGGGTTTTGGTTTCTTACTTTGTTAAATGTTTATTTAAGAAGTTTAGGAAAAAACATATCAAGTTGAACATCAGCATTACCTGAATCATAAATGCTGTTTATGAGGTATGCATACTTTATATCTCATTTTATATCATAAAAATAATAATTCCTCTCAAAAATAAAATCTTGAAGATAAAATGAAGTACATTTCTATTGGAGATTAAACTAGCATAACTGCATTGTGCTAGCTCTGTCTCCTAAGGGATTTCTGGTTTGCTGTCCTCTGGGAGGGTTAAGAAGCAACATTCACTGCTGTTTCCACTGCTCGCCCTTTATCTGTCTTTATCTTCTCCTCTCTTGTCATTCCTGGTTCTCATCTTTTACTCTGGAGAGCTAGAGAGCCACTGCCTTTTTAGATAAACTGCATCATTCCATCTCCAATCAGGGTGGTTTCTCCTCCTAGAAGAACTCCAGGGCCCACCATTTGCTGCATTCAGTTGGAAATCTCACCCTATTTTGTGTTTAGAAGGCAGGAAAAGAAAGATTTAATGCCAACTTGAAGGATGCGGCAGCTTTATTCAAAGAACCGCTGTTGGACCTACTTGTGTTTTGGTTAAGCACTGTGACATTTTGAACCACAGTTTTCCTTTCATCCTTTCTGCTGCTGCTTTTTTAAAAGATTTTATTTATTAATTTTTGTGTAGAATAACTGGGGTATAGATCAGAGGTAGAGGAGTGAGAGGATTCACCAGAAACAAGTTGGGAACAGAACAGGCAGATCTACTGAAACACACTGCTGAGGGGGCAGCGGGCGAGCCAGGAGCAGTCTGCTGTGCCCTGTGGGTCAGCTCCCTGCCTGGGGATCGAACTCGGGGATCATCCTACTGGTAGTGCTGAGACTTAACCCTCCTAGGCCACCAGGGAGGCCCCTTTATGCTTCTTTTATCTTTTTTATTTCGAAAGAAATTGCCTTTTCATTTTCATTATCTTTTTACTATTGCTGTAAATGCTTTTCCTACCATTTTCTCTGTTTCTCTATTTTCTTCATCATGTATAACTGGGTGTTTTGTTTTGTTTTGTTTTCTCATTATAGTGGGGAAAATAACAACCTCTTTCTTACTTGAACTTCTCTTACATCACTACTCTAAAATGTCCCTTAAGGACATTTACTGCTGTTCTCTGCTCTTTTGCAAGAATGAAAATGCTCAGACCCTCTCAGCAGGTGCAGCATCACCATCAACATTGACTAATTTCCACATGTGAAGTCAAATCATTAAACTTAACTCCAGCCGAATCATCTAATTTTAGAAATGAGAGAAGAGCCTTTAGCAGTCATCTGTTCCAGCCTTTCTGGTTAAGTAGTAGATGAAGAAATAAATCTCGACCAAGTGCCTTGCTTGCACCACCGTTGTTTGCAGCACGCTCACTGTTCTGTCTCCTCTCCAGCCCTCCCTTGGTCTGGCGAGCCTCATACACACTTGCTTCAGCGTGACATTTCCCAGTGACACAAGCCTTCGCCATAGCACTATTTAAACAGATGCAGCCCACAGATTTCATCGCCATTCATTTCCTCTAGATGAAAGTTCTTTTTATGATAGAAATTTAGGACTATGATGAAATTATATATTTTTTAATTTATTAAGTGTTAATATGTTAACCAGAGGAATTAATGCAGTTTTCAAAGTAGCTGAATTATTCCTAATGACATGGTTACAAGGCAAAAGAAGCTCACTCTTCCTCTTAAGTTGTCTTATGGTCTGTGAAAGATCATGTGTAGTGTTATAAAGACACATAGTTTCATAGACTGATGACAGTTAGAACCATGAATGAAATCCCATGTTCTTCCACTCAGCGGCTCTGGAATCCAATGGGCGGGTGTTTTCTTAACTCAGTAGGGTGTGCCTTTTCCCCTGCAATGTAAACACGTGACCTCTACTGTGTCATCTGTACAGTGATGACAGTAATATTACCACATACAATTGAGAATTCAAATGCTACTTACAATTTACCTTGTTCATAATTGATTGTTCTTTGTTCATTGTTTATTGAATTATTTTTTATTGAGGTAACATTGGTTTGCAACATCATTTGATTCAGAGGTAGAGAGACCCATACTTCTTCAGATGTGTGTTGCCACCCTACACTCACCATCAAGGTACCCATAATCCTCCACCATTGTCCATTGAGCCTCCTTTCGCCTTTTGCTGGCCTCTCTTCCCCTCTAGTAGCCTCAGTCAGTTCTAAGATTTGTTTTGGCTTACTTTGGCCCATCACTTTGTATTCCACATATGAGTGAAATCATGCAGTGTTTGTGTTTTTCTTTCTGACTGACTTTGCTTTGCATAATCTCCTCCAGTTCCATCAATGTTGTTGCAAATATCAAAAGTTCATCTTTCTTTTTTATAACTCTGTAGTGTTCCATTATGAATATACATCATACCATCTTAGTCTTCTTATCCGTCTTTGGCACATCTGTTGTTTCCATAACTTGGCTATTGTAAATAGTTCTGCAGTGAACACAGAAGTGTATATATTGCTTTGAATTAAGTGGTTTTGCATGCTTTAGGTAGAGACCTAGGAATGGAATTCTAGATCACGTGGTAGATCTATTTTTTACTATTTTAAGAAACATCCACACTGTTTAGCATTAGTTTTTCCCAGCACCATTTTTTGAAGAGACTTCTTTCTTCATTGTATGCTCTTGGCTGTCCTATTTTTAGTTTAGAGGAGTGCTTAACTCACCCCATTCTAATCTAATATAAACTAATTAAAAGCATTGTATGTATTTATATAATGACTAATGATAAATGTATGTGCTAACATCTATCCTAATTGCCTCATATAAAATTTTATATATATAAAATTAATTATTAAAGTTTAAACTTAGAATCAAGGTTATAAGTTTAGATCAAATAAGTATATCTATCTACAGTTAAGTATATCTATCTACAGTTAATTTGGAGCTTTATAGTTTAAAAAAAACTACTGTTTTTTGTAAGCTGTCTTCTGATTAATTTTCTCTGAAATTTAATATGGCCATTTAAAGCCTCTTATCATGAAAAATACTTCTTGCTTGACATTAATAGTCACCAATAAATATATTCCTTAGAACATTCAACTAATTATAAAATCACTGACACCAGTCATGTTTGTTTCTAGCCAAATGAATATTTACTCAGAAAATGTACTTTTCTTGTAAATCTGTAGATATTTGAAATTTCTTCACTTGTAATTATGAACTGAAACGGTCTTCTTACGCATGTTGTTTTTCTCTCTTGGCAGCTACGACAGTTAGTGAATATGTGTATCAACCCAGACCCTGAGAAGCGACCAGACATCACTTATGTTTATGACGTAGCAAAGAGGATGCACGCGTGTACCACAAGCAGCTAAACATACAGAAGATCATGAAGAACTTAACCAAAATAATTTAAAGTATTTTTGTGCAAATTATACCTCCCTGTTTCTGTCTGGGTGTTAATATTTCAGAGCTGATATGCTTTGAATCCTTAACCAGTTTTCATATAAGCTTCATTTTGTACCAACTTAAGTCACCTTTCGCAAAACCCCAAATGACTTTGGAATAATTAAATTGCATGTTAGGAGAATCAGTAAAATGTAAAACATGTAGTGACTATATGTTTTCAGGCCTAGGAGTTTTCTGCTGATAAATTTGTGTTCAAATAGACTCTCAGTGCCAAATATTGCAGGTGCAGTCTGGCACTCAGCAGCATAGACTGGGAAGTGTCTGAACATGTGACTTGTTCGCCTTTCAGTCACTTACGGACATTTGAGATGAGCACAATCGTGAACTTTTGTGATGACTTCACCTGTAACAGTTTAAAGTATGTGTTTTAGTCCTTAGCATTGTAGCTTTTAAATATAATTAAGATAAATGTAGACATACACTATTTCAGAAACATTTAAAATTCTTTGCTTATACATTCGAAATGCAACTTTTAAATGTGAAAAGATTTGGGGACAAAATGTGAGTCAGACACTGAAGAGTGTTTTTGCTTTATTTTGTTTTAATTTCTTTGATTGTTTCTTTGCATTGAAATGGTATAAATGAATCTATTTAAAAAGTGGTTAAGGATTTTTTTGGCTGGTGTGATAGTAATTTTAAAACTTGCACATTGCCCAAGCTTTTTTGTGTTTTTGCTGTTGTTTGTACATTTGAAAAATATTCTTTGAATAATCTTGCAGTACTATATTTCAATTTCTTTATAAATTTAAATGCTCTACTCATAATTGTATACTGTAGTATAAGTGTCTGTTTTATTCATAGATTTTATTGAAGTGCTGATTGGTCCCCTTCAGAAATTTTTTTATATTCTTCAAGTTACTTTCTTATTTATATTGTATGTGCATTTTATTCATTAATATTTTCTGAACATAAAATCTTTTTAAAAATCTTTGGCATACCAACACTTTCCCTGGATTGAAACATTTTTTTTAAATTTCAAAATATTGGCCTACCCTGTGTGGATGGTGTATTTTGTCTTGTTTGAGAGGAAGAAAAGGATGTATGTTGCACCGTACCTGTGAATGTTGATACAGCTTCAGTTCATTGGACAAGATTGTAATTGTAGAACATGTTTAAAGAAATGAAAACTAGCCATTGTTACCACAGCCAGAATTTTTATGAGATTTACATTTCTGTTGAGAAGATTTTAAGCAAAGTACTGTATTCAAGAATGAAGATGACAGAGATGATAACACTTCATTTACTTTAAGGAAATGTGCAGAGTTTCCTAAATACTGTTGTGGAGATGTGTTTTCCCTGAACAACTTCCTGTTAGTGATGACTGGTTATTCCTCACAGCATTGTGACTAGCCAAATGGCCGAGTGGCAGACCATGCCACCCATGACCTTGGGATATATAATCCTGTTAACATGAAGAGGACACCTTCCTTTAGCTGATAAAACTACTGGTTTTGTTTTTTCATATAAGTATTTTTCCTATAGTCATTTGAATAGTTTCAAATAATTTGTACACTTAAAAAATGTGTAAAGGGCAAAAAAAAAATAAGCTATTTTTCCCCAAAACTTAATCAGTTATGTTATCCATCAGTCATGTTATCTGAAGGACAATTTTATCTTAACATAGGCAGATGAAACTGGTTGATCTTAATGAAGACTGAATGAATTGTTCTTCCCAGGTTCTACTGCCTTAGAACATTCTTACTGAGCACCCAGAGAGTTATCTCTAGTAGTAGAAGTAAAACTGTTTCCAGTTAACCATTGGTGTCATGTCCATTCTATTGTAATATAATTGATTGAGATGAAATGTTTGTGGTTGAAGCAGTCTTTTTCTTGCAGTATTTAAAAATACTGCAAATAATGCAGCTCTAAACTGCATTAGCTGCCTGCTAACAATGACTTTTAAGCAAAGATTTAAGCTTTTCTTTTAGTTAATCTATCTGCCAAAGGAATTAGCTGGGAAGAATTGAATGATCAGGGAATTTCATTATTTTCTACATGTAGAAACTTTGTTTCTGATATTGTATCTTTTTTATCTAAGTGTTTATATTTTTCCTGAAACCACTGTGTAAATTTTAATTTAGAATGGGATCATTTCAAAGAATTATGAAGATGATTATAGGTTTTACTTTTATAATCACCTACAAAATGTTCTCTCTATACCTTTGTTTGTAAATCAATTTTGTGTTAAATGAAACATTTTAAAGGAATTGAGAATCAGTAAAATGAAAGGCATATCTGATTCTAAACCTTTTTTAACCATTGGTACAGGTTACCCAGGTTACACTGGGGGTAACTTTGTTTTGTATGCTGAGGTTTAGGAATGGTCAATGAAGGGTACCCCAATATAAATAAAGTGCTCAACAATGTGCAATGATTGTAAATTTAGTAAGATATTTCATGAATGCTTTGCCATTCTACCTGGTATCTATCACAAAACACCTTTCTTGTATCCATATACTTCAGGTGTTGCTGTTAACATTTACATATTTATTTTAACCAAAATGTTATTCATATTAAATGTTTTTCTTTAAAATTAATGTATTATGTTTATAACCCACAATTACATAATTATCCTATGCCTTATATTTCAGTAGTACTGTAATATGGACTTTTTGTGAAATACTTTTATTTTGTTATGCTTCAAATACACATACTAAAAGATTCTGTTACTAGCTTTGAAAATTGTATTATATCCTAATATAAATAAAATATAAAATTTAAAATAGTACAGTAAAAATTTAAGTAGCTGTGGTCTTTTTTCTCTTAATACCTGTTTATTTCATTTACTACTTAACCTACAGTAACAACCTTTTCTCATATACATAACTTTTTTCATTTTGTAGAAGCCTGAGAACTTAAGCAGTAAAGAGTGATTGCAGAGCTTGCACAGATCCTAAGAAATAGTTTTTTAAATATATATTAAAGAAGGAACATTTTCACATGTTCTTCATCTCCTTGTACATTAATTTCTATCTTTGAATAAGAAAAAATCCTAAAAGGTTAAAAAAATAATAATAAAGGAATTGTCATCTTCCTGCTTTGAACCATGAGTCTAAAGCTTAGGTGACATTACACTCTTATCACTATAAGGCGCTTCTAATAAGATAGCTTGAATTTTCTTTTCACATAATAAGTGAGGATTGCTGCTGTGTCTGAAAATACATTTTTTTTTTAAATTGATATATCATTTGTTTAAAATACTGTGTAAGTTTCTGGGTTCAGCTTCACACCTTGATAAATGGTAACTACCATTTTATAGCCACCACCATTCATTGCTACCAAATTGACTTCATCTACCCTTTCCTCCCACATTTTACCCCTCCCCACCTTGGGTGGAAAATAGCTAACTTTGCAACCTGTAACATTAAAGAATAATTAGTGTCTGTGTGTGTGTGTGTGCCTGTGTACATATGTGTATGTGATTGACAATTTAGTTGTCAAGAGTTTTTGTTTTGTTCATCTGCTTGTTTGTTTTCTTCATATTGTGCATATGAGTAAAGTCATCTGATGGTTGTCTTTGTCTTTCTGATTTATTTCACTTGGCAGAATCACCTCAGGCCCCAACAGAGTTCATCTGTTTTACAGCAGAGTAAATGTAATGGGGTAAAATCTGCCAGGCTGGTGATAGAGTCATGGGTCTACTTTATCCATTAGGATCACGTCAGATTGTGGTGGAAAATGGCTAACTTTGCAACCTGTAACATTAAAGAATAATTAGTGTCTGTGTGTGTGTGTGTGTCTGTGTACATATGTGTATGTGATTGTAAGGTAATAGTAATTTTTAGCCATAGGAAGATGTTGGTACTTGAGAATCAGTATCCACAGATCTTGGTATCCATGTCACCTTGAAACCCATCCCCAGGGGTACAAGGGATGACCAAGTTTTCAGGAAGTCAAAAGGTACACAGAATCTTCAAGTGTGTGGGCGTGGGTGTCTCTAATGCCCACATTGTTCAAGTGTTTATATGTTATTTGTTGGCATACATTTAGCTTTTATTAATATAGCATCAACAGTCGGCAATGTGTTTGAATTCCTTCATCCCAAGGAAAGACAATCTGCCTCCTTTCCAAGATCTGTTTTGCGCTGTTGACTGTTTCCCAGTGCATTTTGAATGAAAATGGAACAAATTGAGTTATCTGGAGATACTGATTCAGTTTAATGAGTCTCCATATATGGACTAATTAATAAATATATGAATACACACATATGTAAATTTCAATATTCCTAGAAGATAAGTGTCTTAACTCATCAGTGTCCCCACTTGGCAGTTGAGAAAACAGAGCCAGACAGGATAAAGGGTTTTCCCAAGCTCATTGAAAGTCAGATTTTATTCTAAATTTTTTCCAAGTCTCATGCTCCCATCTGTTGACAACAGAGGAATCAGCTAAGAAAATCTGGAGTTGGATTAAAGGAGAATATAGATGAGTTAAGATATTTGTTTTACTCTTTATTGCCCATTTCTCACTGTGGTTTGCTCAACAAAAACTAAGGTGAGAAATGCCTGCGCTACAGGTTTGTTGGTACAGAGTTTGATTTAATGAATGATTTAGGGACGTGGTGGCTTGAACTACCAGCCTAGTAGCAGGATTGGTGAAGGGAGTCTCATAGATAAGGTACTTTCGCATCCTGGGGAGATTTCTATTATTAGTGACCAAAGAGATAGAAAGGCAGTATACTTATTTTTATCTCCTTGGTTGCAAGGCATGTTATTTAGACACATTCCCTACATTCATTTTTGTGAACACTTCATCAAGTAGTCGTTCATATTCTCCTTTTTAACAAGATTAGGTAAGATGCACTCAAAATGTTGACTTGCCTTAGGTCACACAGCCGAAAAGAGGAAAGAGATCACCTGTCCATTAAATACTCAATATTTGTGTGCAAAGTCAGTGGAGGAAAATTTTAGGAAAAGGGATTTTACAAAGACTCTTGAGACCTTGGTTAAAGTGCAAGGGAAGTAGTTCAATTCAAAAGTGACAGTCTCTGAAGTGCTGGACTAAGTTAAGACTACAGTTTGGATGCCCATCAACTTGAATTCAAATTCCATCTCACTAGATTATGAAAAAAAGTGGGAGTCTCCACTATTCTTCTAGAGTAGGGTTGCTTCAAAGCTACTCAGGTCTGTTTTATTGATGTCAATTTTATTCCTTAAAAACAAGCATAATTTTATCAGCTCTAAAGTGGATTATGATGGAGAATTCTGAGTACGTGAATGCTATAGCTATCATCTAAATTAATTTTAGGCTACTTTATTGTGGTTAATACTTCAAAGAACTTATGGCAGAATTCTAATCTTAGTAACATTTAGAAATAGGTTTTTAAAGGACATCGCTGCCTCATATTTCTACTTGCCAGCACAAAGGCAGTTCAAGGAAATGCAAGAAATGTAAACATGCCATAGATATTCTGAGTTAGCTCTGTCACCTCCATTTTCCTTTGAACTCTCAGGTGTATACCAGATACAGCATCTGGGTAGGGAGACCTGCTGAGGCCCCCCCATAATCAGAAGGCAATAATGAGATAAAGTTGGTGTAAATCACATCAGCAGGTTTTTTCCCCCTGCTTCTATGGATTTGTCAAAACACTTTATCATGGAGTACAAATGAAAACAACTATTTTTCCTGTGTCGGAGACAGCATGCTTTTGGCTGGGTGTTTGCCTACAGAGCCCAAGAGTGGCTTGACTCTAAAGCCCGCTTAGCAGTACTCCTGGAGTTCTGTGAACCAGACTGCCCCGCACTTGCTCTTTCTATCATCTTTTACTTTGTATCATGTTCTGTGTGAGGGTCTCTTCCAGTTAAGGATTTAAAGCTAGCTCTTATGTACACAAAAATCAGATTTATATCTTTGTACCACAAAATGAAGCAATTATTTTGTCTTCCAATAGATTCTGCTTGGTCCGCCTTGGCAGGGCTACCCACTGTTGTCTGCGAGGCAGTGACGCGCGCATCAGCTTCATTAAGTAGAGCCCTGCTGACACTGACCATTGATCCAGCAGCCAGCTCAGGTGCATTTGTCCACCGTGTGTTCTCCCTCTGCTCTTTACTTCTCTCCAGGGATAACCAATCAGAAGAAACAACCCTCATGCCTAGTGTTTTGAGAAGCAGAGCAGTTGGATTTCAATCGCCAACCTGTCCACCTACTTGGAAATCAAATTTCAATCTCCTAGGGGCAAAAAGAACATGTGTCCTGTGTGTGTGTGTGTGTGTGTGTGTCTGTGTCCCTCTGTGTGTGCATGAGTGCACATGCATTGTGCTCTTAAGATCCAGTCTAGGTTCAACCACAGGAATTCACTTGGTAACTTAAAAATGAGCAATTCAAAAGTATTCTCTCATTAAATGTGGGATGCATATGCTTTAAACATACCGTTTTCCCTGGAATCCAGGACTGTATACCTAATGCCAACTCTAATGCCAGCTCTAATGCCAGCTTTACAGAATAAGCAGACTTCAGTTTGGTTTATGTCATTACAGAAAGTGTCTTCCCATTTTTATGCTGTTTTGGTGACAAAATGTGGATCATCCTTCTGAATGATTGTTTTCCACTTAGGTGTCTGCTAAGTCATCAATCTAGGATGTTGATTTCTTTCAATAAAATTTCAGAGAAAATCTGCTTTCCTTAAATTTCTGCTATCTCCTGCAAATTAAAACCACAATGAGATACCACCTCACCCCAGTGAGAATGGCACATCTTCAAACAACTAGCAACACCAAATGTTGGCAAGGATGTGGAGAAAAAGGAACTCTCCTGCATTGCTGGTGGGAATACAAACTAGTACAACCACTATGGAAAACTGTTTGGAGGCTCCTCAAACTGCTAAACATGGAGCTTCCCTACGACCCAGCAATCCCACTCCTAGGTATCTACCCAAAAGACACAAAAACACTGATTGAAAAAGATACTTGTACCCCCATGTTTATTGCTGCTTTATTTACAATTGGAAAAACATGGAAGCAGCCCAAATGCCCAAAAGTAGGTGACTGGATTAGAAAGATGTGGTACATATATACAATGGAATATTACTCAGCAACCAAAAAAGAGAAACACATGTCTTTTGCAGCAACTTGGATGGAGCTGGAAAAGATCATGCTTAATGAGATAAGCCAGAAAGAGAAAGAAAAATACCGGATGGTTTCACTCATAGCAGGAGTATAATGGACCAGGCGAGAAAATAACAAAAATAATGAACAGCCATATACCAGAGACATTCTGTGGGGGTGGAGTGGGGAATGGGATCAAAAACGGGGTGGGGGGGAAGAGAGGGAAATGCATGGGACTATGGTAGTGGCACAGGGCTGATTTGGTGATGGGAAACCCACGGGGATTACAATCGAGATGGGAAAAAAAATGTGCAAAATGATGTAAAAATAAACTTTGTAATAAATAAAAAAAATGTAAAATATAAAAAAAAATTTATGCTATCTCCAAGACTCCAGAAATAACAAATATACATATTAATTGCACTGGTTTCTAGGACACCAAGATAGCTCACCTTGAATTTTATCTACTTTGTCTTTCCTCCTAAATATATTATCTGCTCATATAGGTCAGTGGTGTGTTCTTCTTAGTGTTGTATAGACTAAACACAGCTGGTTGACTCTAGCACGTGTCTAGAAAACTGAGCTAGTTTCAGGTTTTATGATGATGATACTTTTGATTTCAGAATCTGTTATCCTACTTTTAAAGAATCTAGAGATTCTTCAGTAATCTCTAAAACAGCAAGCACTAGTTGCTGGTCATGTATTGTAGTAATGTAATAATTACGTGTTGTAACGTGTTATAAATAAATGCTAGATTTACTTTCGTTGTAGGAATAACAGGAATGTTATATAATTCGGAAAACTTCTTCAGGAGTTTTCTTTTCCTCCACCCCCTTACTCTACTGTGTTCCTCCTTGGGTATCAATCATATTGTAAGTAAACTTTATAAAACTGAACTTTATGTCTCTTTATCATTTTATGCAATGTATCTTGCTTTCCACATAACTGAGTCATCAATGAGAGGGTATTAAAATTTGTCATCTTCCTAAGTCTCTCTGTACTTACTAGTCAGTGATTTTTTTAATCCTCATTTTTGATATGTACATAATATTAAGTAATGGACTTGTATTAAAATTTTTATCATTCTTTTAATCATTATCCATGATTTAAATAGAGTGGGGCCTATAAAATCACTTGTGAGAGAGGCCAGCAGCTTATGGTTTCCATAATCTATTTCTATTATTTTTAAAGTTTTATCTCAATTCTGAATCAAAAAGATCAGTGAATGGAATGAAAGTTCCATATGTGCTACTTTATGGTTAATACAATGCAAAGTTAATCTGAGAAAGTTACCTCGTGTTCTGTTCATGGAAGCAGTTTTCTTTACCAAGTCAGTAATAATAAGTACAACCATGAATTACCAGGTAAATTCATGCCCTCCCCCCAAGATATTTTTCTGTTATTTCAAATTACATTAAGCACTAGTCGTTGCTTAGGCTGCTGCTTCTCAATCAAGAAGGTTTTGCTCTCTAGAAGACACAGGTGGTGTCTGGAGATATTTTTATTTTCAAAAATAGAAATGGAAGCTAGTGGAGAGAAGGCACAGTTGGCCTCAAGTGGGTGGAGACCAGACCTGCTGCTAATGATTACAATGCCCAGGACAGCTGCCAGCAGTGAAACCCCAAATCCCTATAAGGTAGAGTTGGAGAAATCCTCACCAACATTAGGAAGGCATCAATGACTAGTGGGGAATTTAGAACTAATTTCACTTCCGACATAAACACAAGTCTATAGAAATTGTCAGGGTAAGAGCTGTTAATTGTATAATACATATCGTTCCTGTAGTTGCCCTTGAAAAATAATACCTTTTATTTTACTAAAGTCAACTAGAAGGGTCATTCTTTACATCTACCACCTAGAAGGACCCTTGTCTACTTCCTAGTTTAATTCACGTAAGTTAGGATGAATTTCTACAGGAAACATGGGTCAGAATTCTCATCTTAGCAAAAGGCTAAATAAAAAATAAATTTTTGTCTTCCCTGATAAGCCAGTTGGATAAGCATTTATAGCATTTTGTCCATTGTGACTGATTCTCATTCCTGTAGATGTTGCTGACAGCCAAAAAAGGAAGATTTTCTTTTATTACTCAGGAAAATTTTATATTAAATCTAAATACAAAATACAGTTTACAAAATACAAAATTTTACATCAAATAATGAAAATACTCCATTTCTTAAGATAGGTGTGACCTAAATTTGATTTGTCAATGTATTATGAGTATGTATATATAATTATATTTCTGTATAGTGGTTCAATTGGTTCATAATAACCAATTGAAATAAATAAAAATTAAAAAATGACAATCTTATTTATTAATATCAAAAGCCATTTGTTTTTATTATCGCTGCTAAATTGAATACTGACTAGGCTAACTCATACCCTATGAACGTTTTTACTGAACAACATTGTGGAATTGTTTACCCTATATTACAAATTAATTTCTAATAGAACTTTATCTTAGCAGTAAAAGATTCTGGAGTTACCTATATTGATGTATTATATTTTTGTCAAGAGTGCATTTTGTAGGTGAGAAATCTGATTCAGAATTTATCTGTTCTTATGATTCCAGGTATCGACTGGGTGATATAGTAGAAGGAGGTGCAGTTGATTTCTGCTTTGTCACTGAGTCCCTCTCTAGCCAGGTCAGTATGGAACAAGTTCTAATGTGGGGATCCTGGGGCCACTCTGTGGCGCATAGGCAAGTAACTGAGATTAGACGATGCCACCTCGACCCAGTAAGAAGAAAGGTACCCAAGATTAGCCCTCTCGGGCTTTTCAGAGACATCTTGCACTTGGTTTATCCACAGTATCCACTAGCCCCACATTATTAGTTCTTGAGTTGCTGGGCAAATGGCATTTCCAGACTTCTCTGGCAAGCAGAGACACCCTATGTCTAGACTGCATGTTTGCAGTAAATGGGGTTAATGTCCCTCCATCAGAAGGTTGAGCCACCTTCAGGTGACATGAAAGAATGGGAGACTTAAGACTTGTGATTTTCCTTATCCAGCTGACTGGTTTCTGCCGCCCTGATGAATCATTTCCTTCATATGAGGGTTCAATTTGTCTTACACTCTGTGAAGCATTCGATGCCTCAGAAGGGACCCATTTTACAGGAAGGTAAGTTAATCAACCTGCTTTCTACTGGTGCCTTATTTAGCCCTTGTAGGCTCAGTTTCCCTGTCTGTAAATGTGTTAAGTTGCCTTTTTCCATGGAATGTGCAAGGGAGCTAGAAACACTATGTAAGTAGTGGCTAGCAGGATGCTTAGCACCAAGGAAATTCTAGTCGAAGGAAGCTGCGACGGTGCAGGTGATGATGCAGAAGAGGAGAAGAGAATTTTTAAAGCTTTGTTTAAATTACATTTGTAAAATAATAAAATATTTATATTTTTACTGTGTCCTGAAAGGAAACAGGACAAAGAAAAGAAGGAAGGGCTTATATGATGTAGTAAAAATCTCTTCCTGGCTGTGAAGACTGGAAGATTGAAAGCACTGCTTTAGAGTATACTTTACATATTCTGTGATAATTATTGCTAACATTCATGCTATGTGCAGTTTACACACTTGTACAATGCATCGGATCTTTTGATTCTTTCACAAGCCTTGTGTGGTGGATACAACCATCTTCCTTTGTAAATTTAAAAAGAAAAAAACAAATTTAAAGAAAAGTAGCTCCTTTCAAGGCTACTCAGTGATGAAGAAACTTCTTTTAAGGCTACTCAATGGTGAGCTTTGAAGTCAAATCTTTTGACATCCCCTATGGCTAATGGACATTCTCCTATTTTTCTACTAGCTATGGATAAGGACCCACAGAGAACACCACTATGTTGCTGAAGTGGAGAAAGAGCCTCTTTTACATATTCACAAGTTAAAGCAGGGATCACTTGCCTCCTAGCTGGTTGGCTAGCTCTAAGTATTTTTCTGCCTATAAAAACAAATTGTGGTAATGGGATCACATGAGTGTCTGCTTCCTACAGGAATTCTCATCAGTGTCCATCTGTGCATTGTACACCTGGGAGTTCTTCTTTCTCCCTACGACTGGATAACCATTCATAACCATTTAGACATGAAAGTACTATACATATAGCAAAACATAGGTAGTGACTATAATTCTATCAAGTGACACAAAATTATAATGAACAAATTCATATTTTTTGGAAAAACTGTACTTCAAATTTATTTAAATATCCTATTATCCTTTTCCTCCCTCTTTAATATATGCAACTGGGAAGGGAGGATACTTGTGTGAAATATAGGACAAACTGAGGATGCTAACATTATTCAAAGTTCACATCAAGCGCTGTGATGGAAGCCTCAAGAGCAGGACTTGTGAGGAGGAATGGAAATTCCCTTTACCTTTATTTCTGGAGCAGCTTAGCACATTTTGTCACACAGTAGGCAGTAGGCATCAGTTGTGTATTCGCTTAAGCACATGTGTAGGAGTTAAACTATGTGTTGGGCCAATAAGCATTTTCATAAATCCTCTGTCCCTCAAAATTGATAACACTGGTTTAGATTAATGTTTTCATATTTTCTCCTCGAAATATACTCTGCAAATATTAGAAATTGAGGTCCTCTTTTCCTCTTCCCTTCTCCTAATTAAATTCCCAATCACAGGCTTTGTCTATATAACCAGCTTTACTTGACTCTACTCCAAATCACACCAGAGTATTTTACAGTCTTTAGCAAGGAGCTGGAAAAGATCTATACACAGAATCCAGTAAGAATTATGACTATGAGTTGGAGATTATATACCTTTAGATATATAGGAATGTACTTGATTTTCAAATGACTGATATATATTTCTTGCATGCTTAGACGATAATCAAGTTGAATTCCAGGTTTACTTTTTTTTCTCCCCAAATCTTGATGTTCCCATCCTAGATGGGTACAGTTTCATTGCATCATTTATGTGGGCCAATGTCATTAAGTCTCAGCACTTTGTTCATTTAATGGCTCTGTTCATCTCTAAGAATTTTATTGCATGTGTTTCTGATTCTTACTCTAATGTACTTCAGTTGTTAAGAATTATTTTCTCCCTCAGCTAGTTCATTTTTTTCCTTCTGCAGCTAGATTGAAGAAGATGTCTTTTCCATCACTTGTTCTAAAGCATTAATGGGCGTGTAAATTGTCACTAGTACAATAAGGTGCAATAGAAAATACCAGTGTGTCTCTTCTCAGTGTCTCTTAATCTCAGTTAAACTGTTTATCCCTATTTAGATGCAACGGTCCAGCCAAGGGCAACTACAGTTTCTTTCCAACTACAACTATATGTCTTAAAACAATATTTTTATTATTTCATAAAGGAAAATCATCTAGCTTTGCTAAATCCTCTGGCAATGAATAATGTAATGACAGGAGAATGACTTTACATGTAGCTGCTGACTATAGGAGCAGATTTTTTTTTTTTTGCAAGAAGTTCCTAGTGACTATACCTAGATAGAAACACCCCCTACAGATTTGCTGGGCAAAAAATGACCCCACACCCTTATTTCTCCATTTAAAGTAAAAAAAAAAAAAAAAAAAGCTCGATTCAATTCAAGTATATTTACTTTTGAAATAGAGGTCCATATTTAACATTTTTTAAAATTTAACTTGGAAGTGGGATTTCAACTAAAAACATAATCCTACAGAAAAGAAAGGATCAATTTTATAAACTTTAGACGTTTGCTGGGATTGCTTGGCTTTATTCTGAAACTTGTGATAACCAAGGACTGCAGGAATATTCCATAACCATCAAAAATTACTGTTTATTTGGTAGAATAAGCTGACAATATATAAAAAAATTACTTCCAGATATGCCATTTTTCCAAGTCCAAGAGAGAACCAGAGATTTGCTGGTAAGCAGGCCCAGTTGTTGAGATGCTTGCAAAGCCTCTCTCGCGTGTGATCTACCATCACCACAACCGTGGCCTTTGCCTTCATCCCAGGCAGGCAATGTCAGAGCCCATCATGACATCCCCCTCACTGTGCTACGTTGCTAAATCATCCTGTACTCAGCCACAGGGAATAGGGAAAGAAATAACGAAGCTCCTAAAGAAGAAATGCTTTTCTACCCGCCCATCCTCCCTCAGCTGTGAGAACAGCATGGACAGGAGGTTTTGAAGTGACTGTATACCAAATTGCAATAAACAAACAGAAGAAACTTTATTGATTTCCTTATTCTTTGAAGGGCTAAGAAGCAGTCTAGGAAATTGTGAAACAGCAATATCACAGAGCTCAATAAGGCTGCTCCAAGAGCAGAACCAAACAGACGAGGGAATTTACAGATCACCTGCTGCCCAGAGACCACTGGGCTTTGTGTGGGTATTTCTGAATATAGAAAAGTTGAGCGAGCAGGCATTCATCTTCTGCTTCACAGCAGAGGAGGCTGGAATGGATCTTCTTTCTTCTTTGATTCTTTCACCTACATATCTCTGAGGTGCCATGCTGGTGACTGGCATTATGCAGACCAATCATGAGTCAAAGTCAAGCTTTCCTTATTACTAATCTCATTTCTTAGCATCTGTGCCTCTAAAACATCCTTTCATTCAGAGATGAGATAAAGTGATTTTCCAGCTACGCCAGTACAGATTAGACTATTTTCTGAAGTAGAGCAAATTTTGCAATGACAAAATTCATTGCTTTAAGCCCTTTACATTCACAGATGTAATCTGATAGCTTGGGATGTCAATTGAAGAATATGAAGTAGAGTCTAGTCCAGGGCTCAAGTCACACATTTTATTAAATCATTACTAAAAGTGACTAGCCTCCAGAATTACACAACCGTAAATTGCCTTTACAGGACACTCAATTATTGTCTTCGTATCTACTCCAAAAGACCTGTGAAGTTGAAGTGCAATATTTCATTTCTGACACTTAATCTATGAGGATGTCCTTGGAGATCTATTATGCCTTTAAAATTATTTACACACATTCTCTAATGATTTGCTGTGCTGAAGATGCAATCAAAATGCTTTGGATTTTACAAATAGGTTCCATGGGAAAGTTAGAGTAAAACTTTTATGACTAGGATTTATTGGAGAATTGAAGTTAGTCAGAAAAAGTAAGCAACTAATTCAAATGCTTAATAGTATTCTCAGTGTTACTGGTGGATGAATGCTACTACTGTTATCATCACTTAAACATTTCTAAGTGTAAAGAACATGAGTTGTATAATTTTAAAAAGCTTGGATTTCATTTTGCTCTGCTGCTTAGAACTATTTGGCTTAGGTCATCTCTGTGGACCTTAGCTTTTTTGGTTTCATTTCTAAAATAAGCATAAAAAGTATCTATTTCATAGTTTGATTGTGAGGGTAAAATAAGCTTCATGATGTAGACCTGCCATATTGTTGGAAATACTAGAAATATCTTGTTTTCAATACAGGTCATGCAGATCACACCCTAATCTTTACCCTCATTCACGATGTGCGTGCAGTAAGGAGACAGAAGGACCCATCTGCCTCAGAGCTCTACCAGGCTGAATGCTCACAGCTCGAATGGGTTTCTCCTTCTCCGCCTTCCTTAACCCTCCGCTTATGAATTTGGGAGACTAGCGTGGGAGTGGAGACAGGTTTGACTGTGGCACAACTAGTTCTGAATATTTCACTGTGTTCTGGAGGTTGTGTCTATTTTTGATTGTTGCTGTTTGTTTTAGGATAGGTCCTCCATTTGGGAGTGGGGGGTGAGAGGGTAATAAGTGAAGATAATTTATAAGTCAATACAATTTAGCTTAGCAATACAATTTAGCAATACAATTTAGCACATTAATCAAGAAGTTAAAAATCCATCACTCTCAATAATTTGTTCCACTTTCATATAAAGCTACAGCTCTCCTTTTCTCTTTCCTCTGCTCTCCTCTCTTCCTTACTTCTCTCTCCTTGCGTTTCCTTCCTATAAGTTAGAGCCTACTGCAGTCAAAGCATTCTTTAATAAAAAATAGGAACCATAGTTCAATAAAAGCACAAATGTAAGAAAACTGATAATATGTGGTTAAAAGAAAGAAAACAAGAGGAGAGTTAAAAAGCCAAAGGATGCTAAGAAACATCAAAATCTTTTTAAACCTAAAAAAATAATTTAAAAATGGGAACCACAAACGCCATCTTGTTCAGTTGTTCCATATCAAGCAGCAACAAATAACTCTCTTATCTAGACAAATGTCCTTAAAAGAATCTTCCTCTGACCTAGGACCTCCTGAGCAATCTCTTGACTACAGACCTTTTTAATGTGTCCTTAACAAGTAACCCTGCAGTAAATGATTCTCATTCTGTATGGAAGCTTGGCTAATTATCTTCATTGTCTTACCCTTGACCCTTGCCTGCCCATTACCACACAAGGATGCCACTTGCATTCCTATTTCCAACTTCACTGTCCCAAGGTTGGCTGTTTAGCAGGTGAAAGTGGCTGCATATCTTCTAACAAATAAAAAGACATGTGATGTAAAAGTAATTGATGCATACTTAACAAACACTCAGCATTTGGAGAGCAAAGATGTTTATTTCCAACCACGAAGTCATCCCTGTAGAGTAAAATTTCACATGTGGCTAAAAAATCTGTTTCAAATTGAAAAAAGAAAGAAAGAAAACAAGTAAAATGACTTCTTAATTCCCAATCATAAAAAAGACCACAACAAAAATTTACACCATGTATGCATAAGAAGAGTATTGTAATGGAAGGGATGGATTAGTCAGGAATATATATTTCTTGATGTTTAAGAATCCTGTGTGGTGTAGAATCACAAAAGAGCTGGGAGAGAAGAGAGAATTCCCAAAAGAAAGTCTATCTTATTGACTGACAGATTGAATCAATGGCAAATAGATTCTCTAAACTTTTAAAGTTTTCCAGTCAAAGATGAAAATTAAGTACAAACAGTGTAATTTGTACCATTCTTAGATTTTAAGCATAAGGAAAATGACTTAACAAGGAGATGGTCCCCTGTCAAATACCTTTAATGTGGATTTTAATATCTTTTTGTCTGAAATGAGACATTTTAGTCTAGTCTGTTAAATTTGGCAAACCAGCAAAAACTGTATCAAATATGTTGGCATTGTATGCAGGTAAAATGATGTAATGACTTGAATTAAGGTTTAGTTAAAAAAAAAAATAATTGATCCTGGCCTTCCCTGGTAGTGAAAGGGGTGAGGACACACACAGCACTGCAAGCTGGCCTCAGCCTCTTCAGTGCGAGTTTTATCCCCAGCCTGGAGGTGACCCCATGACGCGGCAGACCTCTCCTGTCTGCCCCCTACTCTCCTCAGTAGTTTACTTTGTTGATCTGCCTGTTCTGCTCCCCTCTTTGTCTCTGGTGAAGCCTGTCACTGCCCTGCACCTCTGGCTGTACCCCAGTTCTGTATGCATAAAGAAATAGACCTTTAAAAAATGAGAAAATTTAAAAAGTTAAAAAAAATAATAATAACTGATCCAGCATATCCATTCATGGTCTTTCAGTTAAGGTTGATGTCTAAAACCTGTCCAACTATTCAAAATAAGCTTTCCCCTGTTACCATTGATACTACTCTCAAAGCTTTCAGCTTACACCGCCTCTTAAGTCTCAGCCCGCAAGCCATTCCTGCTTTATATTAGCTCTGGTGCTTAACTCTTATGTGTTCCCTGTACTTACTTCATCGCTTACAAGAATACTATATAAATAGTAGTTTTGATAGGACTGCCTACTCACCTGTACCATGTGAAAATCCTGGGACATTAAATCCCATGTATAATAACCATATTCTTAAATGTGTGCATATATTAATACACATGTATATAGGGGTAGGAATGTTGGCATTTTAAATACTACCAACAGTAGGTTCAAATTGATAGCACACTTAGAGCACTGATATCACAGATTCAAGAAATACCGTCTTGGATATTTTTAACTTTAGTTAGTGATTCAGTGAATGTTTTGGTACCAACCAAGAGAGTTTAAAAGATTACTTCTTATTTTTAAGCGTTGTACTAACTCTATAGAAAATTACCCTACCCTCTCCACAAAGAAACAATGTGCCCATTCCTTCTCCTCCTCTAAGGTGCTCCAGGGTAGGCAAGTCCCCAACTCCAAGTAGCTGTGCAAATTGTCAGGCTCATAGAATAACATTTGCATCTGAGTTTTAGGTAGAATTCTCATAGAACAGAAACAGTTCAGCATGGCCACTAGTCGATGTAAACACCTCTGACTAAATCAGGAAAAAAGATTTCCTGTTCTCAATTTTTATGTCAAAAATAGTTATCATCACTGAACTAGAACTGCCTCGAAACTGCCACCTACTGAAAACAATTATACTAAGTAGGCAAGTCTGGAATGGCACCCAGCCACTCATGGGGATCTAAGGTGAGCCTTGAGAAACAAAGAGCTTTTGAGTTTAGATTTTAATGAAGTTTAATTATCTTCGTATGAAGACTAACACTGTAACGTAGGGAACTTAACCAGCATATATGTGGCATCTGATTGCACATACTTCATTACCTAACAACCAGAATTTCATTACCTAACAATCAAGAATTTACTTTTGTGAGATCATCTTAATACAGTGCTTAATCTTTGTTAATGAAATGTTGTATTTCCACAATAACTAGAAGTCTTAGCTTTGCTTTTACTGCTTTAGGGTTTTAAAAAAGCATAAGAGTCATATTATCATGTAATTGCCTATCTAATGTTTGCTATTAAAGATGGATAAGTATTCATTTTCCAGTATGCACCTTTTATAGCCCAATCACAAAGTTCTACCCACCTGAACACTGTACTATGGACCCCCAAATGGCGTCCAGGTTTCACAAAGACACCCCCAAAACCATTCACACACATGAGCATTACAACACTGTAAATGTTAGACAAATTACACATCACTGTTTTTATGACTCACCTTATTAAGTGTGCATCCACCTTTGGGTGGCTGAAGCTTATATACTTTTGGGAAATGTAAATAATATACAAAAGTACCAATATATATTTAAGGACAAAAGTGAATATTATACAGGATAAGTGAAGAAACTACAAGAAATGACAAATTTTAAAACACTGACAATACTGTAAACATAAAAAAATCCAATATTACTAATTAGTTACTTGCATATTCTTGGTTTTCTTCCTCAAATGACAAACCATTCGTTATAATTCAAATAGATATTATGGAATTATAATTTGGCCTTTGTTTTTTACTTAGTTGATAAAATTTGATTTATATTGTTAGATGGATGCATTAAACAGAATTTCATAGCCATTATTTTTTTTTTTTTTTTAAAGATTTATTTATTTATTCATACAGAACTGGGGTACAGGCCAGAGGCTCAGGGACGGTGAGAGGCTTCACCAGAGACAGAGTGGGGAGCAGAACAGGCAGATCGACGAAGCACACTGCTGAGGGGAGCAGCGGGCGGGTCAGGAGAGGTCTGGCTCGCCATGTGGTCTCCTCCGGGGCAGGCGGCAGGCGGGAATCGAACTCATTCGGAAGTGGCTTCAGATTCTCAGTGCTGTGCTTTAACCCGCTGCGCCACCAGGGAGGGCCTCATAGCCATTATTGATGTGGATAGTACTGCTACAAGTTTGTGCTCTGCAAACAAAGGAATTTATTTTGATTTGACTTGATTTGATTCATATCAAAAAGAAAAAATACATTACAACTTATTGTATACATTTCATTATCTAACAATAAAAAGAACTTCCATTTTGATTAAATATTTATTACAGCTGAATCCTCTATCTAGAGAGATACATGGTTGATGACTATAAGAAATTTCTACAGATTAGTTTCCATCTTTGCATGTTTTATGGTTTGGATCTCCTTCATTCTTCACACTCACTCACTTCTAATACTGGTTGCCAAAGTCCATTTTATGTGACTTCTGCCCAGTGCTCTTTTGTTTTACAATGTCCAACAAGCGGGCACTGTGAGCTTGAAAGTGATCCCTACACCAGAATGATTGGCAATAGGTCAGCTATACACGGACATGAATGAGAAATACCGCCCCCCTATGCACAGTCCACAAAACAACACCTGATCGACTCATTGACATTAGTCAGTTGGACTAGATGGAAAGGAAGTAACAGGTGCTTTAAATGCCTCAGTAAACACATACAAATCAGAGAGAAGAATCCCACAAAAATTCAAGATACTACCACCAGAATTTGCCAGTAGTTTGATGGGTGGAGTGTGCTTAGATATTCTCTGTGAAGTGAAAAACAAATTGCGAGACCTGGACCACCAATGACACACAGAAACCTTCTTAAATTTTGACATCATTGATGACACTCAGAGGAGTCATCACAACTCATCTAAATGCATCACTCATAATGCTGACAGTTTTGAGCAGACAGTGAAGAAGAAAACTTGAGCTCAGCTGGTTTAGTGTCCTATATCCTCAAGAAGAAAATGCTTGCACCAGGGGACATGGCATTTTATCACTGAACTCGTTGATAGGACTAAAGAGGTGTGGCCACTTGGAAGCCCTCATGCATTGAACCTGTGGGCAAACCAAACAAAAGTGATTAATATTTTGCCTTAAGTGGTTATACCTGATTCCTAAGGAGGACTGTCTTAAGGAGGAAATTTAGGGTACCTTTAGAACTTATATGCTCAGTTACAAAGAGTAGTGTAAACTATGGCAGCCAAAAAAAGAAACAGGACAGCTAAGGACCCAGACCCTTATAGAATGAAGGCTTGGCTTACTCTACCATGTAAACAACCCACAAGCAGACAAAATTCTGGCTGAGGGTGAAGCACATATAGAATAGATATTGAAGAAAGAAGCAAGCTTAAGATAGTAATGTCAACCTCCTGAGTGATGATAGAGAGAGGCAGTAGCAGTTTTGCTTATTTTTGCATAATTCCATAGTTTAGTACTTAGGTAGAAGAATTATCACTGGGACTCAGAAAAATTATGGGAATTAACTTATACAGGAAACAAATAAAGCAGTGATTTGTGGGTCTATGATTATCACTTGGTAAAGGAGAGAAACAAATATTTTATTTACATAACTCTTTTTCGTTGGAAATTGAAATGTAAACTTTGTTTGGTCTTGTTGAGGAACTGTAGTTCAAGTGTGTGTATATGTAACTGCACATAGAAACTGAATAGCCACAGGATGGATGATGCTAGTTAACTATTTATTCTCAGCTCAAATGCTGCTCTATCATATTGAATCTGAGGCCTTTTTAGTTTTACTTTGACAACTTAGCATAGTGTTGTTTTGTCAGTAGTGGGTGCTGGAGAGACATTACAAGTGGAGAGAGCTCTGTTCCCTATTTCTAGCCCACTTCTTGAGCAAGCAGTTAACTTTGTGCTCAGCTCAGGCAAGGGGGGAGACCCCTGTGGATCAGGCTGCTGCTGCTGCTGTTGCTGCTTGCTGCTCTCTCAGCCTCATCAGAGTGGAGCACATTCAACAAGATACTTTCCCATAAACAGCCTTCCCTGGCACTCTTGGGGGTCAATTTCTTGCAAGTTCCATCAAAACTACATTACGGTAACTGCTGTACCAATAACCAGTCATGAGTATGCCCCTTCCAGCAAAATCTGATTCTCAATTAAGGAAATTCAGCCCTAGGGGTGGGACCAGCCCAGTAGCTCTGTTGCTGTATTTTTAGAGTTCTAGTTTTACCAATCAAAATCCCCCCCTTTTTTTTAATTCCAATCAACTTTTACAGCTAACAATCCATTATATTGAAGCTTCCCACCTTAAAATACTGTAATTGCTATATCCTGCAACTGATGTGTCCCAGACTCCAATGATAAGTACTCCCTACTCAACTTCCTTCAATTACCAAAAGTGGCCACAAGGTATCTGACATGAAGGTGAATGGAAAAAGAGGGAAAGTTGGAGCAGAAGATCATAATCTTAACTTACTGGAGTTGAAGTAGCTAACTTTCACAAATTATAAATTATATCACCATCTTTGTAGCCACCCCAGAATTTAGAATGGCCATTTTTGGGAAGGGTGCTGAATCTTAAGCTGCATGGTAAATTTAAAGTAGCACAGCAGGCTTCTTAACAACGTACTTAGGTTCAGTGTTTTAATGTGGATGGAAATCAAAACCAAGTGCCATTGGGTCCACTGTCTTCTGCCCATACCTCTGTGGGTTTTCTCTGGAGACTCCATTTTCTCCACTATTCAAAGATACGCATGTGAGAGTCATTGGTGCTTTCAATATTCACATTGGAGTGTGTGTGTGTATGTGTGTGTGTGTGTGTGTCTGTGTGTTATGGGCCCTGTAAGGAGAGGGCATCCTGTTTAGGGTTGGGCTCCAACATGTGTATCCAGCTGCTTGGATAGACTCTGGTCACCTGTTCAGAATTTCAGCAGTAGGAATGAGTATTGGAAAGTGAATCAATGGATGAACATCAGATACAAGTGATTGTTAAGGTCTTTATTTAAAATTTGGTGATGTTTTTGTGACCAGTGAAATAAGCTATAGAATATTAATTCTTATTTATGTCAATCAGACAATAATAAAAATGCTTTCATTATACACTTTGCTTAAAGTCAGTTTCCAAAAACCTACTGAAGATGTTAGGTGGGGACTTGTTGCATATTTAGCTGTTTTCATTAGTAGATCACACTTTTCCTCTGAAAACATATGTTTCTAATTTTCCTAATTATGCCATTGCTACCTCATCCTGATCCCCACTTTTCCCCTCTTTTTATGTTTGAATTAGTTTTCACTTTTTCCATTTTTTTCCCCCAACCAACTCTTAATTGCTGGTTTTGAAATAAGACAAACTGACTAGTTGGTGGGTCCTTAACGACACACTTTAGAAAACAGGACAGGGCCCTCTAGCAGACAGGTAGAGAAATCGAAAAGTCTTATTTATACAGGGAGCAAGAGGAAGAGAGAATGGAAAGAGAAAACTTATAGGTCAATGTAGGCAGGTTCTATTTTTCCCAGCACAGACATTTACTTAACTGAAGCAGGGTCCAATCTGAAGTCACAGATGGGGGTTAGGTGAAAAGCCCAAGTTTTGCATACCTCTTTTTTTTTTTTAATAATACAGTAGTTTATTTTTACATCATTTTGGGCCTTCTTCCATCTCAGTTATAATCCCAGTGGGCTTTCCACCCCCAAATCACCCATGTGCCATCACCATAGTCCAGGGTACTTCCCTCACCCCCCCATTTTTGCTCCGGTTCCCCACTCCACCTCTGTAAAATGTCTCTGGTATGTAGCTGTTCATTATTATTATTTTCTCCCCTGGTCCTTTATACTCCTGCTATGAGTGAAACCATCTGGTATTTACCCTTTTCTTTCTGGCTTATTCCACTAAGCATGATCCCTTCCACCTCTATCCATGTTGCTGCAAAAGGCATGTGTTTATTTATTTATTTTTTGGTTGCTGAGTAATAGTCCATCGTGTATATGTACCACATCTTTTTAATCCGGTCATCCACTTTTGGGTATTTGGGTTGATTCCACGTCTTTCCTATTGTAAATAAAGCAGCAATAAACATTGGAGGGCAGATGTCCTTTTGAATCAATGTTTTTGTGTCTTTTGGGGAGATACCTAGAAAATATGTGGTAGTTATCCTTTCTCAATTTTTTTTTGAGGTGTGTTTTTGAATCAGTGTTGTGTGTCTTTTGGTGCCCACCTGCTCTTTTTTTTTTTTTTTTTTTTTAAGATTTATTTATTTGTACATACAGAACTGAGGTACAGGCCAGAGGCTCAGGGGTGGTGAGAGGCTTCACCAGAGATAGAGTGGGGAAAAGAAAACAGGCAGATCAATGAAGTACACTGCTGAGGTGAGCAGCGGTCGGGTCAGGAGAGGTCTGCCACGCCATGTGGTCTCCGGGGCAGGCGGGAATCAAACTCATGGGGAAGTGGCTTAGCTTCTCAGTGCAGTGCTTTGACCCGCTGCGCCACCAGGGAGGGCCCTACCTGCTCTTTTAAAGTTTGCCTCTACTCATTCAGGAAGCTAGGGGAAGAGCTTAGGAATCCACTGTTCCCTTAGAGTTTTATGCAAGAAAGTGCTGAGTGGTGTCCATAATAACTGGATTTGCCCTGTCATAACACAACTTGGTGATAGCCTGGGAATCAATGCCATAATAAAGCAAAGAAGACTTATTTACCCATTTCTCATTTATTTTTGTGAATCACATCTAATGAAGGTTATAGGAACTATTCTATATCATTTTCATTGAAAATTCTCAGTCTTCAGGTTTTTTTCCCTAAGAAGTGTTTTAGTCTTGAGGTTTGTGTACCCTGGGGAATCACCTTGATAAGGAAGCATTCTGTTTACCTCTGCATATCAGTTATATTGTCAGCAGGACTCTCTTGGCTTAGTAAACACACCAGTTATGAACTTAAATTTAGATTGTCATTTGTGGCTTACATGTTCTCTTGCATAAATGAAGGAGATGATTACTTTTAATTAATAAACATTTATTTTTGGCTATGAATTTTATTTAAAATAAATTTTTGCTTAAAAGATTTATTCATTTTAATAATAGAGGAATTTACTAATCAAACATGGAAATTTTAGTGGGAACTGCTAATATCCCTTGTTGAAATCTATGGATTCTGTCTGTGCTTTTTATTTCTACTTTCTCCCAATTACCCTTACTATTTTTATTCATTCTTTCAACTGAATGATCCAGAACACATACTCTAACCTTTCATCAGGCTGTGTCTGAATTCAACCTTTTTTCCCTTTCCAACTGCTTGAACAAGTTCAAACATTATCCTGACTTACATCTTTTATTCCTGAAAACTTACATCAGCAAAATGAAAAATGAAGTTTCTTTGGGTAATGTTTATTCATTACCAAAAATTCATAGGTGTTGACAATAGCATTTATGAAAAGCACTCTCTTAGTTACCCGTATAACAACTGAATACAGTATAAACATCCAAATATTTTACTTCATGTAAAACATGAAGTATTGGGTTTTGTTGCAGAAATTTTAAAATACTTTGAGTGTTTACTTTTAAGGGAATATAAACCCTTTCTTTTCTAGTTCTTTTGTGTTTTGTAAGGCATAGATATTTAGTTGACAACACGAAGCAAGCAGTTTGAGAAAAAAGTTTGTGCTTGGTTTGGTTATTTAAATGTTTTCCCAGTCTTTACTCCCAATCTCCTTTCAAGAGGCTTTGCTGTCAAAAATTTCAGAAGTCAGGACAGATCAGTCATGGAAAATAAAAAATGTCATCTCCTTATATGGCAAAGCCATGTCAGACGTGTGGGATAGGGCCGAATAGAAGTGAACATGATTTATTTTATAACATAATGTTTAGGGTCTGGTTCTTGTTGCCTTGCAGTTTAGAAGGGACTGCATTGATTTGACCAAAGTAAATACATCAATGAAAACTTGAGCGGGCACTGATGAGAATGGATACCTTTTAATTAGAACTTTGTGGATGGTTCAAACTCTGAATAATTCCATGCCGAAATACCAGTTACCTAGAAAAGGAAACCATTACTTGTATGCATGCAATAAGGCTTGTTTCATTAAAAAAAACAATCTGTGTTTTTAGTCTTTATAGTTTAAGTATTTTATTATGTTTTTTTTTTTTTTTGTAGTTAAAAAACCACAGAAGTCCTGATGTGGAGTGAAAGCGATAAGTATTAAATATTAACAGAATTTTTTTATAGGTTTAATTTATTCAGAGTGGTAAATTCTTTTTCTTTACATGTCTTGCAGAGTTGTTAGAATATAAAAAACACAGTACAAACTCAGTAAATGCAGAGCTACTATTATATTAAATGAACAATGAAAGCAAAACAAAAAGAAAAGTTTAGGTGACATGTGAGCGAATGAAATGATGTGGCTTTTGTATTTCCACAGTCTTTATGAGCATTGTAGGAGGAGTCTTGAAGTTTGAAGGGGAAGTGAAGGGCTTTTATTTTACTGAATCACATGGATTAGAAATAAGTAGGATTTCTTGCAACTACAAAAGGTGCACTCTGCCCCACCCCAACCTTCCAACTAGAAGGATCATCTGACTGATAGGATTCAGCCAGGGTAAAGGGCTGCCACCTCCCCAGAAGGGATTAGCTCTACTACCCTGGTCTGAGAGGAACAGGGGTTCTTCACGGGCTTTGAACCCTTTATTTGTACACATGATAAATGAAAATTTTGTTTTTTTCCAAAAACAAAACCCTACATCTCAGTATCAGATGTGAAATCTCTGGGCACTCTCCTCCTACAGGATAAAGAAGAGGAGGAGAGAACACAGCTGGCTTGCTTTCTTCTCCAAATGCCCGTAGTAAGGGCGGGTGCTGGAAGGAAAGATGGGGCATGTGCTGGGAGCCTCTTCCTGGGAGTGTGCCCCTTCACTGCTCTGTGGGGACAGCAGCATGGCATGATAGGAAGAGCAGAACCATTTATAGTTCAAATCTAGGCACAGCCTTGTAATAAATACACCCTCGGACAAGTCACTTGGTATCTCCAATTTTAGTATCAGTGGCATCATAGAGATAATATCTATTTTTGAAAATTTTAATATGAAAAACAGATAATACCAAAGACACTCTGATGTTCTTTTGGAAATTGCTTACCTTGAGGCAAGATAAATCTGTGTTGCACCTCTATGGTCAAATAAAATATGGGGAAATGACTTTACTAAATCTCCTTCTTGGAGGCCGACTACATACAACCTGACAAATATATTAATAGTTCTGACAAATTCTGCTGTAAATAAGGAAATCTGGTTAGCAGTTAAAAACATCAATTTATTTGATGGGGGGGATTTTTTTATTATTATTATTTTTGATCATCTAATTAAACAAAGAACATTTTTTACTCAGCATCATTTGGGAAATCTTGGCCTGGTCAACACATGAACATGATATATTTCGGTAAATAACTGTTACCTGTGGACTTCGAAGGGTGCAACTTGAGGCTAACTAAGGATAGAAAATATCGTCTTTATTCTAATAGAGGGCTAATAATTAAGATGGAAAGTTTCTGTAGGGAACAAAGCTAATATAATTAGGTCATTGTTAATCTATGTAGCTATTTTCATTTTGTCTCTTTATAGTGAAGTAAATCAATACTGAAAGTGCAGCATTTGAATATGTATTTGAGCTCAGAGAAATGATCTCTGACAATTAGTTACGCATTTTCTCTTGGGTTTAACACAATATACGTTTGGTCAATTTTAAAATAAACTAGTTTAAGAATTAATTTGATGTCTGTCATTTACCAGTTTCCCTAGTTCTTTAATGGTGAGCTTCCTTTCCTATATTTAGAAGAATAATAATCTGTTTTCTAATTAAGAATTGGGACTCTAGAGCCAGATGATCTGGGATGATTCTGGGTTCCAAGGTTCATTAACCATGTAAACTTGGACAAGGGAATCTTACTTCTTGAACCTCAGTTTTCTCATTTGGGTAGTGCTGACCTCAAAAGTTATTACAAGGACTAAATAAATTGATCCATGTAAAGAATTAATTTCACCACTTGACACATGGCAAGTTGTCAATATATTTTAGTTATGATTACCTATATTTCAAATATTTCTATTTAAACATGACCCTGAACATACTTAGTGAACAATACTCTGGAGAGTATTGGGCTAAGTGTTTTATAAATTACTGAACCCTTATTGAAACCCCATATCATCTTTTCCAATTTTGGAACTGACAGTTAAAGGGAAGTGACTTGCCAAAAGGGATGTTCCTGCTGAGGGCAGAGCTGGGAACTGGACCCAACAGCCCCACTCTCTTCTGTTCCTTTTTAGATAAGATGAAGCGACTGTTGCAGGCAATAGCGTCACAGGGACTCCTCAACATTCCCATATTACAACCCCTCAATATCCAATAATAGTCCCACAATATCCTCCTCCCCTCAAGTCCTCAATATTCTATTTCCTTTCCATCTCTTTCCCTCTGGAAAAACAATTTTCTGTCTTGTGTTAGAAATTGTTGAATGAACTATCATTCTCATTGATGCCACATGTAAGGGATTTGTCACTTTAGACCGAGGGTGTTGATAAGCTTCCGTTGCCAGCCATTTTATCATTTTTGTTTTGATATTCTGAAGGTGAGTTTAACTCCCTCTTCAGATTCCAGCTTAGTGGCATGAATTCTTGTAGTGCCTCATTTCTGGAATCACTGCCTATTTTACATGCAACCCTATTCACACGTTTTTAAGACTGCCATTAGTTGTGTATTTAGCATGCACCTTTGATGGAGGGAGATAGTGCATAAAATCATTGAGAATATATGTGTGTTGTTCTTTGCTTCATGAAAAAATGCCTGACACATTTTCCCAAAAATGGCTTTTTGTTGTTTGTTTTTTGTTTTGTTTTGTTTTTCAGAGATGTTTTGAGTTGTTTCAATCTCATGACCTTTAAAAAAAAATGGTGTGATTTCTGAGGCACATCTTAGGCTGCGAGGTGCCAGCTTGTGATCAGATAGACTCCAGGTGAGAACCAGGTTCTTTATTACTCTTTGTAGCTGTGAGATTTTGGACAAATGATGAAACCCTTTCAACTTCTATTTCTTCGATAGTTGTGAGAATTCAATCAGACCATAAATGAAAAGCACTTTCCATGTGCCAGACACATAGTAGGTGTTTAGAAGACTTTGGGAACTATGTTAATAACACCAGAACAAAAATGTTCTTTATTTGTGCATAAGACCTGTCCATATAGGCCTCTAGTTCTTCAAATGAGCATTGAATAGAATATGTGGGTGACACTAACATTTTTTCTTTAACCAAGACTTTTAATGACTTTTGTTTCATTTTGCTTTTGAGAAGGTGCTAATTCTCTTTCCAACTTCTAAGTTATTGATGCAATACCACAGATACATCAGGCTTAGCCAGAACCTTTTAATCAGAACATTTATTGGGCATGACCTTCCTTGTCCTCAGAAAAGTAATTCGTGTCTCTAAGTCCTTGTTGAATAATTTATTGGTATACAAGCTTTGGAAAATTGAGCAGGCAAATATTTCCCTTTTATGCCATACACCAGTGGTAAAATATAAACTTGTGTGTTTGTATGTGAGTGTCGGCTGTTTTAGTATAGGGGTCAGGGGCTCTAGCTTCTTCCTGCTCACAATCCTAAAACTGACCATTTTGAAAGAATTCCTGTCAATTTTACGCTTCGTGTAGCGCCCCCTATAGGAACAACAAGGATAGTGACCGTTATTGAGTCAGATATTAGAATGGACTGTGCTAGAGGCTTTTCATAAAGTAATTTATGAATCGCATTTCTTATTTCCCAAATTTTACAGATGAGGAAAAGGACTTCACAGAGGTTGAAGGACTTGAGCAGGTCTCCATAACGAGGAAATGGCAGAACGAGTTTCCCTTCTGCTTGTCGTGTCCACAGCCCGTGCTTTTCACTTTGCTCCTTGACCACGTTTGCTTCTGCCAAAGAGTTTCTCTTCCAAATGTGCTCACCCTCCAACACCCCGAGCGGGCTCTTCTCTGTGGCCCCACGGGGTTTTCATTTTTCCATGTTCAGAGTTCCCTGCTAATATTCAGTGTCTGTCTGTGACTATCACACGGTAACACAAGTGTAAGTTGTTTTCAAAACAAAGTTAATGAATGATAAATGCCATCCAATAAAACAGACGTAAATGACAGACTAAGAGGGAAAGGGATTCCGACCACGCGGCAGAAGCCCCAGCATCCGAATGGCAGCAGTTTGCTGTATGCATTAATGCAGTGTAGGGGAATACTTTACCTCCCCCCCCCACCCTTTTTTTCCTATTAAATCTCTCTAAATTAATTCCTAGAGAAATTATAGGCAAATAGCACCTTCCCCGCGGCGCTTTTTTTAATGCTGTAAGATAAGGATTAAGAAACCCTGTGGCCCAGTAAGAAACCTATTTTGTAGTCTCTTTGTACTGATAAAATTTCTCCTGGCACTGAACTCCCACTGTCAAAAATACTATAACATTTTACTAGTTTTCAAAAGATGAAAATGTTACCAGATGTTAAATTCAAGGAGCAAGTTAACAACTTCTGTTTTCAAATGGGTAGGTTTCCATCTTAAAAAGAAATTAAAAAAGACTCTGTTCACCAGCCACAGTATAAAAACAAATCAAATCATTTCTGACTCGAATTTTATAATTATTTAGCCTCATAGGATTGAACTTTTGGATAATGGGATGTGTGTTAATTACCTTAATTCCGAGCAGGCTTTATAAATGCCTTCTTCTGAACCATAAAAGCTTGGGTTTCCAGAACAGAGTAATTAAATAACTTTCACCCAGTGACATTATGGCCATAGATAGGACATGCCTTAATGCAGGAAATCTTACCATTGTTCATGTGTTACATATCTTTTCACTGCCATGACGATGTCTCTCCCATCCTGGCCTGGTTGCTTAACATAAAAGGTTTATTGAAATGAAAGCATTTTAGAGGGGTCATTTTCTAACCTGACTCGTTAATCAGGACTGGCATTTTTACCTAGTCCTATCCTCTGCTCAAGTAAGATTAGTGGATCAGCCACCACACAGAAAATGCGAGAGAAGAATAGGAGACCGTGAATACTTGTTTCAGTGAGTGTGGGCCTGTGTTTTTATTCGTCTTTTGATGGATTGCACTGGATACTTGGGGGAAGCACACATGTGGCATTTTTCATCTATATCCCGGAAGGATTTTTCAATGTCTCACCTTAGGTTCTACAAAGAGTAATTCTTTGGTGCAGTAATAGCTATAGAAAGCTTCTCTTTGATAGCCAAGGGTGGTCAGGAACTCTTCTTTTGATTAAGAAATGCTCAGGCGATTGAAGAACATTACAATAGATAAAATAGGGAAAGGATGTCAATCATCTGATGATGTCAGGTTTATATTAAAGCCATAATTGAGTTAAGCGTAAAAGAAAATTTGACCCTATATATTAAAACATACAGTGTATTTTTCACTTACCCTGTATAATATTTCCTTCTGCTTTTCGCTATGATATGCTAATACTTCCAATCTTTATTCTGAACATTGCTGGTGAAGATAAGCACCCAATGACCAGATGAGCTCAATGTTAAAACAGCAAATTGGCAAATTGGTAGTTGTTGCTTGAAGATAGTACAGGTGTTTCTGTTGTAAATCCTGCAGTCTTAAGTAGCAGGGCTTCATTGTTCTGACTGTGGCTGTTAGAATGTTGGTAGTTTTCTGACTTGTATCATATTTAAAATGAAACAGTGGAAGTGTGCTATTGAAGACATTATATTTCATATGAGAATGTAAATAAAGAATCATTAATTTGCTACTATACTTTTTGGATGCTTTAAACTTAAGAAAAATAATATTTTAGTTTCAGATACTGTTACCTTAAAAATGAACCACTAGATGCAACTTCACTGGACTCTATAAGGATTATATATAATCTGTCAGCCTGGAAGCAATTTGTCAATTTGCAAAATCTATATTGGAATAGAGGAGTTAAGTTGTATTTATATAACACCCCTGATTCAATAATTTTCTTTTCTTTTTGATTCAATAATTTTCAAATCACATTTGAGTACAATCTCAATGATTCTGTTTATAGGACTTCTTTGATGACCTCTATATCACATTTATCAACTCTCTCTCAATTTTGTCCTCTCACGTTCCCTTTCTCCTTTTTTCCTCCCTCCCAGCTCTCGTTTGTCTCTAAATAAAAACTGAGCATTTCAGAGGCTTATGATATAACATGGGAAGGTGGAGGGGTCAAAACTGAGGAGGGAGGCCCTCTCTGGTGGCACAGCAGGTTAAAGCACAGCACTGAGAAGCTAAAGTTACTTCCGCATGAGTTCGTTCCCCACCCCAGAGGAGCAGCAGACCTCTCCTGACCCACCGCTGCTCTCCTCAGCAATGTATTTCATCAGTCAGCCTGTTCTGTTCCCCACTCTGTCTCTGGTGGATCCTCTCACCGTCCTGCACCTCTGGCCAGTATCCCAGTTCTGTATGCATAAATAAATAAATCTTAAAAAAAAAAAAAAAAGAAACTGGGGAAGGAAGAGAACAAGGGATTATGGTGATGATTCATGGGTAGCAAGGTGCTGAGAGGTTAATGGGCACTACATGTCATGAGAAAAATCAAATATTGTATAAAAATGAACAACAATGTAAGAAAATAAAATGTATAGCCAGGGACTATATCATAGCTATAAAATATTCATGAAATTTAACACCTAAAGAGGAGGCACACTAAAGATACAATATTATAGGTAACCTAAAGATCAGTGACAAATGTGAATTTCTCCATAAATTTGATCATTTTATTATCTTTCTTCTCTATTGTAGGTATCATCCACTGAATCATGAAAGACTAAGTCAGTAGTTCTAGACTCTTTCCTCAGGCCTTGGCATCTAACCTCTAATCTTGTTGGGTCATTTATCCCTTCTATACAGGGGTTAGGTTAGAGCATCCTGCTCACACCTCTTGATCCTGTTATAGGGCACCCCAAATCTGTTCCAGGACAGGGGGAGAGGGACACCCCTGAATCCCCCAAACCTGCCTGCTCTAAGTGGGTTCTGCCATCTACCGCAACAAGACAAAACACATAAAACTTTAATGAAAAGGGACTTTAATACAGTAAATATACAATACAGAACACAAAGAATATAACTTCTAAATCAAACACCTGCAGTTACCCATCCCTTCGTGGGCAAAAGTCAATCCAAAAGAGAAGGGCCCAAAGTAAGGCCTGAAAGCCTGCCACTAGACTAAAGCACCTTCTGCCCGGGACCCATGGAAAAGGGTCAGAAATGGCCAGACAAGTCTGAAAAGAAAAGAACAAAATCAAAATCAATATGAACACTGCCATAGTCACCTCCCTACAGGTATCTCACCCACATCTGCCTTAACCAGTCCAGGGTCAGGAAAGAAGCCCGGTTTCTTCCTCACATGCTTGCTGCTCCATGTGGCTTCCTTAGGTCTCCGTCTTGTTCTCCATCCAGCTTCCTTCTCTCCTTTCTTCTCTCTTTCTTCTCTCCTTTTTCTCTGCTCAGCTCCACCCTCCTTCTGGGTGGGGAAGGGAACCTGGAACTCCCCCTTTTCCTAGGGACCACCCTGTTACAATCCCACCTCTGGAGTGCCAACGTCTCTCATCTGCATTTCAATCCTTGTGAAACTAATCTGTTTCTCTTCAGTGCAGCTTCCCTCCAATACAGACTTCACATTTACCACCACCAGATATACATGAAGTGCCTTTTAATGCCAGTCACTGCTAAAATTTTCCTTAGTACATACATATGATAATATTCCCCCTTTCCTAAGCATATAAAAATCTAGTGAGTTGTCATAGCATCTAGGACAAATGATACATTCTTCACCATGGCATATATAGTCTTAAATTAAATTTCATCATTTTCCTTTGGCTTTTCCTTCCTCCTTACCTTCCTTCCTTTCTTCCCTCCTGGAAACTGTGAAGCCTGAGGCTGCCTCAGTTATTCTGTCTTCTGATGTGCATTTCATTATTAGCACATAGTAGATGTTTCATAAAACCCACACAGGGCTCAGTGTCTTAATGAGCCAGTATTTAATTCATTAATACTTAATAACTATTATTTATCAAACAATAGTTGTCAAATGTTCCTTTGTATCATCACAGTTCACTGGTAAAAAAAAAAATATTTTGTTATTGACTTTTTGTTATTGACTTTTTTATGTATTTTGAAATGCCTAAGTATTGTCACAGATAGAGATCTTGCAGATTTATCTGGGGAGGGGTTCGCTGTCCTTTTTAGTCCTTACTGGCAGAGGATTAAAGAGCTAACAGCTGAAGGTCATCTCAGGTAAGGAGTGTTAACTGCCGGACTTAATGAGGTGGAAATGCTCCTGGGCATGCAAACTACAATCCCTACTTTCCTCCCTTCAAAAATGCCTTCCTAAAAGTGTCTGTTTTCTCCTTCAAAGTATGGCACAAGCGGCGTCATTATTGCTACTACGCTTCACAGGGTAAGTTGTCCCATGGCGCAGTTTTCTGCCATGATATTCAAATATGTAATGACTATTACATTATTTGGCACTTATGGTAGGTCCAACTAATGTAGGTAGGTCAAACCGTCATGTTTTCCTGAGTTCCTGTGGTCCATCGCTAGTGGGCAGGGCCCCCGCAAATCAGGTGGGCTGGTGTGGAACACCCCCTTGATTTGCAGGGTCCTGCCCACTAGCGATGCCAGACAGAGACCAACTCAGCCAACAGCCGCAGCTCCCTGGCATGCCCGTTAGAAAGAGAGTTTCGAGGAGTTGGGGGGCACTGGGTGGAAGCATTCTCTTGTCCTACAGGGGGAAACTTCTTCATGGGGATTGGACCAAAGTGTGACCCCACTAAGAGTAAGGAAGGAAAACGGAGCCAGCTCAGAGGAAGATGAGAAGGACCTTTTCGTAGAAGGCAAGACTCGGGGGAGACTTGAGAGGGGATGGCGAGGAGAGGAAACGGGGGACAACAGTCGTGACGTGGGGCTCACCGGTGGCTTTGATGGCATAGGAGACAATGGCGTTTGGGTTGGGGCCCTACTGGACCCCTGGTGTGTGTGTGTGTGTCGGGGGGGGCGGGTACAGGTGATATTGAGAGGTGCTGGGCTCAGGGGTGGTATTTTGGGAAACCTGGGTGTGTTAGCAAAAGCAAACCATCCTCTGAGGTGCAGGCAGCCTTCCTCCCCCCAGGAGGTTCCCATGTGGATGTTCCCATGTGGATGCTGTGTTGGGGAGCTAGGACCCTGTGTGGGGAGCTGTGCCTGGGAGCTGCCCAGCAGAGGTGTGGTGCAGTGATGAGGAAACTCTATCTTTCCAGGTCCCACAAAAAAGTCATCCAGGTGATGACACATTGGTCTATATGAATAGTCTCCACTGTCTTTACATTTGGCACTTGAAAATTATAATTACCTATTATGTTTTCAAGTGAAAAGTATACTTAGACTTTTAAACAGTACATGTAGAAAATGGAGGATAACGTTATTCTTCAGGCCCACCCTTCACTGTCTGGTCAGTACATTGCGTGTAACTGGTCATCCCACAGCCAGGTGATTGGCAAGGATTAGGGTAAGTCTATGGCTGAACACTCAGGCCAAGAACAATTTCTCTGTCCTACAGGATTGCTCTCTAAGGTCAATATTCATTTGAAGACAGCTTTGCTTTGAATATGACAGATAGGTTACATAGAAGACCACAGGGAATCAGTTGGTTCCTGGAATAAGTAATAAGAAGTGAAACAGTAATCTTTTCCTGAAGTGCAAATTTGACAACTGAGCTATGTCTGACTAATATCGAACATCCATATCGACCTGTTGAGGTCAATAGTTGGGCTTAGTTATGCTCTGTATTGATTGGTTACATTTTCTAAATGAGAAAGAAATGGTCAAATGGGAAAACTCAATTGCACCCTGAGAAAAGTTTTTTTGTTTTTCTTTTTAAAGAGCAATTTCATTGTATAAGGTAAACAAAGCTATCTTTTGAAAATTAGGTCTTAAGTTTATTTTGTTCTTGCTAATCAATGTTTTTAGTTTTTAGAGGAATTAGAGTGAAATAAATAGTTATTTTTGTGCAACGATATACCTTTACCTAAGTTGTTTGTTGGTTTTCAAAATAAGCGAGAGTACAGCATAACACAAAGTGTTTGGCTTTGGATTCATAAGATTTGTGATGGAGCTTTAGCCATATTTATGCTAGATGATATCCTTGCACAAGTGCCTTACACTATTTAAATCTCATTTTCTTAATTAATAGTGATATAGGGAGAAGTCATCTACTGTAGTCCAGTTAGAATGAATTGTTGGTCAGTACCTTAAAAAAAAGTTTAAGCAGGAAAAAATAAAAATGACATCTATACAACACAAAATTTTCATCTTATCAAAATAACTAAAAGTACATTCATCCAATAACCATTGATGGTAAACCAGTGTCAATTCTCTGAGTAGATTTTGCCTTTTGCATGAATTTTTTAAACTAGTTTTTATTATATAAAGTGGGGGTTATAAAAGTACTTGCGAAATAAATTCAATAGAATGACCATTGATATAGTTTACTTTGTCATTTTTTACACTTGTCACATCTAATTTAACAGTAATTTATCTTAGTAGCAAAACTTTACCAAATTTCTGCAGAAATAAAAAAGTCTCTTATTTTTATGTCTCATCAGGTTGCATAAAACAATAATAAGTACAACTGGAAAATAGTAACTACACAGCTGATTTTGCTAAGCATACATCACCGCCACTTGGAGCAGAAGGCCATCTCTCTAGAACAGTACTGCTCACCACTCTAGATTTTCTAGAAGTCACATTAAAATGATAGAGAAAGGCCTTCCCTGGTGGCACAGTGGGTTAAGCACTGCACTAAGAAGCTAAAGCCACTTCCATATGAGTTCAATCCCCGCCTGCCCCGGAGGTGATCCACATGGCGTGGCAGACCTCTCCTGACCCACCCGCTGCTCCCCTCAGCAGTGTACTTCGTCAATCTGCCTGTTCTGCTTCCCGCTCTGTCTCTGGTGAATCCTCTCACCCTCCTCATCTCTGGCCTGTACCCCAGTTCTGTATGAATAAATAAATAAATCTTAAAAAAAATGATAGAGAAAAAAATAAAATTAATTTTAGATATTTGTTGTATATATGAGTTAGGCCATTTCAACAGATAGTCAATATAAACATCAAGATATTGACATTTTCTTTTTATGTTGTTTTCAAAATCTGGTGGGTATTTTACACTTGCACCATACTTCAGTTGAGATTAGTCACAGAGCAAGTGCTTGGTGGTGAGTAGGGTCTGTCATTGTAGAGCAGAGCCCTAGAGACTAGCCAATTTCTCACAAGTGATCTAAGTGCCATAGGTTTTGGTATTTATTTGTTCAGGGGAATGGACAGATGTGATCAATCCATTGAAGCAGTTAATAGGGGATATGTTGAGACGCTATACCTGATCTACTTCATGGGCTTGTTATAAGGATTGTTAATATTTATTGAGATCTATTACAGGCAATCACTGCACTACTTGCATTCCATATGCCATGCCACTTAATCCTCCCTCTATACTTGGAACAGGTATTATTAATCACATCTGGAAAACTGAGTATCAGAGAGGTTCCATGATGTAGTAATTACAAGGTTAATGAGTAGTGGAGCCATCCAAAAACTAGGTTTTCCTAGCTCTGAAAGCATTGTGTTAAAAAGTTTGGCACTTGTTGTAGTAATAATAGTTATAATAATAGTACCAGTGATGTCTGATTTGTAGTTGTCAAGTTTTCTATGCCCATGTTGAGTTCAAATTGCTTATAACCATCAGCCTGCATGCAGTAACTGAGTTGAGAATATTCTAGGAGCTGTAGTTCAAACTGCTTTCTGTCTCGAGCCTTATAGTGTTTGCTAGTATTGCTACCTGGTTGGAAAAGTCTCCAGCATTGCCCCCACTCTCCCTATTTAACAGATCCCCACTAAATATGCTCACTTGTCTGAGGCTTTGCTTACAAAGACTCTGCTTCCAATACCCTCTTCAACTGCTTGTATCGGGAATGGGACTGTTAACACCTTTCCTTAGGAATATCCGTTAATTGTCTTTCTTGACTGTTGTCCTGGTGTCTTAAATGGGTTATATTAGTTTCCTTGTTGCTACTTTAACAAATCACCTCACACTGCTTTTACCAGCAGTAATGTATCTGCTTGTATTTCTGAGGTACAAAAAACTGGACTGTGTTCTGGGCTAAAGCTGGGAGTCAGTAGGTCTCCTCTCCCCGGGGAAGCTGCAGGGGAGATTCAGTTTCCTTGCTTCTTTGAACTTCTGGTGGCTGCTGGCAATTCTGGGCTTATGGAATTGCACCAACCCCTGATCTCCTTGTCACATCTACTTGTCAACTTCTCTTTGGCTTGTAGTCAAATTTCCCTGTCTCTCATTTTACAGGGATGATGATGATTACGTTTCGTGACCAGTCAGGAAATGTAGAAGAATATTTCCATCTCAAGATGGTTAACTTGCAATGTCACCTGCAATGTCATTTTTTGTTATACAAAGATTCATTTCTAGGTTCTGAGGGCCCGGATATCTTTAAGGGACGGAACTGAGTCTATTGCAAGCACTATGAAGGAAGAGTACAAGACTTAATGTTTCCTTTTGTCTTTTGGTACCTGGTTTAATGGTAAGCTTAAAGTAAATGCTCAGTAGGTATCTGTTGCATGCTTACTATGGGGTGATTAATAATCAGCCTATGTAGGGTTGCCTTATATGTACACAAAAGTATAGCTGATGAATTAACCTGTGAGCTGATTGAGTTTAGTGAAGGAATTAAATTAGAATCCCTAGGCATTCTTAAACCGTTTGATTTTCCTTCTTTAAAAACTAGTTGGGGAGGCACAGTAACCATTCTGTGATGCCTAACTCCAGTGCATGTGCCTCATCTTCCTGCTTCTGGCATTTCCTGGAGCGAGTACTCTATATTGTCACCAGCACAGTGAAAAGAAGAAGGTGCCACCGCCAGGAAATGTGATGCGTGCAGCAGTTTTTCTCATACTAATGTTTACTATTAATCTTGTAAAAACATTTAAGGATATGCCACACTGAAAATTAATTTGCAATAAGGGGTGCACAAACCCCATTTTATGGAGCTGTAGTAAGAAACAAGTTTTGAAAACAATATTTCTATGATGTATGAAACTTGAAGTTTAGGGACTTGTGCAGATTTGGGGTTTAGGGTTATGATTTCAGTAGAAATTTGAGGTTGAAATCTTGCCATATGTGATGCTGCAAAGGTATTCTATTTAGTTAAATTTCCTCCCACAGGAAGTGTTTCCTGTCATCTTCGTGTCATGTTGCTTGTGAGTTAGCATTCCCCTTTGGGCTCTCATCTTATGCAGTAACTTCCTGCACTACAGCATGTTTGTATATGACCCTCCCTGGACTGTAAGCTATTGAGGGTTATGGTTGGGCTGTGTCCGTTCACTAATCATACCATGTGCCAAGGCCTGAGCCAAACTCAGTGGGTAGATGCTTCCCTGTGTATGGTAGATGCAAATAGTGTCACTATTTTCATGAAGCTCACAAGTTAATACAAATAATTCTAATCAAAGCTACCATTTCCTGTGTTTGTGATGTACCAGAAGCTATCTAAACACTGCATGCACTTAAAGCTTTCAACAATCTCATGCAGTACATACTATTCAAATTCTTATTTCACAAGTGAAGAAATGGGGCACAAAGAGGTAAAGTAACCCAGTTCACATAGCTGGAATTTGGCAATCTCACTCTAGAATGTATGCTCTTATTCCTTACATTGGCTAGCAGTTGTAAGCTTGTTGATCAACCAGGACCACAGTAACTTTGCAGGCTGCTGAGTAGTCAAAGCTTCAAAGAGCAGTTTCACCAAGATGTCCCTCATTCCTAGAAAATTAGTTTTGCGCCCGATGAAATCTCTCTCTTCGCTCTCTCTACATATGTGTTTATGTGTGTGTGTATAATATGCATGTGTGTATGGTGTGTATGTGTGTACTGTGTATACTGTATCAGAATGCTGTGTGATATTTAAAACTGTTTTTGACAAAATGGTGGTGGAAGGAAATGGGTTAACATTTTGTAAGTAGGAAATTCAAAATGCCACTATCCATATATGTGTATATAGTGGAATATATGATATAGAATAAGAGTATGTAGTTGAGAGAAATCATAGAGAAACTCAGTAAAATCTATTCTACCTCTGAGAGTCATATTATACCCATATTATATCAACAAATGGGTATAGTTTGAGGCAGAAATATGACATGGTATGATTTATTGATATTTCTGGATTTTTTCCAAAAGTTTCTGAAAGCAACTTGTGTATCTATATCCATAATTCATCAGTGAAATTGTGTATCTGTTTTCATAATACATCATTATCTATATCTATGTCTGTCTATATATACATGTTGCATACTATACACACATGGTATACTATGTTATACATACACAGTATGTATCTATGCACAATATACACGGTACACACAATATACACAGTACACACATACACACATGCGTATTATACAGACACACACACACGTATACATGTAGAGAGAGAGAAGAGAGAGAATTCATCGGGGGCAAAACTAATTTTCTAGGAATGAGGGACATCTTGGTGAAACTGCTCTTTGAAGCTTTGACTACTCAGCAGCCTGCAAAGTTACTGTGGTCCTGGTTGATCAATGAGCTTAAATCCACATGGGCTTGTTACAGGGACCCCTAGCTGACAGAATTCTGGTTTGACAGTTTCCTTGTTTTCCTTTCTTTCATCTCCATTTAATAATACTTTCTTTTAATAAATGTTTCCAGACCTATGGAGGAATCAAACATATTCTTGGTATCAACTTCTACATGCAAAACACAATAAATGAACAAATGAATAAGACATGCTCAGTAGCCTATTTTGATTTGTTTTAAACCACAGCAAAGGAAGCTGATTTTGTTGGGATCTCAGGGGACATTGAATGGTGAGCACAGGAAAGCTGGCTTTTAAAGTTTTCCTTAAAGGAGCCTCAACGATGTGGTGAAATTGCTTCAGAAGAAGACTGCTATCTTGGAAAGCATGGAAAATGTAAAAGGAGATGAAATCAAAGTAAAAGAGAAGGGAAAACATTATAATGACAGAATCATATGTTCAGGAATGTCATTTGGGCTTAGAGGAGACACTGAATGAAATGGAGATGAAATGGCAAACTATTGAAGACCACATTAAACTAAAGGCCTTTGAGGAAGGGACTGATATCTGAAGGGCAGGAGCCTGTTTGCTTAACAGTGAGGATTTGCAGTCAAGCTACATACTCATCTAGACTAGAAGAAATGGTGAAATAAAAAATTTTCACTGTATTTTGTGCATGTGGACTTTAGTATTAGCTCTAAATCTCCCACATACTTGCCACAGAAAAAAGTTTCAACCTTGAGTTATATATAACTTAAAAGATCTCATGTGAACATAGCATTGAATTCAAATTCTAGACCAACTTTCTGAGAGACCTTAGGTGAGTCCTATTGTATTTGATTTCAAATTCTTTCCCTCCTTTGGAAAAAAAAGGACAGATGCATGCTTTTACCACTGAGTTTAAGAAAAGTGGAGGAAGTTGGTAAATATTTTGTACGTGGTAATTGGAAATTGCCTCTGGTTTCAGTGCCACAAACACCATAAAGCGATGTGGAGATGTTAAAATAATGATGAGGGGAGTTCATATCCGTGACTACAGCTCAGCAAAAGCAAACAAACAAACAAAAAACAAAGATGACTGATATGGTAGAGACAATGACTATTTTTTCTCCATGCTATTTTAACATAATTTACACCCTTTTTAAATGGTGATAGAATGAAAAAAAAAAAGTAACTGTGCCGATGCCAAGATATAGAGGTGGTGTCTTTGTTTTACACTTTCAGTTTATCAGTCCTCACACCACACAGTTTGGAAATATTGAAATTTCAGGTTTCTCACACACAATTTGTCCGAGCACATCACATCTCTGCTATGACACAGGAGACAAGTGATTCTTTAGAGAAGAAACTGGGGTCAAAGACATGCATTGCCAAAGTTTTATCCATAAACACTTGCATATGTCCGTTGTTACCAGTAGCCTCCAATATCTGCATAAAATCCAAATCACACACTGCAAACCCTAATGGGAATGTTTGAAATTTGCTGGGGAAAGGTGTTCCCTACGTATCTATTGGTTGAGGAGCTTTCTTAAAGTCGTTTGAAAATATAAGTGTTGAAGGTGGCAATATAACAAGTCACTGAGCCCTTCGTATGAATTAATTCTTCAATCTAAAGTTAAGAGTACGCTGCTTCTTACTATTTTTAACTCTAGATCCCTTCCTGCCCACTGTATTAATTACCCTACCCAGGCGTCCCACTCCAAAACATTTGCTACTCTGTCACTAGTTTTCTTTCTCAAAACTCACATTATATGTGCCATTGGCATGATGAAATCCATTGCTATAGCAAATTTTATTTAAAATTGAAGTAACAGTCAATTTGATGGGTCATTGCAGGCTTTTACAAAATGAAATAGAATAAAATTGAAGGGGATAGAAATATCAATATTGCACAAAATCAAAGAGTAAGTTTTTATTATGTGAAATATTCATTTTATCTATTTAGCTAGCTGTGATGTTGATGTTTTACTAGATTTGTTTCTATTTCTATATTAGTAGTTGTTGGGTAACTTTTTTGTTTAATTGACAGGACATTTATTTACTACTGATAGCACTATTATAATTTAGGAAAATAAGATCACACCTCTTTTGATGTATGCTACCGCATTCAGCACAGCAAGCACCCATAATTCTCCACCATTGTCCATTGCAACCCCTACCACCTTTGATTCCCTACCCCCACCCTCAGATCTGCAGTCATATTTCTAGTGATTGTTTTGGTTTAGTTTTGTCTGTTACTTTGTTTCGTTATCCACGTTTAATTCCTACATATATATGAATTTGGGATGCATATAGAAAATATTTCCTTCTGTGAAATGTTGCTGGAATTTTGCAAGTCATTGGCTTAAAGACAAAACTGCCTTCAGTGAAGTTTATAAGGGACTTTCCCAAATGGCCTCCTCAACCGCCTTCCCAGTCTTGTCCTCCAGAGGCCCCACTATTTTAAACATATTATCTAACTAACTTATAATTCACACAGCTTCCAAATTTATGTCAATAAAGACCTGTTTTGGTGCCTTTGACTATGGTCTTCTCCCCATTTCTCTGCTTGGTGAGTCTTTTAAGCTCTACTTCATATGTTACTTCTTCTGCATTCTTCCTAGGCAGAAATAGCACTTCCTGCTGTATTTAGGTCTCTCTCTTTTAACACTTATCACATCCTGTTATAGTGTGACATCCTTTGACAATGAGAAACCCCACAGACCTAACATTGCTATGTTCTCCATGTTCATTGTAACTATAAAGCAGAAACACATGAAGTAATAACTTTTGTAAAGTATAGGAAAGTGATTTTGATTTCACATTATAAGATTTAGAGGAAATTTTGAAGGAGGAAGCATGATTAAAGCTATATTTCAACTAAAAGTGGTTGAGAATTTCATGAAAGAGTTAAGATTAAGGTAAATAACTAAGAGATGATCAGTTCAGAGGGTTGAAAATTTTTACATAAATAATGATTCGTTTTTTTAAAAAAATGTAAGTCAAGGATGTTTATTACTGACCATCACTAAAAGTGTCTGGCATAAATAATTAGCAATAATTATTGATGAATTAAGTGACTAAATATCACCAATGTTTTGTCAATTTCTCCCCTGATCATTTAACTATTTCATAGACAGTTTTAAATTATGAGTGTTACTTTGTTACTTCTCTCTCAATTTGTATTATTTTGGATATAAAATATTTTATTTCAAAACATGAAGAACTTCTAGATTTCACAGTTAATTTTGTTTAAAAAAGACACTTTAACAGAGTTAACCAATAATCATTTATGCACCTGATGAGCTTAATCCAAATCAGACCTTTAATTTCCTAATGTTTGCATTTATGCTCATTAGCACAGCTCACTAGAAATATGTGCGCTTTGTGTTTTCATTTCTGGCATTGAAATGTGTTACTCCTTCCATCTTATATTGATAGATATCAGATGTATGGTTTACCTAATTTTAACTGAATGAAGCAGAAGTAGATTAACTCCAGAGTTAATTGTAACTAATCAGGACAAAATCCTTGTGTTCAAATTTTATTTCAGTAAAAACGTGACACAAATTAGACTATAGATATTGTATGATGCTCTGTTCAAATCATTTTAGAGAAAAAAAATCCACCTTAGATATTTGATAGAAAATCAGATCTTTTTCTTTTTCTTGACATTGTGTAGCATTTACAAATTATGCCTTTTTATCTTTGATTTTCATTGTATCCTTCTTTCACCATGCATTTCTTATGTTTGCATGATTCCTAAATTTCCTTCTTTTCTTTCCTCTCCTTTTCATTTATCTCCAATTTTCTCTGTGCTTCCTCTTCTCTATTTCCTTTGCTCTCCTTATTTTTTCTTTCCTCTCTTTCTACCTTACAGTGTTGTTTAAGCATGCTGTAAACCTATTCATTCCCCAAAGGCAAAAACAGCTATCTGAGCAACACTTTGTCAGCATAATACATTTACAGAATGCATATTTATGAACCTTTGAGCTTTTATTGTTCCACAGGGCAAATAAAAAACATGAAAAGTAGCAATATAGTGTTTCAAAGGTCCCTCAAGGAAAACAAAAGTAGCTGGAAATAAATTTGGAAAAAGGTTCTTCTATAAAAACAGAACCTTGAATTTGTACAAGTAAAAGGTTGAATAGTAGAAACCATTTTTGCTTTTCCTCCTAAACTAAGACTTAGGAAATTTTAAACTTTTTAAATAGATCTAGCCTCTTAAAGTTTGGAAAAGAAAATAATTTTAAAAGAGGGTTGGACATAAACGTTTATAATCCAGAGAATCTTAAAACAGCAGGCTGCATTGGGCTGTAATAAAAAGGGGAAAGGGGGGACTTAAATTGAAAAGCCCATCTTACTTCCAAATTACAAGCTTGGCTTCCAGTGTGGAGTCTTACCCTAAATTAGCTAGATTAAAGTGCTTGGAAGTAGAAACAAAATATCTAATAAAATGTCTTTTGATAGTCTTAGTTAACTGATTTTAGCAAGGTAATTAAATTCTCATTGTGTCTCCAACTGTTCAAAAAGAATAGATTATTAATTTTCTTAGTGCCTGTTAGAAAAGTGACCACATAATCCACTGCCCTTGTCCAGACAAAGCAGGCTAGCTACCACTGCAGGGGAGAAGGGAGAAGCCTAGAGGCAAGAATTCTGAGATAGACCTCTAGGTACCAAGTCCTGATTTAGATACCAAGGGTTAGGGGGTGGTCTTTTCAGGATCATCTCTGTCCTTCAGTAGATTCCCTTCATTTATGCTTTAGACAAACAAAATGGCATATCCCCAATATCTGTGTCTTGGGGAAACCGATCTTGAAAACCCTGAAGATGAAGTCTCCAACCAAGGGGTCCTCTATTGTGAAGAGTTAGGAATGGAAGATAAAGCCAGTTTTTAATCACTGAACAAATAGTTCTTGGCAATGGACCGAGCTCTAAACAGAGAGTAAGTAAAACTAGGCTCTATGTCCTATTTGGATTGGGAAGATTTGAAGACTTCTTAGATTGAGAAACTTTATATCTCCATTAGTGACCCCCTTTATCTTGATATTGTGTACTTTAGCATTAAGTCCACAGTAATAACTAGAAAGAAATTTCTTCTATAAAGGATAGAAAAGAAGCTCTAGTCCTTGGGCTTACCCCATATCTGTCTTCAACATTCCTTTTCTTGGTTCCAGCCTCTTCCAATGAAGTTGGCGCTTTCTATTCCAAGAAAGAAATCTCATTTAATGACAATGCAAAAATTCCAGTGTGAAATTAGTCAAACTAATATAAGAATGAAATTTCAATTATGTCTTAAGTTCTCCAGGAAAAGAACCATTCATTATCTCTCACTTTGTTTGAAAAATAGCAGGTCTGGGCAATGAGTCACAAGGTTTCTCTTAATACCAATGAGCTTCCTGGAGGCCTTTGCCTATTCCAGTGAGTTCTTATCAACAGTGATTAAAATAGAGATTCTTAGAATGGCACGTGTTCCATTATTCCTTAGTTATTTTTATAATACGGATTTGTGTGTTTCTTGAGGGAAATGACAGTGCACTATTCTTTTAGTATCACTACAGTCTAGCATAATACTTACCGTTTAAAAGTAGAAAAATGTATATTGAATTATTAAAATTTGTATAGAGCCACAAGACTCCAAATAGCCAATGCAATCCTAATAAGAAGAAAGAACTGAGGCATCATGCTTCCAGAATTGAAACTGTAGATACAAAACTGATGCAATCAAAATGGTATGCTGTTGGGATAATAAAAGACAAACAATGGGATAGGATTGAGAACCCAGAAATAAATTCACATGTGTGTGGATAGTAATCTACTACAAAGGAGCCAAGAATGTACAATCAAGAAAGGAAAGCTCCAATCAAAAATGGGCAAAAGAGCTAAATATACACTCTTCAAAGGAAGATACATGGTCAGCTGGCACATAAAAAATTGTTCATCATTGCTAATCATCAGGGAAATACACATCTAAACCACAATAAGATTCTATCCCAACCAAAGAAAATGGTTCATATCAAAAAGACTAGAAACAATTGTTGTTGCGGGTATAAAGGAAAAGGAACTCTTGCACACAGTTGCTAACAATGTAGACTGGACTCATGCCTCTGAAAACCAGTATGGAAGCTTCTCAAGTGTGTTAATATATCTCCCATATGATCCAACAATTCTACAACCAGATATCTATTTAAAAAATACAAAAACAGTGTTCTGAAGTGATATACGAGGATATACTCAGTCTTATGTTCATTTAGCACTATTTTCAAAAGCTATGTGGAAACAACTAAACTCCTAATGATAGAGGAGTAGATAAAGGAAATGTGGTGTGTATAAGTGCAATACTATCTACAGCTATAAAAAAGATGAACTCTTACTCCTCAGGATGAACTTAAATGGATCGTGCCAAGTGAAATAACTCAGAAGGAAAAAGCAAATACCAGATGATTTTATTTTTTTTTGAAAAAGATTTTAATTTATTCATGCATACAAAAGCTTAGGTGTAGGCTGGAGATGTAGGAGGTGGGATGATTCACCTGAGACAGAGTAGGGAGCAGAACAGGCAGATTGACTGAAATAAACTGCAGAGGAGAGCAGTGGGTGAGACAGGGGAGGTCTGCTGTGCCCTGTGTATCAGCCCCCTGGCTGGGGGATTGAACTCATGCTGTGCTGGCTGTGGATTGTTTGATAGTGCTGAGACTTAACCCCTTGCACCATCAGGGAGACCCCTGATTTTATTTTTACGTGGGATAGAAAAGAAACCAAACAAGCTGGAAAAAACTGAGTCAAAAAAACCCCATAGAAATCTGATTGCAGAACTGAGGAAAGCAGGAGGGGACCCAAAGGACTATGGTGAAGAGTGGTTTGGTGATGGGTGTGATGTTATAACATACATTTTAAGAGGTCTAAACATATACCCATAAAACATATCTAGAGCATTGTAAACCGGTGTTATCTAGATGAAATAAATAATTAAAATGTATGTTGAATAAATGGATAGATGGATGAAACAAATGGATAGATGGATGAAACAATGAATTCATGAAAGACTGAAGACCTAGTGTGACATTGTTACTAAAGTGAGAAAAACCATAATATGTGATGATGGTGATGTGCAAAAAAGTGAGTTGGGGATGGGTAAGTATTGTTTCCTTTCCCCAAAATCAGTTATTTCCGTTGTATGCATTTCATTCTTTCTTAGGCTACACAAATGCTGTCACCATCTCTTTGTAGGATTCTCTTTTTGTCTAAATTAATAGGCATTGCTAAAATTGGTATTTTTAGGTCATCAGTTGGCCAGCACTTCAGGGAGACTATTTATCTACACAGATACTACTATTTTCCAGAGATAAAGAAGGTAAACTATTTTCTTTAAAACCTCATGTGATAAACTAAAGATGGCCATAAATCCTTGCAGCTGTTCACATATAGAAGTGATTCCCATTCCCTGGAATTTGGGCTAGAATTACAAATCAAATTAACTAACAGAAAGTGGTAAATGTGTACCAGTTCTGTGTCTAAGGTTGTCAAAAACCCGGTAGCTTCAGCTGAATTCTCTTGGAATCCTACATTGCAACCTAACGTTTCTGACTACTCAGCTTGAGAGCTCACACACATGGCAGAGATGGCGGCTTACTCCCAACTGGTCCAGCCACCCTAGTCACACTGACAGTCATGTGAATGAAGCTGTCTGGGATTTCCAGCTACAGGCAGAGAGTCTGGATGACCACACAAACTATCCATTTTAGACCAACATTGATTACAGAACGATGATCGAATAACGGTTGTTGCCTAAAGCTGAGTTTTGTAGTGGTTTATTACACAATAGCAGATAACAGGCACACCTAAGAGCTACTGCAATTATTTAATCAGTCTTAAAAAAAAAAAAAGATACCTTAGGTACAGCTCATAGTTTGCTCATGTATAACTCTGGATGGATTCTTTATTTTCCCTCTACTCCCTTTCTTCTTCTTTTTTTTTTTTTTTCCATCCTTCTGTAGTTGACACCAGCTCCCTTTTAAGCTTGTGTCAATGCTTAAAAATATTATTTCTGGAATTTATAACTTAGCCATAAGACTTTGACCTAGGCTGACTCTTGGTATAAAAAGTGTCAAAAGGGGCATATTTATGTGTATCTTGTAACTGGCCCAGAGATGTACTAACCTTATGTTTTTTTCAATGTGTGATATTTTAATATACTTCAATTGTTTAATAGGATTCTCGGTAGAGCAAGTTTCAATGACCAAGGACACAGGAGAACAACTGAGTTTTATAGAATTGTGGATCCTTTTGTCACTCAACTTTTTCATAATAGATGAGCTAACTCTATACACATTAATGTATCTAATTCTAGGTAGGTTAAGTTGAACATTTAAATGAAGAAGCAATGTTACAATCGATACGATTTTTCCAGTGAGTACACAATTCCCTTTGAGGAGCTGAGTTCAGATGGTTTCAGTAGAGGGCCCATTCCAGGAGAATAAAAATGGTTTACTTGATGAAGATTTTGTGAAGGCAAATGTTCAGAGGGAAATACGAGGTCTTTGAACAAAGGGAACATTTCCCTCTATTTCAAGCTTAGTGACAGGACTTCAATTGTCCACTTGGAGAGTATGGGATGTGCCCCTTGCAGTTATGGGGGTTACCGGTATACTGACTCCTGTTCAGGACCTGTGATCACAGAGTGAGGACTACATCTGAGAGCACACAGCATGACCTACCAGTAACAAAGAAAATATGAAAGAATGTCAAGAACCAAACGGGACACTTTCAGCCTAATTATTGTTCTCGTTGTGGGAGATTCTGTCCATTAGGAAAGATTTCCAGTTGTGGGACTCCTGAAAGGATGACTGTCAGGAGCAAGCTGTCACGAGTCACTGTGCTCTGCCTGCACCACTCTGTGCTCCAGGGAAGCCAGGGGACTCAACAGAACCTGTGAAAGTCAGCTTTGACAACTGTCCTCCAATAGCACAAAGGCAGCTTCTGAGAGTACCAGTCAGGTGGAAATTTTATGCTTCCCTTTACTCCTTGCTTCTTTCACTACCCCACACTGGATCAGAAACAATTTCTAGTAGGATAAGGTAGAATAAAAAGGATAGAGCCATATATAGGTCTTCCGCCATGATGGCAAACTCATAGCAGGCCCTAACTAGAAAAAGGAAAGTTCTGTTAAATCAAGTATGAAATCTCACTTGTTACTAGAACCTGAATTTTTTTTTTTTATTTAGACCGTGCTTTTGACTTACACTGACTATAGGATATTCTGTTACCTAAGATGAACTGAAAAATCTATGCGAGTAAAAGGAAGGGAAAGAGTGTTTCCACTGGATATATTTGAAGGGGCAGAGGCAAAATCAAAATTGAGTTGTGATTACATCCCAGCCAATCAGATATATTATAATTCAATATCTTGGTTGTAGCATAATAGGGTCTTTCTAATGAATCACTATTTAAAAGTATTTAAAATCTATAATTCTATTCCTTCATAACAATAAAACTTGATATAGTCCCAGTATCTTTATTCTTAAAAAATATAATATATTTAGGGAGTGGATCACTTTGGAATTATTCAAACAAGAGATTTTTTTTAAATCTATTGATTATAAATAGTAAAATAGTGTGTAATTTTTCCCCTGGATTAACCATCAAAATTTCTTATAGCCTCACATCTTAATCTTTAAATTTATGTATTTATTGGTATATTACTGTTAGTGATACATTCTAATTTTATGTGTTTTTGTCCTAATATGGTAAATAATGTGGGTCAAGTAGATCAAAGAAATGACTCTTCTTTTAAAAAAAAATAACAGGAGCTGTCAGTTGATTTTTTTATTGGATATGACAATATCCTTTATAGTAAAACTTCGTTAACATACGAATTTTCTGCAAAAAAATATGATATTATCAAAAGTAACTGATATTTTAATATACTTCAATTGTTTAATAATAATTCTTCTGAAAAGATTTCTGAGTAGTTTCCCATGAAGTATTTTTGCTTAAGAGTAGAAGAAAGGCCCTCCCTGGTGGCGCAGCGGGTTAAAGCACTGCACTAAGAAGCTTAAGCCATTTCCGCATGAGTTCGATTCCCTGCCTGCCCCAGAGGTGATCCACATGGAGTGGCAGACCTCTCCTGACTGGAAGTCTGCCCCTCCCACTGCTCCCCTCAGCAGTGTACTTTGTGGATCTGCCTGATCTGCTCCCCACTCTGTCTCTGGTGAATCCTCTCACACCTCCGCATCTCTGGCCTGTATCCCAGTTCTGTATGAATAAATAAATAAATCTTTTTAAAAAAAAAAGTAGAAGAAAAAAAAACAGAATCGAAGAAAAGAGTTACAACAAGTCTTATTTACTCAAAGTAAGCCAATTAATTAAAGGAAATCCAAAATTCCTACCTGGAATCCTCAAACCACCAGACTAAATGGAAGGTCTGGGTAGAACATAGGGAATAGCTCTTCTTTGGAAATGGGAAGGAAGGAGTTGAGTACCCCATGCATGAACTGCTAGATATTTTCATTTTTTTCCCCAGATTATTTGAATCTTCATGGGGTTCTGGAAATAGATATATACAATGTTTTTCTAATAAACTCATCCCTGGATACACATTTTGGCATACTGAACCTTGCTTACATTGTGCATTATTAAGAGTATAGAACCTTTCTTAAGCTTTGCCAACAGAGGCAAAAGAAAAAAAAAACTTTGTTGGTAGTAAAATACACAGATTTATTTTCAAAACAGAAAGCTTTAAAATAAAAAGAAAATATGCAGAAAAACAAGGCAATGGGCAAAATTCTATCAGAATCAAGTGAAAAAAAAAGAATCAAGTGAAATCAAGTGAAAAAAGAAAGTAAGCAAGAAAAGAGAATGAGAAAGACAGAAGCTGCTGTCTTTTTGTAGTCTAAATTCAATTGTGAAATGCCATCACTTTTGAAGTGTTTTATTAGTTAGTGGAAAGTCACTAGGTCAGACCCATACTAATGGAGAAGATATCATACAAAGGCATGGACATCAGGAGGCAAGAAAACCATACAAAGTTACCTACCATAGCTGATTTTGCACACATGGGTTATACGTCAAGCAAATGACATCTCTTGCCTATTATCAAAAACAGACACTTCAGCATTTCTCCCCACTGCATCTTGGAATCTCGGTTACCAAAAGAAAATAGAGTCCAGTCAGGCACTGGACAGACCATGCTGTATGCACAAGGCAAATAGAGCAAGAGCAGTCTCAGTGGTGGGCATGAGTCCTCCATGGCCAATGGGTCTCTCCTAGGTGCTAATGCAGGGAAACTGGCCCATAACTCTTCCTGTGCTGGCACAGAAAGCCTGTCCACTCCCTGCAGAGGGCAGATACAGTAGTGTGATGCCAGAACAAAAGGGCACACATTGAAGACAAAACAGGAAAAGATACTCCCACAAGTTGCTAAACTCAGCATAGGCTATGAGGAGAGTTTAAATTCCATTCTGATTTGACCAAATGGGTGTCAACAACTGCAGCCGTGAGATTGCTTTTCCCAATATCAGGAGTTCAGGCTGGTTCCCTCAAAGAACTTTAGCTTCCATGTGTATACAGCGAGGAATTTGGACCTAGAAATCTGACTGTAAAAATTGAAGCTACCAGAGGGAAAGTGTGAAAGGATGGAGAACAAAGGACATGGTGGAGAAGCTAGGGTATGGAGGTGGTGTGGCAACATGCATGTGAAGAGGTGTGAGCCTGTAGCTCTGTGTCATATACAGTGTTGTATACGAACATTGCCTCAATAAAAAAATAATATGATTAAAAATAATAAAAGTTCTGGCAAACAATAAGTCATCGCATAGCTACAGCAAATGGATTTTTGGATGCCAGTTTCAGGGTGTAGACCAAATGGACAAAGAGAATCAAAGATTATAAATATCCAGTTATAAAATAAATATTGATGTAATGTACAGCATTGTGACTAATAATGCTGTATTGCATATTTGAAAGTTAGCTAACAGAGTAGCTCTCGTGATGGTAATTTAATAATAAAAGTAAATATCAAATTTAGTGCACCTAAAATTACTGCAATATTATATATCAATTATAGCTCAATGAATAGAATTAACAAAAATAAAATGGGTTTTGGTTTGATGCTTTCTAAATGCATTCCCAATTTTCTTGTCTCATTTTTCTTATTATTAGTTTAATTAAATAAGCATAAGTTGAGGCCTGACTACACAGGCCTTGTGGCAATGGCTGCTGAACTTAGAACCCGTCTCTCCCCTGTTCTGCCCCTTCCTAAGGCCTCTAACTCCACCTTTGCGACTCAGAGCTGAGCCCAAACTCACACCCAACACAGGATCAGGAACATTCTGCTTCACTCAGAAGTGTTTTGTTGCAGCAGTGAGAGACAGATGATCTGTTTGCTGATAGATTACTACACAGGGATCAAACAGTCCTGTCATATCTTGCTTTCTGGAATAAAGATATTTCAGAATCATTGAACAAACTTAAAGTTAATTATTCAAGCTAGAACTTTATTAATACTGAAAATAACTGCTGTAACACATATGCTCTGTTTTTTTTGTTTGTTTGTTTTTTAAAGATTTATTTATTTGTTCATACAGAACTGGGGTATAGGCCAGAGGTGCAGGGGCAGTGAGAGGAATCACTGGAGACAGAATGGGGAGCAGAACAGGCAGATCTACGAAGTACACTGCTGAGAGGAGCAGCAGGCAGATCAGGAGAGGTCTGCCAGGCCATGTGGGTCACCTCCAGGGCAGGTGGGGATTGAACTCATGCTAAATTGGCTTTGGCTTCTTAGTGCTGTGCTTTAACCCGCTGCAACACCAGGGAGGACCCATGCTGTGGTTTTTAAATCAGAGTGAATATGTATATGTATGTACAGCATTGATTTTAAACAGAAATACCACTTATGTGTAGGGCACAGTTTTTAGGGAAAGAACTTTTGTTCTCTATGTATTCTCAACGGAGAGCGAGACAAAGAACAAAGGACAAAATGAGCCTGTGGAAGACTCAGATGTGAGGAGGAGATTTCCAAGGGCGGTGTTTCAGTAAATCCTGTATCCTTTACATCCTCTTCCCCATACTTTATGAACAGAATCTCAGTCATTTCATTTCATTCATTTTTTTCCCCTCTGCCAAACATGCACACTCTTACATCTAGCAACCATGGGATTTATATTTTCGTACCATTTCTGCACTCATGATTCCTAACCCAATTTTCATAGTCTGGGACTGCTAGAGAAGAACAGCTTGAGTGGCTATAGGAGTAAAGATATGTTGTCTTAGGCACTGAGACAATAATAATAATAAACCTTCATTGAAGATCTGTTGTATAACCAGTGCTATTCCTGTGCTCTCGTTAATTTCTCTTATAATAACCCAGTTAAGTAGGCATCAATGTTATTAACATTTTACTGAGGTAAAAACTCAGATTAAGTTCTCTGCTACTTATTACTCAGCAGGGATCAGGAATCATGGCCTGCATCTGCACAATACCAGAAGGACAGCAATTCAGTCAAAATGCTAATGAAGAGAGAGAGGGTTGATGGCCGCTCTGCTTCTTCTAATCTCCGTGACTCTGTGGAAGATGTCACCATGCCCCAGCACATGTAGCTGATGTGATGAGGGTTCAGGGAAGGAATTTCTCTTAGTTTTTCAAAGGTCTACCCTCCTGAATGGCTGGTACATTTTAATTGATGTAACTTTGTTTGGGATGTTAGGGAGCTTGTTCCAATTCACAATGTAATTCTGAAAACTGTAAGACTTTCCATGATTTACAGCATGTATTGCCCTTGATAGTGGTTTCATCTTCTTTTTCTACCTTCATCATCTCTTTATCCAGGTTTTCTAACTTTATTTTTTTAGCCTAATTTTATGTTTAATAAACATTCTTAGCATCTCTTTGGAAAATGTGAGCTAACTCATGAGAATTACTGCACATTAAAAAGCTAAGGCAGGCCCTCCCTGGTGGCGCAGCGGGTTAAAGCACTGCACAAAGAAGCTTAAGCCACTTCCG